>NC_135893.1:100648677-100958394 GCF_964194155.1 Cetorhinus maximus
ACCAATCACACCTTGGTCTGTCCACCTACCCTTGGAACATTCTCCTTTGAGCACCTCGCCTTGTTTCACTCCTCTCACCCCTCATTTAAAATACTCATTCTCTACCACCTCCCAAATACTGTTTAAAAAAATGTTCTCATCAAGATATCTTCACTTCTTTCCTCCCTCAGCCTATGCCCTAAGTGTTCTCAACCTTGGTGATTTCAACCTCCATCTCAATTAATCATGCTGCCTGCTCCCGTTATTTCACTGCCCTCTTATCCCCCCTTAATCTATCTCTCCATGTAAACTCCTCAACCCATATTCACAGACACCCCATTGACCTAGCTATCTCACATGGCCTCACTACTCCTATTGTGTGAATCACAGATAAAGCTATTTATGACTGCTTCCTTATATCGCTCTCCACCCACCTCTCCCTTCTCCCTCCCAAGCCCATTTCCTGCTGTGTACACCCCAGGAAATAATGTCTGTGCTACTGGTTTAGCTGCTCGTTGCTAGGTCTTACTGGAGCAAATGTAGCACTGTCAGATCTTTCCCACGTCTGCCAATGCTGCTCATTATTCCAGAATCATCTAGGAATACAATGATCATCCCCAGCTCCTTTACTGCAAACTGACTTTTTAAACCCCTCCCCTCACCCTTCCACCCTCCTCTCCCACAAGTCTCAGGAACCCATTGTCACCTGGAGCTTCTTGGTCACTAAGATTGAGACATTTTGACTAGCTGTCTCTGTCGCGTCCCTCCCTTCCCTTAGCTCAGTGTTGTCCAATAGGATTTGGATGCTGGCCAAACTTGTGGCAATCAAGCAGTCATATTCACCACATGACACTAGGTACAAAAATATGGAGTGTCAGCTTGGCTCAGTTGGTAGCACTCTCACCTCTGAGTCACAAGGTTCCAGATTCGAGTCCCACACTCCAGGGCTTGAGTATAAAACTCAGATGTGACGTTGAATCAAGGCCTCATGTTCCTGCTTGGTTTTTGTCAGTGTTGAACTGTAATATAAATATGAGCAGCAATTCAACTTGTTTAGTCCTATATTACTGAAAGTGAATTGATTTATAGTTTCTCCCTCAGCTTATTTTTGTTATATTTATTTTTTTTCCCTCTTTCTAGCCTATTACAGGTTTATGTTGCTCTTTTTCAACTGTCTACTGACCTTTGGCTCCTCTTTCTGCTTTGACATGCCCAGTGTGCTTCAGCAGCAGTTCCAGGGGGTGAGTACAGAATTGTGCAGAGAATGAATACGTTGCCTGAAGAGGGACTGGTGATGCCAGATTCTGTCCTCCAGCTAAAGGAACACAACTCGATTGTACTCTGGCTGTTTACCCAGGATATATACAGTGTTGCTGGCTTCCATTCCAGAGCCCCCTGGCTATCTGTTGAACTTGTTCTGTGTGCAGCAATAAAATCCTCCTCTTGTTCTTTCTCCAAATCAAATGTCACCATTGGCTGAGAAAGTGGATGCTGGTTTTGGATGAACTGGGATGCGTGACTAGCCACCCCAAGGCCAATTTCTCCCTTGCATTTGTCTCCCCACTGACTGTGGGTTGAATCTGATCCTCTACTGGCATGATGCTATGGGTTGATGGTTCAGATATGTCTAAATTATTTCTTCAAAGACAGCCAGGAGTGTTAAAGCAGGGGGTATAAATAGTGAAAAACAAATGTACGTAAAACCTTTTAAGGGAGAACCATAACTGATTGGAATGACTTATTGTGTATGGTGGTGATATTGAAACATTAGGCTTATTCATGATGTAGTTTTTGAAGTTGGCTATCAGCTGTTACCAAGTTACAATTGCTGGTTTGCATGTTATTTGAAACTTTATTAACTAGAGTTGTAAAAACTGATCTATGTAAATAGTTGTTTGGTAGTACAGAACTTGAGTATTGATGAAAAAAAGAGGTTTTGGAGAGAGTACAGAAGAGATTCACAAGAATAATTCCCAGGATTAAGAGCTGTAGCTATGAGGAAAGATTGGAGAGATTTGGACTCTTTTCCATGGGGAAAATAAGGCTGCGGGCCTGCCGACCTGTCAATGGCCAATTGACACATTGTCACATGAGGAGGACATGTTAGGGAATTTTTTTTTTCTATTTTTAATATTGTTCAAAGTGTCAGCGATCTCCCTGAGGCTGCACTTAGCCCCAGGGAGATGTACGCTCTTTCATGCGCATCCACTATCTCTGTAGCTTGCATGAAAACAGTTTGGGTTGGCAGCAAGTTGACCTTCCATTACATAAGGCTGAGCTTCTACTGCTGTACTCAGGTGTTGAGTGGCTTCTTTTTGTTCTAGAATGGAAGTTGAGACATCAGCCATTAGATGATCGGGTCCACAAATGTGCTAATGGGGTTGGCCATCACTTCCATCGTGTAAAGTTTGGTCTCAAATCCTGTGCCAAGTTGGAACCAGACTTTTCTGTGCTCCTTGGCATTGACACAGGCTTTCTGGCAAGCCTCTGATGCATCAAGCATTTCATTTCACATACCCAATACCCATCTTCTGTAGGCAATCCATCAGGTCCAGGGAACTTATCGGCCCCATTAGTTTCCCTAGTACTTTTTCTCTAGTGATAGTTATTGTATTTATTTCCTCCCACCCCCTCCCCTTTTCCCCTTAATCATTTACTATTTTTGGAATGCTATTAGCATCTTCTACCGTGAATCAAAGTATTTATTCAACTCCTTTGCCATTTCCTGGTTCCCCATTATTATTCCCCCAGCCTCATTCTTTAAGGGACCTATGTTCACTTTGGCCTCTCTCTTCCTTCTTATATGTTTAAAGAACCTCTTACTGTCTGTTTTTATATTACTTGCGAGTTTACCCTTTATTTTCTCTCCCTTTATTATTTTTTTGGTCATCTTTTGTTGGTTTTGAAAACTTTCCCAATCCTCTGGCTTACCACTAATCTTTGCCACATTGTATGTTTTTTCTTTCAATTTGATACTGTCCTTAACTTCCTTGGTTAACCATAGTTGGTTTATCCCCTTCCTGGAATCCTCCTTTCCCACTGGGATATATCTTTGTTGTGAGTCATGAACTATTTTCTTAAACGTCTGCCATTGTTCACCAACTGTCTTTTCTGCTAAACTCCTTTCCCAGTCCACTCCAGCCAACTCTGCCCTCATTCCTTTGTAATTACACTTATTTCAGTTTAGCACAGTTGTTTTCAACCCAAGTTTCTCACTCTCAAACTGAATGCTAAATTCTACCATATTATGGTCACTGTTTCTCAGGGGATCCTTTACTCTGAGATCATTTATTAAACCTGCCTCATTACAGATTACCAGATGCAAAATAGCTTGATCCCTGGTTGGATTCACAACATATTGTTCCAAGAAACTGTCCTGAATACACTATGAATTCTTGCTCGTGTCTACCTCTGCCAATTTGATTTTCCCAATCTACATGAAGATTAAAGTCACCCATGATTAATATATTGCCTTTTTTTACTTGCCCTCATTATCCCCTGATTTGTTCTCTGTCCTACAGCAGAGCTACTGGCAGGGGGCCTATAGACTACTCCCACCAGTGTCGTCTTCCCCTTGTTATTTCTTACCTCCACCCATATGAATTCTACATCTTCTGATCCAAGATCCTTTCTTGCTATCGTACTTATTCCATCTCGTACTAACAAAGCTACCCCACCACCCTTTCCTTCCTGCCTGCCCTTTCAAAAAGTCACATACCCCTGAATATTTAGTTCCCAGCCATGTTCTCCTTGTAACCATGTCTCCGTAATGGCTATAAGATCATAGCCATTAACATCTATTTGTGCCGCTAATTAATTTATATTGTTCCGAATACTCCGTGCATTTAAGTAAAGGGCCATTAATTTTGCCTTTTTCCCATTTTTTCCCCTTTGACGCTATCTGCTGCTGTTTTTTATGTTTGTACACTCTGTCCCTTCCTGTCACACTCTGGGTATCATTCACTAAATAGCTGCCCTGTAAGGCTGCCATGTCCTTTTGCTTTGTAAGCCTATCTATCCCCTTTCCAGAACCCTCCCCACCGCTCCCCCCCACCACAATATTTAGTTTAAAGTCCTCTCTACAGCCTTAGTTATTCGGTTCACTGGTAGTGATCGTGTTACTTTTGGTTGGTTCTGATTCGATCCAACAAGAACAGAATGGCACACAATGTTCTACTGGCTCAGAAACACAACTCCACAAATGCCATTTCTTTTGACCTGTTGGACTGAGAACAAAACAGTGCCCAAGACTGAAGGCAGAGTAAATTTAACAAGGTGTTTGACATTGGCCTCTCTTAATACCCCAATTGCTGTAAAGCCACATCGGTAGAGACTGGAACATAGGAACAGAAGTAGGCTATTCAGCCCGTCGAACTTACTCTGCCATTCAATTAGATGATGGCTGATCATCTCCCTCAGTGCTATTTTCCCCCGCACTATCTCCATATCCCTTGATATCATTAGTCTCCAGATATCTGTGTGGTGTGGGGGGTGGGTTGGGGGTTGGGGAGCTGGGTTGGGTGGGTGGGGGGGTTGGGTTGGTGGGTGTGGGGGGGGGTTGGGGGAGTGGGGTTGTGGGGGGGTTGTGGGGGTGGGGTTGGGGGATGGAGGGGTGGTGGGGAGGGGTAGAGTATTCTAACAATTCAAGTTGAGAAATTCCTCCTCCTCTCAGTCTTAAATGGCCTGCTCCTTATCCTGAGATTGTGTCCCCTGGTTTTAGATTCAGCATCCTATCTACACCTATCCTGTAACACCCTTTAAGACTTTTGTAAGTTTCAATGAGGTCATCCCTCATTCTTCGAAACTCGAGGGAATATGGATCTAGGCTCCTCAATCTCTCCTCATAAAATAATACCCCCACCTTGGGTATTAATCTGGTGAACTTCCATTGCACTCCCTCTATGGCAAGTATATTCTTCCTTAGATAAGGGGACCAAAACTGTGCACAATACACCAGGTGAGGTCTCACCAGAGCTCTATATAACTGCAGCAAGACATCCTTACTCCTGTACTCAAATCCTCCAATGATGAATATACCACTTGCCTTCCTGATTGCTTGCTGCACCTGCATGTTAGCTTTTAGTGATTCATGAACAAGGACACCCAGGTCCCTTTGGACACCCGCATTTCACTACCTCTCATCATTTTAGAAATATTCTGCCCTTCTGTTTTTTCTACCAAAGTGAATAACTTCACACTTGTTCACATTATATTCTATCTTCTGCATTCTAGCCCGTTTTCTTAGCCTGTCCAAGTCCTCTTGAAGCCTCCAGTTGGTTTCTTTTCTCAGATGCCTAGATATGGAGGATGCTACAAAATTGGCTGGAACGACAATGGTCTTAGACAGCCCAGTGGTCCAACTGGGTGCTTAAGAAAAGGAGGGGAGGATGAAGATGAGTTCCAACCCAGCTTTAGTGCTTTGAAGAGAACAAAATTCCTCAATGGTTTTTTTGCATTTTATTCCTGGATTGTATTTTCTCTCCTGTAGTAATGCTGTGGTGGTGATACTGGCTGGTTTCTTCATAGACAAGCTGGGAAATTGTGGTGAGTCTGAAGAACAGTATGAACACGGGAATGTAACCTAGAACACCTCAGCCTGGTAGAAGAGGTGATTTCAGATTCCAGTTGACGCTCCTCATAGTAAGACTAATATGTCCCAGATGTGAGTTGAATTGTGTTAGCCCTGGAAACAGAAGATTATATCCGACTTTTAAAAACCTTGTTCCCATGCAATGGTGGATAAAGTGGGGGGAGTTGGGGAAACCTGGGACAGAATCTTTCCTACCCAGTCAACATTTGGGGGCTGTAGATTTGTGTCCTCCAGTCTGTGAGCCTCAACAAAAGCTTTAAAGCCTCAAATAAATACATCTTGTCATTCACTCCAATAGTGCAATATCTTTACTGGTCTCTCACACGTTTCCTTATCATTATACAGCTGTGCTGGCTAACTTAATTGTACAACTTTTCTGACTTTTGTCTTTTGGTCATTTTTGGGTTGTTGGCATTGCGTTCCTCCAGTAGCTAACATTGCATTTTAATGTATCCCTTTGAAACATCGAAACATAGAAACAAGGAGCAGGAGTAGGCCATTCGGCCCTTCGAGCCTACTCCGCCATTCGTTATGATCATGGCTGATCATCCAACTCAATAGTCTGCTCCCGCTTTCTCCCCATATCCTTTGATCCCTTTCGCCCCAAGAGCTATATCTAAATCCTTCTTGAAAACTGCTTTTGCCTTTTTTTCTGTTTTGTTCCATTTTTGCCACCTACTATTTAAAGATATTTTACTGAGAGAGTTCACATCACCCTTTGAATGGTCCAGCCATTCCACTGGGAACTCCTCTTCTCAGCACAGCTGGAGGACAAGACATTGTACAGTCAATAGTGGAAAGCACCACACCAGTGTTAAACAGAGCTCATCAGATACAAGGAGCTGTGTGTAGAGACCATGTCACAGTTAGCTGGACATGTCTGAAGAGCAGTGTGCTTGCCACTTGTGTTTTATCAGCCTAGGCATTCGTGGAACTTTGCCATTTCCTACAACTGGAGCTCCAAACCTCCTCTCACAGGCATGACTCACGATTTACCTTCAATATCTATGCCACTGACTCCTTTCAAGCTGATACCTGTCAGGGTAACCAATATACCGTGCACTGCTGGTTGCATCATCTCAAAGGTACGTTGGTTGCCAGAGCCAAGATCTTTATCAACTTTCCTAAGGTTCCTAAGACCATCAAAACAAAAAGACTTTACTTTTTCCAGAGTGGAAGTATTCCAAAAGTGCAAACTTATCAATGGAACTCATTTGTCTACATGCTCTATTGTGCCAGTGCACTGGCGTTTATATATTAGATCAATTGAGTAGATGATGCAAGTAATATGGATTCAGGTGCCAGAGGTGAATCAACTTAATGGTTTCATTAATATTGACCAGAAAGTACAGCGTCTATGGCTTGGATTTTGCAGTTGCTATGACAACAAAACTGTCAGCATTCATTGTCATTGCTTTTCTGAAACTGACAGAAATGTGGGCAAAAACCCAGTCAGGATCTGTAAAGAGAGAAGGTGGGTTAACATTTTGAGTTTAATTCTTTGTCAAAACTTAGTTACATGCAAAATATATTGCCCTTCCTTGCATTGTTTAGTAGCAATTGGAAAGACATCATGGTTTAATGGGCGGGTTTTCGCTTTACCATGTTTAAGAATCCCAACTAGAAAATTGTTGATCGGTTGGAATAATCCTCATCTTTTTAAGAAAATCAAGCATTTGAAAATGTCTTTCATATGACTTATCATCATCAGGGACTGAGATCCCATTAATGAGCATTTAAATCTAAATCCTTGGGAAGACTAAACTTGAATGTGTGTGAATTCCAAGGCTAATCTTGTTTTGTAGTGATGCAGCCAGTGCAAGTTCTGCATCTGTGTCGGATACACTTAGTGCATTTATTTAATCAGAGCTGCTGAAGTCAGCCCTTAGTTTATTGGAAACAAAAACAGAATTACCTGGAAAAACTCAGCAGGTCTGGCAGCATCGGCGGAGAAGAAAAGAGTTGACGTTTCGAGTCCTCATGACCCTTCAGCAGAACTGAGTATAGTTAGGAGAGGTGTGAAATATAAGCTGGTTTAAGGTGGGGAGGGGGGTGGAGAGAAGTTGAGGAGGGTTGGGGGGGGGTGGTTGTAGGGACAAGCAAGCAGTGATAGGAGCAGATAATCAAAAGATGTCACAGACAAAAGGATCAAAGAGGTGTTGAAGGTGGTGATATTATCTAAGAGAATGTGCTAATTAAGAATGGATGGCAGGACATTCAAGGTACAGCTCTAGTGGGGATGTAAAAATAATGGAAATAGGTGGGAAAAGAAAAATCTATATAAATTATTGAAAAAAACAAAAGGGATGGGGAAGAAATGGGGTGGGGATGGGGGGAGGGAGTTTAAGATCTAAAGTTGTTGAATTCAATATTCAGCCCGGAAGGCTGTAAAGTGCCTAGTCGGAAGATGAGGTGCTGTTCCTCCAGTTTGCGTTGGGCTGCACTGGAACAATGCAGCAAGCCAAGGACAGACATGTGGGCAAGAGAGCAGGGTGGAGTGTTAAAATGGCAAGCGACAGGGAGGTTTGGGTCTTTCTTGCGGACAGACCGCAGGTGTTCTGCAAAGCGGTCGCCCAGTTTGCGTTTGGTCTCTCCAATGTAGAGGAGACCGCATTGGGAGCAACGAATGCAGTAGACTAAGTTAGGGGAAATGCAAGTGAAATGCTGCTTCACTTGAAAGGAGTGTTTGGGCCCTTGGACGGTGAGGAGAGAGGAAGTGAAGGGGCAGGTGTTGCATCTTCTGCGTGGGCATGGGGAGGTGCCATAGGTGGGGGTTGAGGAGTAGGGGGTGATGGAGGAGTAGACCAGGGTGTCCCGGAGGGAACGATCCCTACGGAATGCCGTCAGGGGGGGTGAAGGGAAGATGTGTTTGGTGGTGGCATCATGCTGGAGTTGGCGGAAATGGCGGAGGATGATCCTTTGAATGCGGAGGCTGGTGGGGTGATAAGTGAGGACAAGGGGGACCCTATCATGGTTCTGGGAGGGAGAGGAAGGTGTGAGGGCGGATGTGCGGGAGATGGACCGGACACGGTTGAGGGCCCTGTCAACCACCATGGGTGGAAAACCTCGGTTAAGGAAGAAGGAGAACATGTCAGAGTTATCTTAGTTTGTTGGGCAGTGCTGGTGGGTAAATGAGGTGCAGTAGCTGCTTGAGAGGTAGCAGGCAATGTCCACACTGCCTCAGGTGAAGCTGCCTGCTACCGCCATGGACAGTGGGATGAAGACTTGCCCTGCAGGATGAAGAAAGGGGAGTGAACTCAGTGCGGGGAAGCTGGAACAACCTCCCTGTTGAAAATGTGCAGTAACACCCCTACCGCCCCTTCTCCACCCGTACCCGCCACCCCCTCCATCCTCCAAAGAAAGGACTCTAGCAGAGTGAGCTAGTCACTATCTATGAAAATAAAGCATACTTCAGTATATTTTGCCTGAAACTCTACAGATTCTGTAATGTGTTTTGCCTGGATTTTGTGTGTGTGTTTTTTTTTGCCGGTTGAAGGTTAGGAATTTTGTTTTCCAGATCGTTCACCTTTGCACACTCTTCCCGGTTATTTTTGGATATAGTGTGTGAAGTTTTGTCTCCCAGTGTTTATTTACACTGCCTCCTGTCTGCATTGGGATTCCTTCTAAAGAACCTGCTTTGGGGGGATTCAGATCCACGAGTTACAGCACAGAATGAGATCTGCAGTGGGGTTAAAAAAAACAGCCTAAAGCCCTTGCCCTCTGCGATGTACCAGTGGCAGCTGGGTGGGAATAAGTAAACCCTGTCTCGAAATCCTGGGCTCCAGCTAGTAATTTCCATTCAGCACCCGCATTTCTAAGTAATACATCCATAACGTTAAACCTTAGAACGATCAACTAATCTCACTGCTGCCCCTCCACCCTCGCTCCCCTGAAAGCTTTTTGTATCTTTCTGTGCTTCAAATATTTCTCCAATTTTTCTCTTAAAATAAGCAATAGTTTCTGTGTCAACCACTCATTTTGGGGTGTATTTCCAAGGTTGCAGATAATCCCCTGGTGCCTCCTCCAAGTGACCATTCTTCATGTGTCAGCCTGGACATTTAGGGCCAGGGCAGTGCACTATCTGGGGAGTTGGACAGTGGTGGCAGTATATCTGAGTCTTACCCTGTCTGTGTCTGACCATCACATACCATAGACTTCTGACAGCAGGAGCCCCGGAATGGAATCCTCCAGTGAATATTTTCTTTGCTTCAGCCACCCCAGCTCCCCTGCCCACAATGTCTGCAGCTCCTGAGGCCAATTGTTAAGCTCCAACTCTACCCGAGTTGTGAGCTAACCAGAGGTTGAAACCGTATCTCTTGCATCTAAATTGGATCATGCATGCATTTACCAGTAGTCACTTATTCTCTCTCTCTCTCTCCCCCCACCTCCGCCCCCCCCAGCTGTTCAGCAGTGAATTATTGCTTTCTGGTTCAAAGGAAAGGAGCTGTCACTGGCTTTTGGACTGGCGATGACTTGCTCTCGTCTGGGCAGTGTCCTCAATTTCTTTTGAACACCATCCTTTGAGAGAAACTTTGGGATTCAGTGGACGCTTTGAGGAGTTAAGAATCTTATTTTATTGAGGGAATGAGAGGAGTTTTGCAATTTTTTAAGGACAAGGAAATGGGGGGTGGGGGGGGAACAAGACATCTTTTTGTGTGTGTGGGGAAGGTTGAATCAATCTTGTGTTGATTAGATAGTATTATGGGAATAAATCTAAATGTTGGACCCTGGTTAGAGATACTGAGTCAGTGTGATGTATGAATATCATAATGCATTAATTGGTTTCATCCAGATTACATTCTTCAGTTAATATTTATATCAATTAGTCAGTAACTTATACGCCGAGATCTATGCTGTCAGTGTTTAAGTTGGACCCAGTGTATAAGCCAGCCCCAGAAATCATGTTTTATTTTGCATATACTTGGTGTATAAGTCGACTCCCATTTTTCAGCCACAACATGATATCCTTGCCTTCGTAGTCAGCCTCAATTTTTTACCCTATAAATTTATGCTTTACATATTGGTACCTTTATATCTGGGTGCAAGTGATCAAGCAGGTGATATGGGCTGTGTTGTGTAGATGTGCGGGAGGTTAAGAAATGCCCAGTCTTTGCATCAGCTGCAATGACATTTCAAAATGGGCAACCACCCACGGCTGGTGGTTCACTTTAATACTTGGCTTTTAAGTTGAATCCCATTTTTGGAAGGATTTTTTGAGACTTCAAAGATATCGCTAATTTAGTGCTGTTCTGGAACGGTCTACTAGGACGTGTTTCAGGACCACCCTTCCGTCTGGTTTTGTCTTGTCCTCTTCTCTCCTTCCCTGCGTTGACCCAACTCTTGCACGAGATTTGCTGACACTGGTCTCTCCCCCACCCAACCTACCTGCACGAGAGTGCTAATGCAAGGCGCCAGTGTTATAAATGAATAAGTTAATAGCTGACATTTCTGCTGAATATCCTTGATATTTGGTTTTCTGAGATGTACAGCTGCTTACTGATCCTGAACAAAGTTCACAGTTTCTATGTGATCTCACGATCATGTCAATTCCATACCACGGTTCTTCGGAGAAGGACGGAGAGTTAGAAACATATACAGCACAGAAGTAGGTCATCTGGCCCATTGTGTCTGTACCGGCCAAAAATGCATTTCCAGCCTAATCCCTCTTTCCAGTTCTTGGTCCATAGCATTGTATGTTGAAGTGTATATCCAAGATTTTTAAAAGATGGGGTGAGTGTTTCTGCCTCTACCAGCCTTTCAGGCTGTGAGCTCCTGAGCCTCCGCCATCCTCTGGATGAAATAATTTCTCCTCAATTTCCACCTAATCCTTTGCCATTTACTTTAAATCTATGCCATCTGGTTATTGACCTTTCTATTAAGGGAAATAGGTCCTACCTATCCACTCTATCTCGATCCCTCACAATTTCACAGAATTCCAATTTAACCTCACTCAACCTCATCTGCTCAAAAGAAAAAAACTCCAGCCTATCCAATATTTCCTAAAATTCCCCATTCCTGGCAAATCCTTGTAAATCTGCTCTGTACCCTCTCCAGTGAGAGCTCTCCCAGTTTCTTGGCCAACATTTCTCCCTCAACCAACACCGAAAACTGATGAGCTCATGACAGTGAAATGCTTTGGGACATCCTGAATGACACTATATAAATGCTAGTGAGTGACAGAGGAAAAACTTTATACAGTGAGAATTTCAACAGTGTTGAGGACTAAATAAGTTAAGCTTGATGCTTAGTAGCACCATTGGGTCTCTTAGTGCACTGCTACCTCTAACTTTACAAAAGAGGAAATTGGGTACCTTATACCTTTGGCATAATCTCTTTCTCAAGATGTTCATTCATTTTAAATCTCTTCATGGCCTCACCTTTCCCTACCTCGGTAAACTTCTACAGCCCTATAACCTCCCAACCCATTAACTTCCTGTCTCCCTGTTGTGGTTTCCGTGCTCTGGAATTCCTTGTTAATTGTATATCAACTTTGGTTAAAAATGTGCAGGTGAAGGGCATTGATTGGATTATTAATGAGCACATATAGGTATGGACACTTGAGTGAGGGTTGAGGTAGGAGGTATATACTTGTAATGTTCCACTCTGTGAATAAATCTAAACCTAGGAAAGAATGGATCTGGTTTCATTCTTCACCAACTGGTTATGAGGAGATTACCATTCCTTTTTAAATATTTTTCCTCCTCTCCATCTCCTTCTCTTCCTTTTAATATCTTCTTTCACCAAGCTTTTGGACACTTCCTAATATCTCCTTTGGTTCGGTGACTGTTCCTTAAAGGAAGGCTCTGAAGGACTTGAAAGTTTTTGTAAAAAAGATATGATGTAAACGCATGAGGCTGCACTCAGCTAAAGTAAAGGTCTGACTGCCACTGGTGGGACGATCTGAGCTTTGGGACTGGTGCAGTTTCTGCTTTTAGAGTGATCTTTCCTGTGGTTTATTTTCTCAGGCACATTGCTGTGTGTTCTTAGCTTTTTGGCAGCCATAATTGTTAGCATCCTGGGTAGAGTTGGCATAAAACAACTTGGGCTAGATGGTGTCCTTCAAGAGGAATCCAAGAAAGTGGTGCGTGGTTCCAGGACCTTGACGATTTATTCTTCTGTAAATGTTTGTATTTGTCATTGAGCTAAGTATCTGTTATAAGCAGCTGGAATAGAGTGTGATCCCAGATCACTGAAGTACACTTTTGGAAGTAGGAATCCATAAGAATTTATAGCATATTATTGTCTAGATGGACTTTAGCTTCCAACCTCTACCATGACCCTGTCCTCTTACCTTTCTTGTTCTTCTGTCTCAACGCTTCCAAGACATTCGTTATTTGTCTCTCCGGTACTGGCTGTTAGTGTTCACCATCATGTTCTTCTATAATGGAATCTTTCCTTTTATTGCTGATGCCAGGCAAGGAGAGTCCATCTATTAAAAGTCCATTATTTAAAGTGGTACTGCCATAATTCTCGTGGACCCCATTGATACTTCTGTGGGATTACTGTAAATTTTCTCCCATTCATCTTGCACTCCTTTCCTTGCCTCGAGTAATCCAATAGTACTAGGGTACAACCATTGGCAAATAAGTTTCTCTATGAACCTGGAATTTGAATGTTTTGCTATTTGTTTAAATGCTTTCCCTTGCATTTTCCCAACTGGTCTTGTCTTCAGGGGGAAGTTAGTTGGTCTGCTTTGTATGGTGCAATGGATTTCAGTGGCCTTCAGGCACACTGGCCAAGTATCCATTCTTCATTGATGAACCTCACCTGTGAATATTAGCAGAATGTTTGATGGGCATTGAGTAAACATGGTGCAGGCAGATGCCCTTTAAAGGTTCAGCCATATGATTCTGCTGTTGCTGGTATGTGAATGGGGCTTTGGCCTGAGGAACACAATACACACAACCAATCTCATCATACTACTGTTTGAAATTCCATTTAAATATGTGTTGCAGTCTTCAAGACTAATTATTAACAATTTAAAGTATGGAAACCAAATACTGTTTACTGAAATTGTCTGTTACTTTACATCTTTCACCTAAATTTGATGAAGACATTATTTGTTTTTCAGCAAGTTCATTGAGGATAAATATTCTAGGCACAGTCAGCAGGAAACTTCCTATATTGTTGGTGCTATCTTTGATACTTCATTGGTGCTCTTTTCTATAGTTGGAATCCTCATTGTGAGTACCCTCTGGTTTGTCCAACTGCTCAGCATCATGAGACATGTGAGAGACCCTGGTTGCCAGTGTTTAACTATCCCATTATATATGGAAATAGATCTGGATAGAGCTTGGAGTGAACTTTAATCCAAAGTGCGGCTTTGGTAAGGAGGTCTTGTGGTGTAGAGGTAGCGTCCATACCTCTGGGCTAGAAGCTGCAGGTCCACTTCAGGACTTAATGGCCACAGAATGAATGTTTATAATGTGGCCAACAGCTTGATTATCAGCCTGTAAGTCCTCCAAATACGCCTGATGGCCGGTGGTAAGAGAGGAAGCGTTTCCTGGTCAGCCATACTGCAGAAGGCAATGGCAAACCACTGTAGTACTTTGGCAACCATAATCATGGACCAGTCCAGTGAGAGCTTATAGTCACCAATGCCCTCTTAAGGCATGATACCTGAAGGAGGAGGAGGCTGTGGTAAAAATATAAATTAAATGAACAATCTTGGACTACTGCAGTTTTCTATGCCTGAATCACAGTCCATCAGGGATGTGGTCCCTTCTCCCATATTAAAATATTATCGTGGTTATTTATTTGTGGTAATGCAGAACATAATGTGACAGGAAAGTTTAGGAATCTTTATTTAAAAAAAAAATGTACTGACAGTTTTACACATTTAACAGTGGGGCTACAAGTGAAAGTTTACTGACTTCAAAACTAAATTCAAACTGAAATTAAAGAAAATTAATGAACTAAGTGAAACTCACTCACATGATTACATTTGGGAGTTCTGGGTTAGGCCAACAGATGGAGCTCTCTTCTGCCCTAAAAAAAATAGTTTGTATTGTTTTTTAAAAAAAATCAGGTTTAGTCTGTACATCTATTGGACTTTTGGACCTAAATTTTTCACGACTTAAATGTCATATTATCCAAATTAATTTGCATTCTCACCACACTTCACCCCCTCCCCCCCACCTCAAAAAAACCTCCCTCCCTCCTACCCATATTCATGTCCTCTACTCTCTCATAGCTTCAATCACAGACGTGGCCATCTCCAGGCGCTTCCTTGTATCGATCACCACCCTCATCCACCTATACCCTTCCTATCCTGCTCCCTTCTGCATCTACCCAAGTTGTTCATGATGGTGCTTTCAAGCTGGGAATTGCTGAGCCTTTGTTCTTCCATTCACCACAATACTTGGCAGCTGTAAACTGCTTGAACTTTCACTAGTCTCCACCTTTTGATGCCCTTATGCTCAGTCAAACTTGTACTCTCTCCCACCCTGTTTGTTCTCTCTGGTACATCATTACTAACAATATTCTAAAGGGTGCAAACTTGAATGTATCTGGTTTCTTGACTGGTGGTTTCATTCAGTACCAGTCTGGCTGCGTAGCAATCTATTTCTTAGTTGGTCATGTGCTTTCAGGAAAAAGAGGAAGTATCAGCAAAGACCTAAAATAGGGGCAATTGGAAAGATTTAAAAATTAAGGAAGGATAGAAAGTGTGCTTCCTCAGAACTTGAACCTCCTTTTTTTTAAAAAAAAGATTGATTTAATGAATTAGTTCAGCTGCTTCATCATACACTCTGATCCTGGGCACTCCAATAGCTCACGATCATCTTGACTAATGTGAAATTCTCTCATTTGTTTATCTATAAAATGTTCTATTGATTTTTTTCCCCTAGGATAATGTAGGTCTGAGAGGAATACTTGTCACAGTATGTGCTGTGTTGACGCTCCCAACGTTTGCAATGCTGGCGTTCACCTTTGTACTGCCATTGGTTTCCACAATATGGTTGGGGGTTACCTACTCGTTTATTGCTGTAAGATGTTTTTATTTTTCTCTGATAATGAGTAACCGCCTTTCCTTTCTCTTCCCAAAACCTCCGCCCTCCATAATTCACCTAAAATATGTTTTAATAAAGGAGTTTGCCATCAGACCCCTTTTTTCCCCCAAGATTAAAAAGGAAAATCGCACTCCCAAAGAATTCTCATAGTTTACGCAATGAGTGTTAATAATGTAGAAGTTATTAGCTTCAAGAAGTTGCAATTGTGAAGAGAGTGCATAGAGAGTGATAACCCAGCTGAGCATCCACTGCATGTTAATTCAACTCCCTTAGAAAGCAGTACTGTAACATTCTCATATGGAGGGTCCAAAACTGTTCAAGAGCAACGGGTCTGTGGGAATTGGCGCATACAGGCTCTGAAAGTTCATTGACCTGAAACTTTAACTCTGGTTCACTCTCCACACAGATGCTGCCCGACCTGTTGAGTATTTCAAGCGTTTTCTGGTCTTATTTCAGATTTCCAGCCTCTGCTTTTGTAGTTGAATCCTTTATTTGCAATAAGAACATGGTCAGTTTCAGTACAACCAATAGCAATCTGATACTAATCTAATAAGGAAGATAAGGCTCTCCCAGGTTCTGTTTGCGATAGAGTTGTTAAACAGCTATTCCAGACTAACTAAACATTCATCTGGATAACATAGTGAATAAATGATGCTACAAGTGCAGTGTTTAAGCTTTGTTGTGGTCTTTCCAAGGTGGAAGAATTCGATTAAAATAACTGCCAGGAACCTCAGATCCCTTCAGTATACAGTAATGATTTTAAAGAGTAAAACTTTGTTGATGAAACCTGCTTTACTTTCATGCAGAATTGTCACTGATGCAAATGTTATCTGGAAATTTCTCAGTGTTTTTGCCCAGGGTCCAGTGAATTTTTGGGCCCTCCAAGAAATGTTACAAATCTTGCTTTCTAAGGGACTTGAATTAGCGCGCGGTTAAATGCTCAGCTGGGTTGATGACTCTCTATGCATCCTCTTCACAGCTGCAACTTCTTGAAGCTACATTATTATTATTATTATTAATAATAATAATCTACGTTATTAACACTCTGCATTAACTATGAGAATTCTTTGGAAGTGTAGTTTTTTTTTTGAACCATAGTTACACTATTTCTCTACCCAAGGGCATGAAGTTTGGGCTCATTCTTATAATAGAAAACGATACCTGACGATTGGCAAGTAATCTTCCTTGCCACCTTTGACAAGCTGTTGAGCGTGTACTCCTGCCTGGTCCCGTACATGGGTCTCTGGGGCATTGTCTTCATTTAAAACTGTGCTCCCCCGCTGCATATCAGTATCTACCTGGGAAAGAGCAGCCTGTATTTTCTAACTCAAGAAATTCAGAACATATAATGCTACTTAGCTGAAAACGTACTCAAACTACCTTTAATGATTACATGGTTCAAGCTATCCTGACATAAGTTTAGTCACTGGTCTTTGGATCAAACTGCTAAACAATTGTTTGGTTTACATAGTGAATAAATGATTCTACAAATGCAGCGTATATGCTTTAACGTGGTCTTTCTAAGGTGGAGGAGTTTGGATTTAAGGAGCCTCAGGTCCATTCAGGATCCAGGAATGATTTTAAAGTGTAAAACTTTATTGGTGAAACTTGCTTCACTTGCTTGTAGAATAGTCTTGGGCACTGGTGCAAATGGAATCTGAAAATTTCTTAGAAAGCTCCTGGTGTTTTAAAAAATGTTTTAAAGGTGCATTGTTTTTCCCCACGGTGCAGTTGGGAGCAAACATTTTTGATTCAGTTTCATGGCTTTTCATGTATAATAATCATATGTATTAGTGGCGTAGTGGTAATGTCACTGGGCAGTAATCCAGAGACCCAGGCTGGTGCTCTGGAGACATGGATTCAAATCCCACCACAGTAGCTAGTAGAATCTAAATTCAATGAATAAATCTTTCTAAAGCTAGTATCAGTAATGGTGATAATGTTCCCAGGAAGCACCTAGGATATTTTGCATTAAACACATGATATAAATACAAGATGTTACTTCCACAGGCATGTTTGTGGCCATCAATCTTCCTAGTAGTTCCTCGGGCAAATGTTGGAACAGCTCTGGGGCTTGCAATTTCAGTGCAAATGATTGGCGTAGGTCTTTGCAATTTGATCGTTGGCCTTATCCTTGGAAACAATTCCAGGTGAGGGGTTTTATTTTTTATTGTCCACAATAAAGTATAATACCTATTGTAGCCTGTCATCTGAATTATGTACCTCTACTTCCTTTTTACTTTTAACTGTCTCTATTTCTATATCTGTACCTCCCACTACCTGTGCGAGTTTACTGTGTTCCATACTAATATGGAGGGGGTGCCTTCATTGTCATCTGCATAGGAAGAAGCAAGTGAGGCTGCTTGGTCACATCAGTCAAGTAGACAGTGGGCCCATATGTGATCTTAAAACGGGTGGTACAGGGTGAGCAACACTTCACAGTGAGCAGGAGGAGGTGAGGGAGGCAGAGGCAGCAGTGGGCAGACCCCCTTATGAGGATGAAGGACAGCCGCATCCATGCCCAGCTGGGCGGAGATGCACAGCCTTCGGAGCCTCACACAAGGTGGGTATTCCTCGGGCATTGAAGGGAGATGTGTGCCCACATGTCGGAGTTCCCTGAGGTGGTGCAGAGTTATAGGTGCAGAATGGAGTCCAATCATAGTGTGCAATGCAGTGTCTCAGTCTCTTGAGCTTATAAGCTCCTCTATTGAGAGAGTGGCCAACCTTATGGAGAGTCATACGGGGCATCAGTCTGACTGTGTGTAGGAGCAGCGTGCTAACATGCACAGAATGTAAGAAATGTTCTGTAGCATTGACTGGTCAGTGTTGTCAATGATGCAAAGATGCATGGAGCGGATGCTTCTTGCAACCCGGCTGGTGGTTCCCTTAGATGCTCGAGCGTCTATCAAAGGAGAGATGATGTTGAGGGGGACTGCCATCAGAATCCGATACTTTGGCCCCTCTGACTGAGAGCCATCTACAACAGCATGATCCTGTGACAGAGGCTGCCCTTGCATTGAAGCTGGTGGAGCAGCCTGTGGACTTGCACCCATTGACACCTTGGCAAGATGAGGGTGACCGCCATGGGTAATTTGGTCGCATGCAAACACAAGCAAGCAGGCTGCTTCCAACTCATTCCCCAGCCATAGGGGAACACCTGGGTGACATGTTATGTTTGAATATAGTTATGAGAACACTATAGAGTGGAAATGGTGTTGTTTGAACCAAGACTTCAATATTTCCGGTCTTTGAAATTGAGGGAAAAGGGGGAAAACATGGGGAAACAACACACAGGTTTGTGGCTGGTGGTGATTTGTGTATCATTCATTCTGGGGAGCCATGGAAGAGGGTTGTCTGCATGGTGGATGTGCTTATTTAGATAACGTTGAGTATCAGAACCGAGTGTTTTCCAGCATGAGGTGCCCTCAGAAGAAACATTCCTGGATAAGAGCTACCTGAGGTCTGCATCTGCTGCTGAGGCTATTCCTCATTGCTGCTTGTCTCTAATTCAGAGCAACTAATCCCCAATTGCAGGAAGGGCTTTGCCTCCTGTGACAATCATGGCCCCCTGGGCTCCCCTGCAGTCCCACTCCCCAACTACATCAACGCTCACCAATCACTCTCAGGGAACACTGATAGTGTGACACCCACTGTGTGCTAATGAATGAAGTGATCCCTGAGCCTTCCCTCTCTTATGCAGTGTTCTGGCCAATACTCATAATTACAACTGGCTCTCTGCTCCAATGCCACCTCCTCCCCAAGGACCCTCAGTGTTTCCTGTGCCTCCTCTCGAAAGTTGCAAACTGCCCAGTAACAAGTTGAGAGTTCGCTCATTTGCTTGACAAATTACAGAACCGCCACTTTAAGGCACCTCGCCACTGCTTTTCAACTACGTTTCAAAAATCACAGCACATAATTGGAGTTGAGGCCGAAATGAGATCAGCCATGATCGTATTGAATGGCGGGGCAGGCTCGAGGGGCTGAATTGCCTACTCCTGCTCCTAGTTCTTATGTCAGGACTGCGTTGGAAACCGTCACACCTCTGGGCGTGAATTTCCAGGCCTGCCCACCTCTGTCACCCGACAAAAATTTCTGGCCTCATGTGTCCATGCCTGTGAAGTCAAGTGACAAAAGTGTGAAGTGTTGCGCGCATTTTCCACACTAACTTGGTCCACTTACATTGTACTTTAAAAAAATGATCCAGCTAAACTTTTTATAAACCACTGAATGCAAGCTCACTACTTTCCTGGCTCCTTACTAAAGCATTATTCCATGGGTACTGTTGATCATTTCCCCACACCCCACCACCCACTGTCTTGTTTGCTGTTCTCATGCCAGTGCTTCGATGTCAATGGAGCTGTTCAGCTGCAGTGCAAACTGGAGTCAAATTCTATCGTGTCTTTGTGCAATGTTCATATTTGCAGAAATGCGTAGGTTGCTGCATAGCAACCATGAGCGGGTACCCTGTGGCCACACCCCTTCCAAACCTGGATTCTTTGAAACCAATTGTAATGCCTTACAAGTCATTCTAGCTGAGGCCAGCAGGTTCAACATGGGCCATTGTCAATGCTAGTCTATATAGCTCAGCCACTCCCTGGGTAAGCTTACCAAACCTTTGGGAAAATCCTGCAGGAAACTTTTTAATTGTCTTTCAAAGATATATTGGAGTAAATGAAATGAATGCAGGGCAATACTTGCCCATAAAGCTACTGGTGTGTGTAATGGTCAGTGGGAGTTGCGCTGGAGGCTTTGAAAATCTAACTGTAAATTATTGTTATGAGATCCTATGGTTTGTGGCTGAACTGAATATATCTGGGTGGGAAGAACATAATGGTGTATTTGGCCAATTATAGCCGTTGCTTTTTTATGTAAAATTTTGCTAGTGTGGGGGCGTGCCATGGAGTGACGGTGGGAACTTGGAGGCGGGGGGCAGTGGGATTCTGGGTGGGGAAAGAGGTTGACCATCTCTGGATCCTGTATATTGGGATCTGGTCACGGCCATGTTGCTATCAAAGGGAGATGAGTACTTGCACGAGTGAGCTAATCATCCTAGCTTTGCTTGGCATCCCTAGTGCCAGACTCGAGAATTAACTGAGGCCTGAGAATACTTTTCTCGCTCCCCTTTTGGAAATCCAACAGGATTGAAGGATTTTTCTGGCTCATCAACTGCCATTAACACATCTGGTGTTTTTTTTTCATGCAGTGATCTGAAGATCCCAGTGCGGCACTGGCAGCAGATGATGATCTTCATGATGGCGAATACCTCCAGCTGTATCATCACCTCCATCTTTCTCAATGTAGTGGACAACAGACAGGTAAGGGTCTTACCAGTAAGGTAAGCAATTGGCTGCAGTGAAAAGTTCACAGGACTGTGCATGTTATTTATCATTCGATGCTGCTTGGAGTAGTCATGTGGCAAGGTGCTAAATGGAGTCGTTCACTCGGATAACATATTCCATATCCTGGGAGAGGGCTTCTGCACATTACTGTTCCCATTTGTCCCCAGAACTGGGTGGTGCAGTGAGTTAGGTGCTGGCCTTTGACCTCTGGGACCTGGGTTCAAACCTATCCCAGACATATGGAATGAATGTCCAATGGCTGTAATGGACCTATATGAAATAAGTTTGTGCAGTCTCTGTCTCGTTCATAGTGGGCACAAGTTGGCAGCTTCACCCAGAAAGGTGTGAGGATGGTTGTGGTAAATGGAGAAAGTGCTACGTTGGTGCAGTCAAGCTGGTCTTGTATGGTTAGGGTTGAAGCATAGTGTAGAGGGAGTTTTAACCTGACTATTCTGTACCTGCCTGGATGCATTTAATGCTGATACTGTGTGTATGAAATGGACATTATTACACTCCTCAGCAATCTTTTATTTTCTTTCTTTTTACTCGTATTGCTTTTTTTCAGTCAAGCTTTTAGCCACGTTTCCTAACTCCCTTTATTGATTTTATTTTTCCTTTTGCTTCCTTTGCTGCCCCACCAATCCACATTACTTTTTAGAAATTTATTCTACATCATTGACAGTGTTATGTAGGTGTGTGATGCTGGTGTATGTTCCTTTCATATTTAAAACTTGATTTTTCTATCCAACTCCTTTCTTTTTCCCTTTCCCTGGTTCTCTAATTTGGGTCAGGGTGGCCAATGGTAGCAGCCAGTAACACAGATAACTACCGTGGTGCATATTGTGGATTGAATGTGGAACTTTCCTAGTTTGTACATTCCTGTGATGATGGCTTTTCTTCTAACCCAACAGAGAAGCCTGGGGATGAGGAAGGGGTAGGGGTTAAAGAAAAAAAGTAGTATTCACATCTCTGGTCACTTCCTCTCTTAGTACCATGAGGATGCTGATTGGTGATGACCAATAAAGCCCATAACACTGGAGTTTTAGCTGGAATTTGAAAACAAACACAGTTCTGTATATAGACCAGTGTATTCAATACACTGATACAACTCAGTAATTAAGCAGCACTTTGCCTCTCATTGCTCACCCTCTACACAGAACCCTCACAGTTTTCTATTAGATATCTGATTAACGCTCCTATTACTGTGGAAGCTGAGGGATAAATGATTTAGCAGTTCTATTACACAATTAAGAGATTAAACATGCAGTAGCCTTTGTTTAAAAGTTCCCTTCCTCCTCTTCCTCAAAGCATGTATTATCTGGGTTCTCTGATCAATTGACTCATGTCAGGAAGATATAATAATTTTCATAATGTTATTGGAGTTTATTAAAGAGTAAAAATGGGGTCTGTGTTTATGGGTCTGTGTGTGGGTTTTAATTGAATCACAGACAGCTGGTCTAGGTGCTTTGATATATCAGATGGGAAACTAGGTTTGAAATGCTAAATAGGTAAACATGGGGGAAGTTTTAGAATGTGAGGTGTAAAGGGAACATTTGCATTTTTAAATAAACTAGAGTAACTTGAATTCAAAAGAGGGGGTGAAATGTTACACCTAGGTAGAAGAAGTTAAGAAACAGTGTTTATTTTTCTCAAAGATTACTAGTAAAGTTAGTGCTCTGATAGATTTTTATTATTAGAGAGGTAAAGTCCAAAGACATAGTGAAACAATGGGAATTTGCATTCAAAGGAGAAAATATGTACAAAGGAGAGAAGGCTGTGTGTAAGAGCAGGCACTTTAAGATCTAACACAAGTGTGAAAAGCCCCCAGCATCTAAGCCTCAAGCTGCTGTCTACAAAGAACTGAGGTTAAGAAAACTCATTTTGAATTTGACTGTTCAGGGTGTCATGTTACTTTGCCTGGGTCTTTTTAAAATCTGTGTTTTACTGTTGCCTTAATGGAGGTGTAACTGGGAGATAGCTTAATCAGGGGAGCTGGAAGTTATCATAATAGTAATTTGTAGACTAATATATGTACTTAATCATTACTTCTATTAATAAAAATTTAATTTAGTTTTTAAAAACCAATAAGACTCGGTGGACTTATTACTACTGAATTCAAGGAATGCATCTCGAAATAAATATACAAACTGCAAAACAGTTGTGGCAGTTGTTTCAAGTTTCCCTTTAGGATTTGAGCAGCTCAGCATTCACCATCGGCTGTGCCATAACACTCATCATTTTTTGAAACAGCAACAACATCCTCCTGTTTCTTGATGACATATTATTATGTTTCTGCTCTCAGGATGGCACATTGACTAGAACCACAAAGCATTCAGAAGCTGCACAAGAGCAATCTTATATCCCCTTTGCTAAGGAGGAGCAGTGATGAGAACAGAATTAACGGAGGTAACAGGAACAACAATTTACCTCTGGAATAAAAATGGAAAATGGACTATTCTCCAGCAGGATAGTTGGTGGTGTTTTTTAAATTTAAGTGGGAATCTACCAGTATGACCTATTGTTTTATGTCAAAAACATCACAATTCCCAATCACAGTAAGGCAATAACAATATTGTAGCTGAACTAGAGAATTTATTAAATCTAATAATGCATAATATTCCATACAAGCCTTTAGTAAATATTGTAATCTATTTACTCATGTTTCTCACTTTCTCCAGTCCTTGCAGTTATTAGATATGTGACTTTCACAGGGAATTAGAAGCGTGATCCTAGGGGTAAGGACGTGGAGACAGGCATGTAGGAGAAACCCTGGTTTTCTGTTGCTCTTTACCAAACCTGCTGTTGGGTTGGGTGCTTTACATTATGTAACATTGCAAAAGGAAATATTTTAATTTTCTGTAAGTCTGACAGGTGAAAGTGTTTTCCTTTATAAAGCGCTGTACGTCCTCAGGCCAGCAAAAGAACTTGCAACCAATTACAAGTATTTGCACTATTAAATAGGTCACAAGGTGTGACTTTAACTACCTTTGGTCAAATACAATCAAGGGGTGTAAAGTGAGAGAGTGGGCCTGCACAAGTTGGTGGAATAAAATTGTGTTATATCTCTGTTTTTCAATGCCACAATGAGAGTTATCATTTCATGAGTTAAACAGTTTTACTGAGAACTCTGTGAATGTTTCTTGTCACAGCATTATTGTGCTGTGACAAGTTTACTCTTTATAAACAAGATTGTTTAGTATTTTAGTAAAATTATGGAGATTCCAATGTGTTTGCTTGACTCAAAATCGATCTTCAACTTGTCAGTCTCCACTTTCACAGTCATTCCTGGATCACGCACAATGTTCAGATTGGCTGTCTCAGTTGCTTTTTGTCCCTGCAGGCACTGACAAACTAAAACTACCAGTTTGGTTTGTGTTGGAAATAAAGAATTTAACTGACCTTTAAGCCTCTCAATCTGTCATTTAAACAAATGGGAACAGTGCATCAGCTGTGGCTCAGTTCATAGCACCCTCGCCTTTGAATTAGAGGGTTGTGGGTTCATGTCCCACTCCCGGAAACCAAGAACTGTGATTGTACTCGAAAGAGTTGCAATCTGTGACTGTTGGTAACTCGAAAGAGTTTCCCTGTGAATACTGATGATATTGTTTCCATTTCTGGGTTGAATGTTTTTCCTATAAAATCTAAGTAAAGTTACTGGTGACAATCAGAAATTCATTATTTGTAGGAAGGAGGATGTGACACATTGGATGAGAGGATGTTGATTTACTATCTAAACTTCACTTTTATTGGTAACTCATACATTGGCGATAATACAATTTAAGTGAGGGAGTTACTGACAGCAACCCTATTGGGTCATAGATGTTTAGAGAATTAACTGTCAAATGTGTTTAATTGAAAGTTGGAGACAGCTGAAAATGACTCAGTACAGGCCCTTAACTCAGAAGGGTGGTGGTGGCCTAGTGGTAATGTCATTGGACTAGTAAGCCAGTTGTCATTTCAGGTGACTAGGTCAATGCCAGGTGGTCTGCCTGGTTTATCAGCTTTTCATAGCAGTTTGATACAACAAAGGACATTAGAGAACCAGATGGGTTTTTAACGACAATCATGATAGTTTCTTGGTCATCGTTATTGAGAGTAGCTTTCAATTCCAGATTTTTATTAATGAAGTGCAACTTATTAATTCATTGAATTTAAATTCCACCAGCTGCTGTGATTTGACCCTGTGTTCCCAGAGTATTAGCTTGGGCCTCTGGGTTATTAGTTCAGTGACATTACCACTATGCTATCATCTCCCCTCAAATAAGTAGCAAGTAACATTCACAAGTGCCAATCAATGACCATCTCCAACAAGAGAGAATCTAACCATCTCCCCATGACATTCAATGCTATTACCATCGCTGAATCCCTCACTATCCTGGGGGTTACCATTGAACAAAAACTGAACAGGACCAGCCATATGTATACTGTTCCTACAAGAGCTGATCAGAGGCTGGGAATTCTGTGGAGAGTAACTCATCTCCTAACTCCCCAGAGTCTGTCTACCATCAACATGGTTCAAGTCAGGATTGTGATGGAATACTCTCCACTTGCCTGGATGAGTACAATTCCAACACCCCTCAATAAGCTCAACACCATGCAGGACAAAGCAGCTCACTTGATTGGCACCCTCATCCACCACCATCAACATTCACTCATTCCATACCAATGCATTGTAGCAACAGTGTGTACCATCTACAAGTTGCACTGCAGCAACTTCCCCAAGGCTCCGTCGACAGCACCTTCTCAGCCCACAACCTCTACCACCTCGAATAACAAGGGCAGCAGATGCATGGAAACATCACCACCTGCAAGTTTCCCTCCAAGCCACGACCATCCTGACTTGGAACTATATCGCTGTTCCCTCACTATCACTGGGTCAAAATCCTGGAACTCCCTCCCTAACAGCACTGTGGGTGTACCTACACCACATGGACTACAGTGGGTGCAGAATGCAGCTCACCACCACCTTCTCAAGAGCAATTAGGGATGGACAATAAATGCTGGCCTAGCCAGCGACACCAACACCCCATGAAGGAATAAATAAAATTTGCTTTTTCTAGATGATGGGCAGGGAAATAAGCCATTTTCTCAAAATATGGAAATTGCATTTTGCCAGAACCGCTGTGGGTCACTAAGGTCACGAGCCATGATTTAATTGAATGGCAGAGCAGGCTCAATGGGCTGAATGACCTGCTCCTGTTCCTATATTAAACTTAAATTAGGTTCTCAATTGAACAGGGTATTCTGAATTGCAAAAGTCAAAATGCTGAATCTAATTCATGCCAGAACAGTTCCATTCAGGTTAACTACTACTAAAGTAATTTAATAGATTTGCAGCCAACTTTGCCTGTTGTGGAAACCCAGTTTGGATACTGTATCTAGATTATGTGCCTCTAGCACTCCAAATAGTAACCCCTTTTCCTTTCTTCTTCCCCTATTCCTTCAGTTCATGTGGCAAAATTAGCCAACACTAATATCACAAAGCAAACCAAATAGAAACTTCTTTCACACCAATGTTTCTAAGGGAGAATGTGGAAAGTTCTTGGCAGTGTAAAACAGCCAATTCACTATTTTTGTGTTACTGACATTGACCATTTTCACCTCTAATTGTGTTTTAGGTGAATCGCCTCCAATGCTTTCTTTTAACCACCCTGTTTTCAGTCCCCAGGTTGTTCAAACCATAGATGTAGAAATATAATCCCAACCCTCATAAATCGAACTTTAGAGGTAAAAACAAAAAACTGCGGATGCTGGAAATCCAAAACAAAAACAGAAATACCCGGAAAAACTCGGCGGAGAAGAGCACAACCAGAGTCATGAGGACTCGAAACGTCAACTGTGCTCTTCTCCGCTGATGCTGCCAGACCTGCTGAGTTTTTCCAGGTATTTCTGTTTCTGTTGTGTAAGTCGAACTTTGTCCAGGGATCGTGTTTCCTGCTGACCCAGCTGAATATGATGAGGTAATGTTGTTTATATAAGTGATATGAAAAGTAAACTTATTTCTTAGCTACTGCCTGGTCAGGTTTAATTTATGTTTATGTACCCAGGATAAGCAACAGCCATCAGCCCCATATGTGCAAACACCCATCTTTTGGCTGATCTTGGCCCCCTCTGTGCAGCTTCATTCCATCCGTTCCCACCCCCAGCCATCTTTGCCTCATCAACTAAATGCTATCCAGATATAACTTGCTTTTAATATGCTGTGATCATCCTGCCTTCAAGGTGTTAAGAATTTCTGGAAGGATAGGATAGAATAAAAGTTTTTGCTATTGTCTCCTTTTCTATAGGTTAACAACCCTCTTGGGAAAAGTATACTTTTGAATTTAAACTTCATCACTGCTTCAATTTATGTAGGTGATCCTAAAAGTTCTCCATAACCTCACCACTACAAACATTCTGCCTACTCTATGCCCTCAGCAAATATTTGCATCAACTCTGTTAGTCTCATTTATCCAGTTAACACACACCTCACCCATATAGTCTTTCATCATAGCTCAGTTAGCTCAAGCAGGGCATCATCCTTGTTACTTTTCTCCACACCTTGATGCAATCTTTTGTCGAAGCAAATGCTTATTCCGTACAGGGATAGAGGACAAAGATCTTTTCGGCCGAGTTCACCCTTTATTTTGCTTTAGAAGTTCCAGGGCTCCTTGATAGGGGTAGAGTTAAGAGTTAGGCCGGAATCTGTTAAAAAGCGTAAACCCAATGTGATGTTTGAAATGCTGGCAGGGGAAGTTTCCTACTGAGAAATAAAAGATTTCAGGTGGCCTATTTGATCTTGGCACTTTCAGGCAGCAAAATATTTTTGCTTTGTGGCCCATGAGGCAACCCCTTTCTTCCAACAGTAACTGGCCAAAGCAAGATCTTTGACTATATCATCCCAGCTTATATCTAAGATTATGGTTTTCCCGCAGTTGATGTTTATATTTGCAAGCTTGTAAGACTAGTCTCTGGGTTGTTTTAATGAAAGGCATTATTAATGTGGATGTGCTAGCCTAACCAGGACTGGTAGGCTGTCCATTTGCTGGATCCTACCTTTGGGGCTGTCTGGCTTGGGTGGCCCAACCAAGAGTTATACTCCGACCAGTAGGTGTCATAGAAGCAGGCCAGCTTTCTCATTATATTGCAAGTGCAGTCTCAGACAAGACCACATCTATCCTCCACTTTCCGGCCATTTCCTGGTTAAAAACCCTGCCAGTGGTCGGTCTGCAGTTGAGGAATTTAGGCTGAGCAAATGCCACACTAAGTGAAGGGAGGAAATATAAACTGCCTCACTATCCTGTCTGAGGTAAGATCAACTAAAATGACAGTACTTCAAATGAGACCTTACATCATGTATATTTTGGTCCTGATTTGTACTGAATAGTTCAGGAAATATAGCCCTTGATTGCTACAAATGTGGTTATCTGAGTGAGTTTAAACTTTGAATGATTAATGACCATTCAGAAATCTTGGTTCCATGCAATATTTTTAAACTGACACCCACTCATGGCATTTTCTGTACTCAAGTAAAAGGGCCTTTTTCCAATCATCAAACACTATCCTATTAACTATTGATAATGGCCACTCTCACATCACACTAGACTGCTGTCTTTTAAAGAACTAGGATAAAACAAGTCTGGCTCTGATGCTTTTTTCTACATTGATCCTTTTGAATTTGGTTGACACCATTTGGTTCATAAGGAAAGTGGCATATAACATAAGTTGTCATTTTTATTAAATTCATACAGAAGTTCTGCTTTAAGATATTAAGGAGTACAAGTCATTAAGATGCAGGCTCATGTAATTTCTGCAAACTTGACATACGTAATTCGGATTTACAACCTGTGGTAAGGAGAGGTACCCTGTCCCTTTACGAGAATGCAAGTGTACTGATCATGCGACAGCACTGACGAATCGCTGTAGCAGCGCAGGCAACTGGGAACTGGAAGTCTAGTTCTGGAGGTTTCTGATTGAGCATGTATGATCTGGTGCTCTGCCCTATGTCTCAATAAACCATCACTGTTTATTCTCACATCAGTCTCTCCCTGTCATTAATTGCAAACAGCAATAGATGAGAACATAGGAAGGCGTGCAGTTAGAGTGCGGTTGGCCCACGAACTCATTTACTCAAGACATAAAAGTGGCGACGAGGATAAAGAAACGAAATAAAATAAATTTCAAGACGGGTGAGCAAAGCATCAGAAAGAGCATCTGTACTTACCTTGTAAAATGGGCGACAGCCAGCAATCGGAGCTGCAGTTTAAAATAAAAAAAAACCCTGTAGAATCGCAATCGTGGGATCCCGCCAAAACTCAAAGAGTGCAAAACCCAGCAGAGAAAAGCTGACAGCTGCAGAGGCAGAGTTTAAATAAAATGGTGACTGCTCTTAAAGCGGCAATACATTTAAACTGGCAAATACATGAAAAATGGCTATGGGCAGAAAATTATGAGAGACCCCAGAGAGAGGGTGACTCCGCGGTAAGCCAAACACCTAAATTCGTCATTACCTGGAAAGCCTATCGGAAGTGCAGTCCTCTTGCAGTTGTTCACGATGCTGCAATTCGGGTGTGTCAAACCATTTGACCCTTTTTCAGATGACTGGTCTCAGTATGTCGAACGCCTAGCATTCTTTTTTACCACTAATGACATCATGGGGGAGGAGAAGAGGGCGATTCTTTTGTCCTCATGCGACAGCAAAACGTACGGGCTGTTCTGCAGCCTTACATCACCTCGTGTCCCAGACTCAGACTTCCAATGAAAAAAATTGTACAGGGCCACCTGAGACCAAAGCCCTCAGTTACTATGCAGTGTTTCAAGTTCAATTCAAGGAATAGGCTTCCAGGGGAGACAATTGCTGACCATGTGACTGTTTTAAAGGCATTAACTGAGCATTGTGAATTTAGAACGTCCATTAGTGATATGTTGAGAGACCAGCTGATATGCGGGATTGGAGATGATGCTACCCAAAGGCGTTTGCTAGCTGAACCTAGTCTAGACTTTAATAAGGCATGAGAATTAGTGACCGCAATGGAGAGTGCTGTTAGAAATTCCGAAGTTATAAAACATACACAAAATGGCGACGTTCATCTGGGCGGGCGGGGCAATCCAGTAACAAAAGACGCAAAAACTTCAGACTCCACGGAAAGGTGGGAAATGCTCTCTAGCTCCAGACCATTGAAAACAATGGTACTGTAGTGAAATCCCACAAAATTAATGAGAGAAATACATCCAGGCCTCCAGTGAGCGAACGACAACTCAAACAAGTCAAGTGCTTTTTCTGCCACCGCTATGGCCACATAAGGCAGCACTGCAGAGAAAGGCTAAAACAACACTATTAATGCAGAAGGAAAAATCGTGAAATATGCCTCATGGAAGAGCCAGAAGAAATAGAATCAGTCATCCATTCGTTATATAATCTCAAAGTGGGTAGAACCGAGCCAATCCAAGTAGTCGTTACAGTTAACGGACAACCCATTAAGATGGAAGTTGATATAGGATCTTCGATGTCCATCATTGGAGAGCGTACTTTTAGATATCCGAGTAAAGGAACCCATCCTTTGAAGTTAGAAGTTTTGGACACCAAGCTAAGGACACACAGGGGTGAAAAAATAAGACTGAAAGGGTTATGTCAAGTCTCGGCGACATATGGAGATCAATCTGAAAGGTTGCCCTTGTTAGCGGTAGCTGGAGAGGGCCCCAGCTTAATAGGCTGCAACTGGCTCAAAAAGATGAAATGGGCCGAAATTTTTCAAATTACAATGAAAGGCTTACAGGAATTGTTGCACAGGTATGCTTCTGTTTTCAACGAAAAGTTAGGAGAGATTTAAGGGCTACAGACCAGGATTCATGTAGACCCAAACACAACCCCCAGATTTATAAGAGCCAGACCAGTCCCTTATGCTTTATGGGACAAAGTTGAAACTGAACTGGACAGACTGGAAAAATTGGGCATTCTACAACCAGTGCAATTTTCTGAGTGGGTGGCACCCGTCATACCCGTACTGAAGCTGAACCAAAGCGTGTGTTTATGCGGTGACTATAAGCTAACTGTCAATAAGATGGCCAAACTTGATAGGCACCCGATACCCAAGATTGAAGAATTGTATTTGAAGTTGGGGCACCACATATTCAAAATTAGACATGAGCCCATGCCGACCAGCAGGTAGAGTTGGAAAAGGACTCTAGGGAATTCGTCACCATTAATACGCACCGAGGATTGTATTAATACACATGTCTACCCTTTGCTGTCGCCTCAGTGTGTGCTATTTTCCAAAGAACAATGGAAAATTTGTTCCAAGGATTGCCCCATGTTATCATTTACTCGGATGACGTATTGGTCACGGGACTAACCGATGATGAACACTTAGCAAATCTAGCAGAAGTGCTCAAAACGCTTTGCACAGGCTGGGGTACATTTAAAATGAGAGAAGTGTCTGTTCCAAGCTAAGGAGGTAGTTTATTTGGGCCACAAGGTTGGCGCGCAGGGCCTGCAACTTGTGGAAGAAGTAGTCCAGGCCATTCGCGAGGTACCTGCCCCGAGAAATACAGGAGCTTAAGGCCTGCTTAGGCATGGTAAACCACTACAGCCGATTCCTCCCAAACCTCTCAACTGTGCTGGCCCCATTGTACGGCCCGCTTAAGAACCACCAGAAATGGAGCTGGCAAGACCTGCACCAGAATGCCTTCCTGAAAGTGAAGCGATTGTTAAGATGGTCGTTCTTGTTGGTCCACTTTGACACCAAGAAGGAATTAATTTTAACATGTGATGCGTCCCCTTATGGAATAGGGGCTGTCCTTTCACATCGGATGGCTCCGAACGACCCATTGGTTATACATCTCAGTGTCGCAAAGCGACAATATTCCCAGATTGAAAAGGAGAACTTATTTATTGTGTTCAGCGTCCAGAAGTTTCATCAGTATTTCCACGGTCGTCATTTCCATATTATATCCGACCACAAGCCCCTACTGGGATTATTTGATGATAAAGCGATACCACTTATCGCATCGGCTGGCATCCAGAGATGGGGCACTAATATTAGCCGCCTACAAATAAACTTTTGTTCACCGTTCGGGAACTCAAATCGCACAGGCCGATGCACTAAGCCACCTTCCCCTACCAGCTAATAATGGGGAGGCTCCAATTCCCCAGGAACTGGTCTTAGTGCTAAATTTTCTGGATTCCTCCCCTGTTCAGATCAGACAAGCCGGGACCCACTATTGTCTAATGTCTGGGAACAGGTCTTGAATGGTTGGTCAGGTGGATCTAAATCCGAGGAGATGAAGCCCTATTCTGATCGCAAATATGAATTCTCCTGCCAGGGCGGCACATTACTCTGGGGAGCAGGGGTTATCGTGCTCCTGAGGGGGCGAAGGCCGTTATTAGCCAAGCTACATAGCACTCACCTGAGCATTAGCAGAATGCACGCAGCTATTTGTGGTGGCCAGGTATGGACGTGGATATAGAAACCCTGGTCAAAAGCTGTCCTCAATGGCAGCAGGTGCAAAAGCTGCATTGCACCATGGGTGCACCTCCACATCGATTCCGTGAGGCCCTTCTTGGGCACAATGTTTCTTTTACTGATAGACGTCCATCCATTTGGAGTGGGAGTCAATGACTCCGGTCGCCAACATCAGCTGCCACCATAGACTGCAGCAGAGTTTTGCAGTGCATGGGTTGCCGGAGGTCCTCATGTCCGACAATGGGACCGCTTTTACCAGCGGGGAGTTCCACAGGTTCACAACCCTTAATGGCATTACCCATATCAAAACCTCATGCTAGCATCCAGCATCGAATGGTATGGCTGAGCGGGCAGTCCAAATCTTTAAATCGGAGATGAAAAAGATGGAAGGGGATTCCACCGGCACAAGATTGTCCCGGTTCTTGTTCACGTACCGGACCACACCACACATGACGACCAGCACTGCCCCTGCAGAACTACTGGTGAAGAGATGTCTTCGCACTCACCTGACCCTTATCTGGCTGAATTTAGAGGGGAGGGTGGAGAAAAACCAAGAGGCACAGAAGACCAGGCACAATAGTCACGGTCGCGAAAGAATTTTCATGGTGGGTGATGCAGTCCTCGCAAAGAACTTTGGAGATGGGCCCAATTGGCTGTTAGGTGAGGTGAATGCAGTAACTGGACCCCTCTTCTATAATGTATTAGTAAACGGCTGAATAATTAGATGACACGTGGATCATCTCCGCAAAAGAACGCTAGTCCCACAAGAAGAAATGCAGTCTTTATCTGCGCTTGAGTTTGTGCCGCATGTAGAGGACAGGTCACACGATTTGGAAGCACCAGTGGGACCCAAGGGGGTCGGAGAGACAAACCCGCCGATTTCCACTGAGGAACCTAGTGGACAACTGTCCCCTGAAAAGGAGGTCTCGGAAAAACCAGCTGAGGTTGTTGAACCGAGATGCTCAACACATCTGAGAGACTTGACCTGTAAATAGTTAATGTGTTTTAAGCTTGTTAGCTGTACTTTTAAGTAAAGGGGAAGGCATGTGGTAAAGTGAGGTACCCTGTCCCTGTAAGAGAATGCAAGTGTACTGATCAAATGCACTGACGAATTGCTATACAGCGCGGGCAACTGGAAGTCTGGTTCTGGAGGTTTCTGAGTGAGCACATATAATCTGGTGTTCTGCCCTTTGTCTCAATAAACCATCACTGTTTATTCTTACATATCAGTCTCTCCCTGTTATTGATTGCAAGCAGCAATAGATGAGAACATAGGAAGGCGTGCAGTTAGAGTTCGGTTGGCCCATGAACTGATTTACTCAAGACATAAAAGAACCCAAGCAGAAATGTTACTGCTTAATACTGGAAATGTAATACCCTGACATGATCACAGTGGATAGCATTTTTAACTTTGGTTAGGGCCATTTCATTTCAATGCTGTGAATGGAAACCCAATTCAACCTTGTGATTCGAGAAATGTGTATTTGGGGAGCAACTTGTTCAAAAACTAGAGCAGAAAGATAGGCCGATGATGAGGACATAGAAAATAGGAGTAGGTCATTCAGCCCTTCAAGCCTGCTCTGCCAATCAATACGATCATGGCTGATCCTGTATCTCAACGCCATACTCCGGTTCTCTTTCCCAATGCCTTTAGAGGACAATAGTTAGCAAAGACTGGAAAATCTTCCTTACAGGTATATTATATAGCACTACATCCACTTCACCAGCCATAATTGGGGCAGCCACTTCATACAGCAATATATTCACTTGGGAGTCAGATGCTGTATTGCTTTGTTATTTGCACATTGATTAAGTTTTATGCTTACAAAAAGTTTCCTTTCATTTTTGGTTGGCATTTTAGTTCCTTCCTGTTCCCACCCTAATCCTTAGCAAAGGCTATTTAAAAAGTAATTCTGCAGTTTCATAAAGGCAGGAATTAGTCCTCTATACATTCATTTACCTTCAGAGTGTAAATTGATGTCATCTCATTTCCAGTTCATCTTTCGTTCTCCTTGGAAATTTGCTTTTGCCCAAACTACTGGAACTTTATACATCAATTTGGATAATGCTTCCAAATCAAATCATTTTCAAATTCTAGTCATTCACAAGTGTTAGTATGATTTTCAGCATGGCTTTTCCAAAACAGATCTGCTGATACAGCTCTGCCTCCTGCAATCTTGTTCCTTGTCAAACAAAAATAAATGTTTATTCCCAAAATATTGCAACATCAAGCACCTCACATTTTGAAGGATCAGTTGGGTATCAACGATATGCATTTCTGATTTCTCAATGTTGTTGATTGGAGCATGGACATCATGAAATTCCACTCAGCCAGTTTGACCTTCATGGATAGCAAATGATCTCCCATCATCCAACCTTACCCACTATTTTCCTGATGATTCCACTTTACATTCAGATCACGGGCTAGAAATTAGATGGCCCCTTTTTTTTGGGCACAGGTGCTACAATTCATGTCCTACCCTACCCACACCCAGAGAGATCGAGGTGGACGTCCCCACACCATCTGAATGATTGTAGCCTGAGCAGCACACACACACACACACACTTGTCTTTCCTAAATGCTGCCTGTGACCTCTGTGCCAGGCAGTGTGGTGAGCAATTCACAAAGGCAGACTCTTTATTGAAGAGAAGCTGCACTGCTGATGTTAAGGCTGCTGGTTAATTTACTGGGAAGTTTGCAGAAAACAGAATTGCACAGCACACATGGGAATGCGCTACCAAGTTTAGCTATGCTGCCCTGGAGACTCTTGTGATCGTGGTGAAATCCATGAGGGAAGTTACATTTGCCCAGGAAGCCCTCATGCACCAGTTGAAGAGAAATCGGCAGCATGTTGCCTTGGCATGAGTAGCCTGCTGCTAGGGCAGGGAGACTGGATAGGTTGTCAGCTCACTGAAGGGCGAGGCTACAAGCAAGTTCTGCTGCAGAGGAGTCAGATGAGAACTTTAATGGGACACTATTCAGGAGGTTGCAATTAGGTGCACTGAAATGCTTAGGCTATTGGCAGGCTTGCCAAACATCCTCCTGTCACTGTCTAGGAGCATGGAGAAGTCCAGAAGGGTATCAAGCAAGGTCAGGAGTATATCATTTCCACTGTGGAAACGGTGGCCAACTCCATGACTGCCAGCTGTGATACAAAGTCTGGTTGCTGTTGTGTTTTCATGGCAGCACTGGCATAATCCACACATCACTGCTGCAGTGCAAGCTCAGATGGTGGTCATAAGATCCATAGTTACTGCCTGCTAACAAAGGATATGTAGGTTCTTATCACAGTTCAACAATCAATGCCTGAGCAGCTTACTAGGATTCAAAACAAAAACAGAATTACCTGGAAAAACTCAGCAGGTCTGGCAGCATCGGCGGAGAAGAAATCAGTTAACGTTTCGAGCCTTCATGGCCCTTCGGCAGAACTGAAGCATAGTTAGAAGAAAGGAGAAATATAAATTGGTTTAAGGTGGGGGGGAGAGAGAGAGACCCCCCCCCCCCCACCTTAAACCAATTTATATTTCTCCCTTCTTCTAACTATGCTTCAGTTCTGCCGAAGGGCCATGAAGGCTCGAAACATTAACTGATTTCTTCTCCGCCGATGCTGCCAGACCTGCTGAGTTTTTCCAGGTAATTCTGTTTTTGTTTTGGATTTCCAGCATCCGCAGTAGCTTTTAGCTTACTAGGATTGTTGAGATGTCATGCTGTGAGTGAGAATGGCAATACTTTTGTAGAGATGAACTTGCTGTCCTCATACGTTGCCTATGTCACTGCTGTTGCCTCTCAATCAGCCCACTCTGCTCCTGCAGTTCAAAGCCAGGCTCTCAAGGTCTAGAGCTGCTCAAGGGTGTACTTCAAGGCCATGGCCATTTTCTCTCCTCTCCCCCAAAAGCAAAACCAACGTTTGCAGTCTAGCACCTGCTGCAGCTGCTGGGGTGCCAGCACTAGGACAGGCAAGAATTACATACGGGTGCAAGAATTACATACGGGTGTATGGGTCATTGTTATTTACATTACTAGATCAGCTATTTGATAAAAAGCTTTTTGCAAAAGTTTTGGCTTGTGGCTTTTATTGTTGAATGTTGACCACAAGGATGTTGTGGTGAGGATTGTGAAATGGAAGTGATGGTAGTTCCAAACTGGTTCATGCACAGACCATCCACTCACATGAAAGTCAGGGTGCCACCTGCTCTATTCTATGTCCTGCTCATGTTAAGATTAGGGGGCACCACAGTAACTGCCCCATGAGTTTTAAGTATTCTGCTTTTCTCCTTCCCTGGCAAAAAATGACCAAGAACCCAGCAGTGATTTTACCAACTTGCCTAGAGGTTGCTAAGTAAAAAGCCACTCTCTTGCAAGTGAGATGTTTTTGAGTACAAGTTCAGGGCTCATCTTGCAGCTTCATAGCTTCTTGGTTCACTCTGCAACTAAGTAACTGCACAAGTGTTGCCTACATTTGGAATCCTGGCATTACAGCCAATTGGGTCGAGATTTAAGGGTATTGTCAAGTCAGTTTTCTGGTATTCACTCATGTGCCTTCCAGGAATGCTGTGCAAAAAGTAGCCAGCAGGACATCGTGCCCATGGGAAATGGTGATAGGTCTTTGTACTTTTGGTCAAGGCAGCATGAATGAATTTCTAGCCTCTATACCTTTGGTGCAGCACTTTTTTTGAATTTAGACCAAGATGTATATAGCACATCTGTTACTCCAAGTTTAAATTGCCAGTCAGGCATCGACTAGAAAATAGAAGTTTTATTGAAATAATTTTATTTTTGGCTATTGCCATCCAGTTATCTGCATCCAAACAAGAATGGTGTATAAAAAAGGCACAGGAAAAGTTTTTCCTCACTGACAATAATTAACATTTGCATCCTGACTTCCAGTATATCCCTTGAACTAAAAGTGTAGAAAAAGGTGCGTCAGTGAGGATATGGATTTAAGTACCTTGAATACTGCTGCAGAAGCTAGAATCCATGGCAGCCAACAGAAAACGTACACTGGGAGCAAAAAAATTGAGCACCTGTTAGAATTATGCTACGAAACTACATTTAGCAATGTTGTTCCATCAAAATTGCATATTGAAAGTGATTAAGAGGATCAAATGAAGCAATCTTTTCAGTACATTAAACCATTTGTATGGATTTGATAAAGTCATTGTATTGCTGTCTTATGTCTGCTTAGTTAAATACTTCCAACAAGCTCAGCAAAATTAAAACTTGCGAAGAATTTTATAGGCTTTAAAGTTTGCCTTAGAAAAGGCCAAAATGGAGTTAAATCCTCAATGGAACCCTGTTGGGAAAGTTTCGTTTGCACTATAGCCAAGATCAGAAGCCAGTTTAAAAAAGATTTTTGACCAAGCATACATAAGGAAACCTTTGTCTAATGTTTCAGAAAATAAATATTCTAATCATCTGTTTCAAGTTCAAATGCTACCATTGTAACAATGTTCAATATTGTATACTAGCTCATAGAAGTCAAAATAAAAGACACTTGAGGATTCTGAATTGTCCATAATGAGTATGCTACAATCATGCCAAGGAATCCTCGATTATATGTGCAGATTTTACACAATTTTACATTCTTTGTCAACTAAGGCAACAGTTACGTGATTGGACACACTTGATTACATTTTTTTATATGATGGAATGAGTTTGATCATTATAGCTCCTAAAATGCTCATCCCAGATCACTTTCCATGTGGTGCAGATGGCTAAAAACACCTGATGGAGTCGACATGTACAGCAGCAGCAGCAGCAGACGACAAACAATGAAGTTCAACACAGGTGCCTATGCCTATTTCTAGCACTTGGACAAATTCACATGACCATTTTATTTTATAAATGCAGGTTAACACCACATTTAGTTTTTATATTTATCTGTTGTGACAATGATTTAAGCTGTAGAATACTTCAGCTAAACTTGGGTCAGCAAATCCTTATTGAAATGAACAGCATTTAAAATAAAATCTAATTGTCTTTTACTCTTTGAAAGTTCATCTGCAAAATGGACAAAAATAATGTTTTTTTTATACAAGTTAACCTGCTGTTCCATGCAGAACTTTTGGGAGAGAGAAAACTGGAGTCAAACAGAGTAGAGAACCTCCTCAGAACAAGGAGAATGTCGATTTGCCACCAGGAGGTTGGGTAACCTTGTTATGGGATCGTGGACGTGGACCTAGATGAGGTTCATGGTCATCCACCGTGGGCTCCTTTGGCTTTTCTTCATCTTTCTCTTCACTCTCTTGTTTTCCATGCTCGTCAGCTAGAAAGTATTAACATATTAATAATCACAACTGACTTAATTGCATTAATTCCTTTCAAAAAGCTCCATAGCATTTATGTTCAATTTCTAATATTTCATTTTGCTACTTAAAGGCATTGTGGTTATTTCATGCTCAGATTATATTTGGATATTATGCACATTACAGAAAATGTATTGATGCAATTGGCATGTAATGTAGTCTCACCTTTCAATTCCTCATCTGCATCACTAGAGAATATGTTTGCATCCTGGTTAAAAAAAAAAGTTAAAGTTAATTACCACACAGCATGGACTACATTATTGAACACAGCTCAAACCATTAAGACAGACCTTTCTTTATTCTTTCATGGGATGTGGATGTTGCTGGCAAGGCCAACATTTGCTGCCACATCCCTGATTGCCCTTGAACTGAGTGACTTGCTAGGCCACTTTAGAGGGCAGCTGAGAGCCAATCACGTTGCTGTGGGTCTGGAGTCACATGCCAGCCTGACCAGGTAAGGATGGCAGATTTCCTTCCCTAAAGGACATTAGGCTTTTTTATGACAATTGATAAAACTGTAGTCATCATGGTCACCATTACTGAGACTGGCTTTATATTCAAGATTTATTAATCAAATTAAATTCCGCCAGCTGCTGTGGTGGGATTTGAATCCACGCCCCCAGAGCATAAACCTGGACCCCTGGATTACCAACCCAGTGACATTATCCACTATATTCTGTAAAGGAGGGAGGGGGCAGGGAAAGGGAAGAGACGGTAGTAAAGAAGTGGCACTTGATACTTCTTTGGATACAATCTATGCAGATACTAATTTAGTCAAAAAATCACAATTCCCATCAGAGGCAGATCTGATCAATCCAAATTCAGCACCAGCAACCAGTCTCATGGTTGTACACATGGTAACCTGGGTACTAATTTGTAGATGTAACAGTGTTTCATTCCCAATCTTCACTGCAAAAAAAAAGCAGGACATCCACTGATACTTAGTGTAATCTATGCTGGCCTAGCCAATGACATCCACATCTCATGAAAAAGATTTCAGAAAATACAATTAGTTGATTAACACTTTTATAATATGTAACCAAATTTTAAGACTAACCTACCATGGATGCAATTTATCTTGCTTGAAGACACAGAGGGTGACCATGGACTGTTACAGATTGCAACCTCAATTTATGTTTATAGGATTGGCAGTCAATGTGTTTCTCCCCATAACACTGTAGATGCATCATACCCCAGAAATGACTGGGTTTTTGGGCCATTAAATGCTAGAAGCACAAAGGCAGTCTCTCTTTCTCCCCACCCACCAACTGTACAGTACACTAATACAAAAATTTGGTATGAATAACACATGTTTGTAGAGATTTAAGGGTAGAGCTAACCATGATGCAAATGTTAAATTAGACAGGCCTGTTCTTCCCAAACCATTTGCTGTGAATCCATTTTTATGCTTAAAGCTTGGTGTGGCCCCAGAGTGAAAACTGAAGAGGGTGGGGAGAGCAGCACAAAGAGAGTTTTGAGTTGAGTGGAGTCGAAATAGCAGGGAAAAAGGCACAAAAAACTTATGACATTAACCATTTTGCAGGCTCCATTGAAGCCAGCAATTGGGCTTCAGAACTCATTGGATTAGGCAATGCTCACAGGTAAAAAATAGTGCATGCTTACAAGGGTCTCACAGCTCATCCCAGTCAAATCTGAGTCTCCACTCCACAGCCACCATTGCTGTCTGAACTTGCAACCCTAATTGCTCCTCCTGCAATCCCACCTGGGGTCACGACCCACAGTTGGGAAGCCCTGCTATGGGTTAATATTGATCCCTAAAGCAGCTCTCAATATTTATAACCTATACCTTTGGTTTGTTTGGGTGTACGCGAACTACAGTTGGAGCAACTGGTTCCCCAAAGATGTCATTGCTCTGTTTATCAGCTGAAACAGCATCTGATTGTGAAGAAACAGACTCCGATTCACCAAAAATCCCACTGCTTTTTCCACCTAAAAAGGTCAAAGAGACAGGAAGAATGTAGTTTAATTATTACATAAATAGATCAAGTTTATGATTTTGAATGCACTGAAATTATCCACCACTTTCAGGCAGTCATAACATGAGTTAGGGGGAAAATTTATAGGGCTATGGGAATAGGCCAAACGGCCTCCTCCTGTACTGTAATCACTCTATGATGGCCTAGAAAGGTGTGAGGAACTGGCAAGTGCAAATGCCCAATAATTCAAAGTATTCTAGTACCAAGTAGAAACACTATTACAGCCATCAAGGGTAGAGAGGAGGAAATTTAGTTCCTTGAAAGTTAGCAACCAAGTTGTAAACAGAGATAGAATGGAGGAAAAATATTTCCACTCAACACTTGACATTAGTTGATTTGCATTTACTGCCTTCTCAGAAATACATTTCACCATTTTTGATTATCTTACAGAATAATTGACAGAAAATGCAGGAAATACTCAAACAGGTCAGACATCATCTGTGGAAAGAGTGAATGTTTCAGGACACAATGACCCTTTGTTAGGAACTGGGGATAGTTCAAAATTAGTTGTGTGTGTGTTAGAAATAAGTTTTAGCTTTAAGTTTAATTTATATGTATGTTTTTTTAAGGGGAAACCTGGGTTTTCATTTCACTTTAGAATGTTGCCTGCAAGTCTGTGGGTTTGTGTACCTAAATATTAATTTTACGACTCATAGTAGAGAGCTGTGTTTCAAGGGGGCTAGTGGTTTAGGGAAGTGGGGAAGTTAAAAAAAGGACAAAACTGTGTTGTTGCCTAGCAACAGGAGACCTACAGAGAGAAACAGAAAGCAGTTTGAGTCCAGTTGGTCTCTGGATACCACAGGATGAGGAAGCTGGACAGGAGAGCGAACTGCAGAGAGCAGATTTCCCAAAACAGAAGAAAGTCCCAGAAACTAGGGAGTGGGGACAAAACTGTCTTCCTGGGACTTTAAGTCAAGGAACAAGAGCAGGAATTGGGAACAGGTCCTGTTCAGTGGAAGTGAAAGCCAGGAGCAGAGGAAAAGGCAGAGTTTCTGAAAGAGTGCATGGAAGGCAAAACTTGAATGCACATGGTGACCAGAGGAGAGGATCATCAGGAGAGGTTGAAACCCTGGAGGTGGATCCTTGAAGATGTCCAAGTGAAAACGTAGCTTGGGAGAAAATTCCAAGGCAAGTACTTGGGAGATTGGAGACCCTCGGGAGAAAGATGGAGTTCCATGAAACTGGTTGGCTAACGGTATTGTGGACGAAGGAGTAGCGTAATATAGTTTATCTTTCTCTTGTTTAAGAAATATATTAGTCTTTTGTTGAAAAGTACACCAACAGACTCTTCAGTAGCCACCCTCCATGTTTCTAAACAAAAAATAAGAGTTGGGATCTATCAAGCCAGGTTCCGCCCTGGGATCTGACTTGTCCATGAGCATCAGTTGGGATAATAACACCTTCATGTTTACGTTAGTAATACCAATTAGACCTCTCAGCAGTATTGACTGGTTGTCCATTCAGCCACTAATGACACCTGTAGACGATAGCAAGTTGTATCTCATATCTACAGACTAATGCTATACACATTTATAGGACCTATATATTCAATACCAGTGGACATCCATGAAAGATGTGCCTTGAAGATTTTAGTTCCATTGGACTCCCTTACCTGGAGGATTAGATCTTTTTGGCAATGAAGTTTCTTCTGGAGGCCCAAAAATATTGGATGCCATTTTATGGGGTTTAGTGGATGGCGCATCAGGGACACCAAATATATTGCTGGAACCACCACCAGGTGGTCTGAGTACTCGGCTAATGAGGAACAAAGAAATCAAGATTTATCATCACATTAGTGCTTCATTTTAGTCAGTTATCTTCTCTAACCCCTCCCAGTCAAGTACGTTACTAGAAAGTCCAGAGAACCTCATTAACTTAGTAAGGCCCTGCAAACATTGTTGAAAAAGTCATTTAGCACAATTACCAAGTGGCAGTTACTTTGATATTACAGTTCAATACAGTGTTCCAACAGTTACTATCAGTATTAAAGAATCAAGCACATTCCTAGTCTTGTTACAAGATGTTAGAGAGAACTATTTCCAGCATCCGCAGTTTTTTGCTTTTATCTTAGAGAGAACTCCATTTATTCTGTCTCAAGAGCATTAACCCACAGGAACAAGTAGGATTAGTGGCACAGTAGCAACATTGCTGGACTAATAACCCAGAGGCCCAGGGGACACAGATTCAAATTAAATTCAGTTAATTAATCAAAATATGGAATTGAAAGCTAATCTCTGCAATGGTGACCATGAGACCATCAACTGTCATAGAAACTTGTGTGGTTCACTACCCTTCCTGGTAATGTCCTGTCCCACTGCAGAACTGGCCCAGCAAAGGTAGCTGCACAATGGTATGCAGTCAGGAACATTGCATGGGCAAGGAAATCCATTGACCATCACACACAACCCTCAGCTGATAAATCAGTACTCCATGTTGAAAACCGCCTGCAAGTTCCCCTTCTGACTTAGAATTATCACAGTTCCTTTGCTGGATCAAAAACCCTGGAACTCCTTTCCTAATAGCACTTCAGGTGTACCCAAACAAGATGAACTGCAGTAGTTCAAGGCGGCAGCTCACCACCACCAGAAGAGCAATTCGGGGTGGGCAACAACTATTGGCCTTGCCAGTGATACCCAAATCCCATACAAATAAGAATCTTTGATTAGAATAAAATTGCCAATTGAGTCTAGAGCCTATACAAGTTAGTATTCTACTTCTTCCTGTGTACACAAAGGAAATGGACTAGAGTATTAATTGCACTTTTGAGTCATACTGCAGAGCAATCATTCTGAAGTGGTAACTCTTTAGGTTAATGTGGAAGTATTCTATTATGTAGATATCATTTACTAACAGTATGGGCATACTTGTTCCCCGTTTATAAATTTGCTCTAAAAATAAACTAAAAAACTCAAGGTCTATGTAACAGGTTAATTTTTAACCCTTAGGGGGTTTGGTAGCACCAGTTATGTTACTAGCATTTAAATTGCCCAGTTTAAGTTAAATAAATTGATTCATGTGGCTTGATATCCAACTGGTATTGTTAAGTTGTGCCAGTTCTATTACTGTTTGGAAAGGTCTTTTACGTTGAAAGGATGATTCCTCTTGGAGGAGAAGGTAGAACTAGGGGACAGATGGAGAAATTGAGGGTCATGAGTCTTTGGATATTTTTAAGGCAGAACTGGATAGATCCTTGATAAGCAAGGGAATGAAAGGTTATGGGGATTGGTGGGAACGTGGAGTTGAGGTTACAATCAGATCAGCCATGATCTTATTGAAGGCAGAGCAGACTTAAGGGGCCAAGCAGTCTCCTCCTGCTCCAATTCCTTTGTTTCCATGTGGTTTTGAAGCAGGGAACTTTTGCTCAATTGGTGACTATGATGAAATTGGGGCAGTTTCCACATGAACAGAACAGGTGGCCATCTGAGACAGGACAGTGCATTGCTTAATGTCTTTATCCTGCCTAATGAATTAGGATGAGCAGACCCTCAGTGACAGTGGCACCATTTCACAAACTGGCTTGAATGTCTGTGGCTTAAAAAAAATGCACAAATTCATGGTTTAAAAAACTCCAAATGAAAATAACTCCAAAAAAAGCAATTCAAATGGCAATCAGAATTTGAGTTTGCAAAGCAAATGTATTACTTACTTGGGTCATGAGATCCAAACATGCGCAACATAAAATTTTACACAGATCTTGAGTAGCATGGCTTCAAATTGGCCATGGTAATGCACATAGTAATTAATGAAATAAGTTGACTAAGCTACCAACTAACCCAGCTTTTAAAAGAAAATTTATTCATGGGATGTGGGCGTCACTTGCTAGGCCAGCATTTATTGCCCATCCCTAATTGCCCTTGTTCAGAGGGCATATAAGAGTCAACCACATTGCTGTGGGTCTGGAGTCACATGTAGGCCAGGCCAGGTAAGGACAGATTTCCTTCCCTAAAGGACATTAGTGAACCAGATGGGATTTTACAACAATTGACAATGGTTTCATGATCATTAGACTTAATTCCAGATTTTTATTGAATTCAAATTCCAACAACCTGCCGTGGTGGGATTCGAACCCAGAGAATTACCCTGGGTCTCTGGATTACTAGTCCAGTGACAATACCACTATGCCATCGCCTTCCCCAATCGGGTCAAGGTTAACTTTGCTGCTTCAAGGTTAATTTTGTACAGCAAGTTCTCATTTTAAGCCACCCTCCTTTAGGTTGTTCTGTTTTAAAGTCATATTTGTTTTAGGTCCAGTTTCCCCGATTTAAGTCACAATTTCTGCTTTAGAATCGTTTTGTCTCATCATTGTCCATTTTTGTTGACACATCGGAGTGCATCGCTGTCCATTAAAATCACGCAGAACACATCAGCTCCCTTTGTGTAATATCTGGTCACGCGACCCAATCAGCACCATTGTTAAGGGGTTGTTTGTACTGTATTTGAGACAACATCGATTTTTAAAAAAACCCAGGGGCATCCAAAACCAGAGTTGATTACTCCCTCCCCCTCAGCAAAAGTTGGATTTAAATTTTGGAGTTTCAGGGTGGGTGAGACTTTTAAATTACTTTAAACATGAGCCAGAAGCGCCCAATAATAGCCCAGCAGTGAAACTGGACATTTTAAAGTGTTGAAGCAGGGAGTCATCTAATTTGAATTTATACAAGATTTCTTTCGCAAAATAAAATAAATCACTAAATGTTATTTCAGCCAGGAATGCATAGTGCTGCAAGCAAATGGTACAGTATTTCAACTTGTACATTTTTTTCCTGGGGAGAAACATCTGAAGGAACTTAACCCCAGCTTTAACATTGAATCATGGGTTGATAGGAATCAAAGTTGTTTCACTTAAAAGGTCGTGATTTCCAGGAATGCAACCACAACTTAAAACGAGGACTGGCTATAATCAGATAACCGAGGCTGAGCCTTCAAATTCAACCCCTATATTGGAACAAACCATTTCAAAACAAATAGCAAAGAAAATTCAGACACTTAAGTCACATTTTAGAGTATTAGTTATACCACACTAAATTAATCAATTTTTATATTTAGCATTTTTGCCATAATAGGTAGTTATAAAAGACTGAAGAATCTTTGAAGTTCAGTAACATTCATAAGCAGTCCCATTTAACATAATGAGCTGGAAGAGGTTTTGAGCTGCACTAAAGTTACATGTAAAAAGCACAAAAAATTAAAATTTGGCTCAGAGCTTGTCCCACTACAGATTTCCTCTATGGAATAGAATGTACACTGTTCGAAAAGAAAATCCCTTTGCCATTTTACAATAAAAGTGCTCAATTTAATACAGCCAGATTGGTAATAACAAGAGCACGGCCCAAAGTTTAACATTTAAACACTGACTCTGAACAGGGCACATTAATGAACTGGTCACTAAACAGCTGCCAACAAACAAAAACTTGATGAGTCCCTCTCCACTCCCCACTTTGAAAAGGGCAAATTTATGATTCTCAGGAAGACCAGATCGTCTGTTTTTGGTTTGGTTGAGGTATAACTGTCGATTGGGACACTGGAACTCCCATGCCCTTCTTTGCCTGGAGATCATTTGCATTAACCTGGCTAGACCAACAGGGCCTCATCATTTCACAACTCTTCAGATAGTGACGCAATTGATGTCCAAATGCAGCAAGACCTGGACAATATCCAGGCTTCGGCTGACAAGTGGCAAGTAACATTCGTGCCACACAAGTGCCAGGCAATGACCATGTCCAACAAGAGAGAATCTAACCATCGCCCCTTGATGTTCAATGGCATTACCATCACTGAATCCCCCACCAATATCAACATCCTGGCGGTTACCATTGACCAGAAACTGAACTGGACTAGCCATATAAAATCACCTAACTCCCCAAAACCTGTCCACCATCTACAAGGCACAAGTCAGGACTGTGATGGAATACTCCCCACTTGCCTGGATGAGTGCAGCTCCCACAACATGTAAGCAGCTTGACACCGTCCAGGAAAAAGCAGCCCACTTGATTGGCACCACATCCACAAACATTCACTCCCTCCACCATCAACGCACAGTAGCAGCAGTGTACACCATCTACAAGATGCACTGCAGGAATTCACCAAGGCTCCTTAGACAGCATCTTCCAAACCCACGACCACTATCACCTAGAAGGACAAGGGCAGCAGATAGAAGGGAACACCACCACTTGGAAGATCCTCTCCAAGTCACTCACCATCCTGGCCTGGAAATGTATCACTGTTCCTTCACTGTCACTGGGTCAAAATCCTGGAACACACTTCCTCACAGCACTGTGGGTGTACCTACACCACATGGACTGCAGCAGTTCAAGAAGGCAGTTCAACACCACCTTTTCAAGAGCAGCTAGGGATGGATAATAAACGCTGGCCCAGCCAGAGAAGCCCACACCCTGTGAATGAATTTTTAAAAAACCATCTGAAATGAGAGTTTCAATCTCATAAAAGCTGGCTTTATTGCAAAATTGAGGGTGCTATTACTGGGTATGAATTTATAATCTAACTTAGAATGAGGCATTGACAAGAGCTAATTGGAGCCAGGAGATGATCGTTCTTGCTCTCTATTAATTATGTATATGTTTCACTGTGAACAAATCTATCCTAAGTAAAGATTGGCTCTGGATTCTTCCTTCAACTGGCTATCAGGTGACCATGCCTTCATCTGCCTAGGCCCCCAAGTTCTCAAATTCCCTCCCTAAACCTCCCCACCCTCATTTAAGACACTTTTAAAAACCTGCCAAGGTTAAAAACCAAGCTTCTGACCATCTACCCCAAAATCTCATTAAGGGGCTGTCAAAACTTGCTTTCTAATGTTGTAAAAAGTAATGGGATATTTCATTACATTAAAAGGCACAATACAAACAGTGTGCCACTGAGCCAAGGCTGACAATTCTCAAGCCTAAAAAAGTTATTAGATATAAATGCAGTGAACACACAAGTGTTACCTCTGACCCATCAGCATGCCTACCATATACATTAGCAAGGGTTGAGCAGAAAATCTGAGCCCAGAGGAAAGGGATCAATACTTTAGAACATGTTTTGTTCTCAAAAGACAAGTCCCATATAAAATGGTGCACTTAGCCACTAAGGCACTCAAACCAAAGGTAGTAGGCACCTCCCCGGCACCTCCCCAATCTTCGTAGACTGTAAAAACTCTTGCCACAATACTCCAGGGACCCTTGCTGGAAAAAGTGGCTGGTGGGAAGCGTTGCAGAATAGTTACATGCCCATTTTACCACCCTAACGTGCAAAACCATAACTACCAGCAGGTTAAATGAACCACAGCAAGGAGAAAGCCAAAACCCTATTTCCACCCCCCACCCCACCCCAACTACATCAGCACTTCTGATTAATTCCTTCCAAGGCTGAAATTTTTTTGAACATACACCACCTAGCTGATTGGTCTCTTCTTGGGTTGATTCAAAGTTCAGAGAGAAACTAGCCAGCCAGTCAGTCAGTCAGTCAAGTCACTAGCAGCAGCAACAAAAACCATGTTCTTGCTGCATTCAGCAACACAAAAGAATCTCAATCCTAATCTTGCATTCTGGCTCACCCACCACCCGACAGAAGGTAGTGTGGTCCCACCCAAGCCCACAACCCACATTCAGGAATACAGTCGCTTAGCAAATAGCAGATTTTCCCAAAAAAAAAATGAGCTAAACACAAAGACAGCTTCAAAACAAGGTGAAAGCCGATTACTGCGGATGCTGGTTCTGAGGGAGGAGGGGGGAGGGAGGGATCATGCGGATTTGAAACGTTAACTGTCTCTCTCCTCTCTCTCTGCGGATGCTGCCAGACCCTGCGGAGCTTTTCCAGCCCTTTCATTGCAAAAAAAAAAACCACACAATAGGGACCCTTAAAAGTTGCCGCATTCGTCACCCCTCAGGAGGGTAAAAGACATGACCAAAAAAAAAGTGACGAAGCATCAACTCTTTACCGGCGGAAGAGTGACTCAGAGCGAAACTCGGCACAGACCTCACACCGGAGGATGGGGTGGGGGGGGGGTTCGGAGGAGGGGAGTTGACTTTAAAGGAAGGCACCGGCTTCCTGGGAAAATATCGTGAGGAAATCGGGAGCCCGGTCGCTCCCAACCTGGTCGGGCGGGCGGCATCTCTCCCGCTGCCTCACGAGATAGGTTCGCCCTCAGGCGCCGAGGGAAGTGACCATTGCGGGGGGAAACCAGGACGAATGACCGTGGGGGGTGATGCTTGGTGACTGACCGACCGACCCACCCACCCAAAGCCATCTCCACTCACCTGGAATTAGGTTTATCCTCCAAGCCCTGGAAGGTGCTGGTCGAAGTCATGGCGAACTCTCCCCAACGGCTGCAAACCGCACACTACTGGGCACCGCCCCGCCAATCAGCATTTAAATCAGCGCGCGGATCCCCTCCTGCCATTGGCTAAGCGGCACGTCCGTCAAGCACCCTCCCCCCCCCCCCCCCCCCTTTCCTCGGGACGGGCGCTTCCCCGCCTGCTCGCGCTCAACGTGCAAGCTCCGCCCATGAAACTAACCCCTACGCCGACTGGACCGCCTTCCCGTCAATCAACCCGGGCCGCTGACCAATCCAAATATTGAACTGGCCGGAAAAAAGGCGTTTAACCCCACCTGAATGAGCATTCTGATTGGGTAAATTCGAATCCTGTAGCTACTTTCAAGGAACACAGTGAACAAGAGGCATTCATAAGGAAGTAATGTCAGGGATGTTTTAATAGCTCATAGATATAGATCTTTCTCTTGTCATATAACGTTTATACCAACTCCACAAAAGCCATCAGACTCATTTTCCATCACATCTGCAACTTATGCTAACTTATTATAAAAACGTGGGCCTTTCACAGGACAAAATAACAGCCCACGTGTTTTGTAATCGCGCCAAAATGTGCAAGTATTAGGAACCAATAAAAACAGAAAAATGTAGAAAATTCACAGCAAGTCTGGCAACAGTACCTGCTCTTGCAGATTTCCAGCAGCCTCAATATTTTGCTTTTGTACTAAGAACCAACTTTGGAGAATAGGGTCAAAGTCCAAAGTAAATATTAAGATTACAGAACTTGGTTGTAGCATGTTGGAATTAAACTGGGTTCTATCTTGATGTGATTATCAGAATTTGAATTTGTGTTAACATGGTTTCTGGCCAGAACAATGGGAATAGACACTATAGGAGGCCGTTGCTACATCCCACGTCAGGTGAGAGTATTTGGATTTGGTCATTGAACAATGGAAATGCCTTAGCAGTATCACATAACTATTTGAAATTGTATGGATATCCTATTCCTTTTGTATGTGGTAAAGCCTAGAATCAAGTGAACTACCAGGATTCAGCCTAGGAGGTAGCGGATTTCTGACAGAATTCAACACAACAGTGGAATAAAACCGAGAAACCAGCAGTACATTGGAGCATAGTCTGAAAACTAGAGTGAACATAGGCTGGAACACGCCATCTGAAAAGGGAAGTGACAGGGCAAAGTTATGGGGGGTAAAGCATACAGTGTACAGGAAATCAAATATGAACAGAGATTCAGCTGTTGAAAAGCACACTAATAAAAGTACTGAACAATTTGATGATTAAGACTTAGTGCAGGATACGAAAGAGGGTGAGGAGTTTTGGATAAGTTGGCTGCTAGCAAGGAAGGTATTGTGGAATTCAAACCTGCAGGTGACAAAAATGTGGACAAGCGATTTGTTGCTGGGCAATGTTGTGCAGGTAACTAGTCTTGGCAGCAGGTAGCATTATACGGTTTGAGGTTTAATTCTGGACAAAATAAGATACCCAAGGTTTCATGCAGTCTAGTTTAGCCTTCGAGTGTCTGGAGTTATGGTACAGTCAATGACAAAGGAGAAGAGTTTATGGCAGGAGCTACAACTATTGCTCAAGTCTTCTTAGTTACCAGTTGCGGGGAAAGGAAAAACACAAAAAAAGTTTCACTTAATAAAAGATAATTACAAAAAAAGGCTTAAATAATCTTTCCTAATTGACTAGAATTACTCAGAAGTCACATTCAATGTTTTAGAACAGTAAAGATTTTGTTGTCATAAAGTATTACTACTCGCCTCTCAAACGTGGAAAGACTAAGTAATTGATACAGAATGAAGGTCAATCATGACCAAATTGACCATGATAAGGATAAAATTTAAGAGTTGGAACAATGTTAAAACATCAGAACAAATCAGAATGTTTGTCTTGCAACTAAACAGAAAGCAAACAGAAAAAAATGAAACAAGTAAATCTTATGTCTCAACAGAAGTGAAAAATTATTTTCATACTAGACATTCATTTCAAACAATTAGCACAGTAACAGGCAATTTGGCTCAACAGGTCTAGATATACTTTACACAATCTTTCTCCTACCCTTCTTCATCTACTAGTCAGGATATCCTTCTATTCCTTTCATGTATTTATCTTGCTTCTCCCTAAATGCATCTATTATTTGCCTCAACTATTCCTTGTGGTGGCAAGTTCCATCCTTACCACTCTTTGGGTAAAGATATTTTGTCTGAATTCCCTATTGGATATTTTGATGATCATAAATTTATAACAGGAATCATTAAGGCATTTTTTTTGTGAACAATACTTATTTTGTGTGATTCCTTAATACTACTTTGGAGCTTAATGTCTCTATTACATTTTTGTGTCTTATCTACCTTCTTGCTCAAGGTTCTACTTGGTTTCTGAATGTTCAGTCACTCGCAAAGGTATGTCCCCTATAATTTCCAAGTGTCCTCATTGATCTTGCTATTAAGCAAGCAGTCATATGCACCAGGAGGATGGACAGAAAAATATTTCCAATATTTCCATGTAACTCTGACGAACAAAATAAAAGGATAGCGACTCTAAATGCAGTCTGCTCCTATGCTAAAAATTGAATTGTCCAATGACTTTAATCAACAAAACAACAAATGGGATTTGGTGTTTAAAAATGAATTTTTTTTAAAAAAGTACACAATTGAACTAGCCTTTTGTAAAAATGCTTTACCAGTTTTATATTGCATCTGAAAAATAACACCTCTGACAATCCAGCATTCTTGTGACAACCTAGATTATATGCAGTCCTACAGCCCTTGATGATGTGGGGTTGCAGGACAAGTTTCCCAGACTCCTGCTGGAAAATGGACACATATCAATGTCAATTTAAGGACAGGATTGGGCTTAGGTTTGCTACGACGCCTGCAAGGATTGAATCACCTGCCAGCACTCACTGACGAGGCTCCCATATAAATAAAGCCACTTGGTTGAAATACCAAAATGTTACTAGCACCTGTGCAACTGCACACTAGCAAAGAGCTAATATATTTGGCAGAGGAGAAAGGGGTGAGAAGAGTAGGGAGATTTGCAGGAAAAGAATTGCACAGACAAGGCAACACCTCTTGAAAAACTGAAGATTTATTTGAAATAGCTTTGTTTCTGGCCACATTTCCCAATTGTCAATCAGCAATTATTTTACAGAACAAAATAGCAATGATGCAATCTTAGTTCTTAATTTAAATGTATATATAATTGAACAAATTTCCCTAAATATCATGAACTTTCGGGTCAATGACATATTCAATCAGTAGTTCTTACCACCAGTAACCCAAAGCAAAAATCATTGTCCTAAAAATTAACAGTAACAACCTCCAATCCTCCAATTCAGTAAACATGCATTGTTTATATTCACCCTGGAGGAACTATTTTATTTATGATGTGTGTGTGAATTAAGTAAATGATATTAATAGATCTAGTTCCAGCATCAGGAAATCCTGGGTCAGGTATATCAGTTTGATACAAAAGCAAATCTCCCTCTTGTCAACAATTTGCCTCATTCTCTACCCTAGAAGAATACACTATATTACAAAGTATATACATTTTTAATTTCTTATACTAGTTATTTTGTCCTGAATGACTATATTCAGCAATTAGATATGTAGGAATATTTTATGTGCTTAGAGTCTGTACTCAGTGGAACTGGATTGAGATCAAAGTAATTTGACATAGGATTCAACCCATGCTCCTTACAAGAAAGAAAGGTTGTGTCTAACCCAGGGTACCGTAAAGTTCCCCTATACTTTTTAAAGACTTTAGCTGAGTAAGTTCCTGGTTACTTCAAATGGAGCCTAAAGTAACATTTTACCCCTAAAAAGGTAACTTAAGGTAACTAGAATCAGCGCACTACATTTCAATTCATCCAGGATAATAGGATAAATGTCTCTCTTTGCTGAGTGTCAGGGTCCTAGTGAAATCTACTTAGGAGTTTCAATCCAGTTGCTAAGTGTTGTGTGCCAATAATTGCCAATCTTATTCAGAGAAGCCATAGGAATGGCCTGTTTGAAGATGGAAATTTCACATGGGTGAGTAGAGGTTACATTTATGGGTAAATTTGGGGAAAAGAAAAGACTTGCATTTATATAGTGATTTTAGAGCCAATGAAGTATTTTTGGAGTGTACTCCCACAAACGACAATGTGATAACAACCAAATAATATATTTTTTTTGTGATGGTGATTGAGGGATAAATATTGGCCAAGACACCAGGGGATCACTCCACTACCCCTCTTTGAAATAATGCCCTGGGATCTTTTACATCCACCAGAGCAGACAGATGGAGCCTTGGTTTAACGCCTCACCCAAAAGATGGCACACCTCTGACAGTGCAGCACATCCTCAATACTGCATGCAGTGTCAGTCTTGATTTTTGTGCTCAAAGTCTGGAGAAGGACTTGAATCCAGAATCTTGTGATTCAAAGGAAAGAGTACTACTTTATAGCTCATTGTGCTGTATCTGATCTGGGGGAGTGGTTGATCTGGCCAATGGGCACCTGAAAAGGAAAAATGTTTCATCACCATCAGCAAAAACTTTTAATATATAAAAAGTAAATAGTAAAATTAAGTAATAGAAAGTAAAAGTAAACACATTGCATTAACAGACGAGGATGTAAAGGCTTACTGAGCATGACAAGCATTAGAGCTATCAGCAGTTTTCCATTCATTACACATAAATGTAAAAGATTGCCACTTCAATTCCATATTAAATCAGCTTCATCACACGGTCACGTTGGTTGTTTCAATAAGGTCGACATTCATAAGTATATCTTTCCCAATAAAAAAAAACAAAATCTTAGTTCTCTGAAGCTGATCTTCTGGATGGTAACTTGAGCAGCTTTCAAAAAATAAATAAAATACAAAGATCAAGATTATATTTATCTTATACAATGTTTCCTTTGTAGAAGCATGTGAAAAAAAGATAGCACGGGGGGAAAGTAAAATCTCAAAACTGAGAGAAATATTTTGGCAATGGTAATATTTTCAGACTTGGGTTTTGTCAGTTTGATGTTCAATCTTTTGAAAACAAGCTCTTCAAACCAGAGGTTGTATAATGCGGACCTGGAGCATCAAATAGGAATCTTTTTTAATGACGTATTGGTGGCCAAGTCGTGTTCCAGCTAATCCAGGCTGATTTCCTGAAGTTGTAAATAATTTCAAAACATTCAATTAAAAATAGAGAATATGGGATACCTGGGAATGATTAAAAACTATTCCAGTGAGATATAGAAGAATGAATATCTGAATATTAGAAGATTAATCTGACAGAAAATATATAAATAAGTTGCCCAAACCCTTGAACCTTAAAATCACTCCAGTATATTTCAAGACCCACAACTCCCGATTATTTCCCCTTCTCTCTAAAAGTATATTAATGTTGGGTTCAGTTCCACCTCACCTGTTGGGCCATTTTACACGTGAACCCAGACAACAAGGCGGCAGCTCAATTAGAGACGGCAATAAATGCTGGCCCAGCCAGCGAAGCCCACATCCCATGAATGATTGTTAAAAAAAAAAAATCCTACTGAGACTAACTTTATACTAGACATTTATTAATTGAAATCAAATTCCACCACCTGCCACAGTGTCCCCAGGTCATAAGTCTGGGTCCCTGGATAGCTAGTCCAGCGACATTACCACTAGGCCATCACAAGAGTGAAATATCTTTTTCAGCAGAAAGTTTATTATATGTCACTACGAACAGATCCTAATTCTCATGCAACAATCTGACCAAAGCATGATCTTATTACCAGACTTTTCCAGGTGCACGTGACTTTACAGCAGTGAGACAGAGCTTTCTTTAGAAAATATCACTTCCTTAGAATAATAACATAAAACAGCATGGCATCTTTCATGGCCTCAGGACATCCAGTCAATGAAGTGGTTTTGAATTGTAAAATAAAAACAGAAAATACTGGAAGCAGCTCTGGCAGCATCTGTGGAGAGATTGGTGACCCTTCTTCAGAATGGCCTTGCCGACCTGAAACATTAACTCTGTTCCTTTCTTCACAGATGCTGCCAGACTTGCTGAGTATTTTCAGCAATTTCTGCTTTTATTTCACACTTCCAGCATCTGCAGTACTTTACTCGTGTACTTTTGAAATGTAGTCAGTTTTAATGTAGGAAATGTGGCATCCGATTTGTGCATAGTGTCCCATTCATCTGTTTTAGGCGTTGATTGACGGATGAATGTTTGAACAGTGCTGTAGAATCTTTTAGGCAGCAGGGCTTCGATTTAACATCTCATCCGAAAGACAACACCTCCAACAATGCAGCATTCCCTCAGTAATACACTAAAGTGCTAGGCTAGATAATATGCTCAAGTCTCTGAATTGGGACTTGAATCCAGAGCCTGACTCAGATGCAAGAGTGCTATCACTGATGACACCACTGACACCATCTTGTCCTGGATTTTGCAGTGGTAATGACAGTGAAACTGTCAGCATTCACAGTGACTCCTCCACTGATACTGACCAACTTTGGGAGTTTATGCATGCACAGAGTAACACAGAAATCTAGAAGTTGCTGCCAGTGATTCTACACTGCTCCAGATGGTGCCCTATTGAGGCTACCCCACCCAGACTGCAATCATTGGCAAACTGGCAAGAACTTCCACTCATAGTCTTGCTGTAAAAACACTTGAAAAAGTTACACTTTGTTGAATGAGGTCTAACTGCAGCAAATAGAGGGATCACGGTGTCCTCATACATGAAACACAAAGTTAACACGCAGGTACAAGTAATTAGGAAGGCAAATGGAGTGTTAACCTTTATTGCAGGGAGATGGAGTAGAAAATCAGGGAAGTCTTGTTACAATTGTACAGGTGTTGGTATGGTGAGAGCACATCTAGAGTACTGTGTACAGAGGGTATACTTACATTGAAGATAGTTCAGAGGACGTTCACTAGGCTGTTTCTGGGATGAAGGGGTTGTCTTATGGAGAAAGGGTGAGCAGGTTGGGCCTATCCTCTTTGGATTTTATTAGAAAGAGAGGTGATTAAATTGAAACAGATAAGATTAAGAGGGGGCTTGACAGGGTAGATGCTGAGAAGATGTTTCCCTCATGGGAGAATTTAGAACTAGGGGCATAGTTTCAGAATAAGGGGTCTCCCATTTAAGACAGAGATGAGGAATTTCTTTTCTGAAGGTTGTGAATCTTTGGAGTTCTCCACCGCTGAGAGATGTGTAGGCTGAGTCATTGAATATATTTAACGCCGACATAGACAGATTTTTGAACTATAGGGGAGTCAAGGATTCTAGAGACCAGTCAGGTAAGTGAATTTGAAGCCATAATCTGCTCAGCTATGATCTTACTGAATGGTAAAGCAGGTTCGAGGAGCCATATGGCCTGCTCCTGCTCCAACTTATGTTCTTAAACAAGGATCTAAATTTATAGTTACTACTAAAATACTCTCAATGACCCTGGAAAGCTAATTTTATATTTGTGGAATGTTAATTTTTTCCATTCTGATTAGCATCCATATTTTTAAATTTACAGGTTTGTTTATAAACATTTTAGTTTCTACCTTAATCTAATCAATCAGTTAATTCACTTTGCGAAAATTTAAATTAAAAAAGTGAAACTAGTTAGTGCTTTTAGCTTCCTGGTTTGCTGTCTGTGAGAATACTTTAATGTGATCGGGGCTCACCCTGCTGACATCACTAATGTTGGATGCCTGGAGATCCACTTGACTTGGCGCTAGCTTTATTGGGAATGGGGGAAGTCCATGCTAGGTCTTTATAGGCTGCTTTCTTTGAAGTCAAAGGCAAAGGCTGATGCCTTGCCACTTACAGAAAATTCCAGACCCTTATGTACCTTACAGCCTGGTTTCAAAGACAGATACATAATTCAAGATTTTTCTTTAGAGAAATATACCTGACTACATGAAGTGTGAAAAGATCACAGAGTATACATAACAAAAGCCATTGATTGGAGACCAAAAATGGCTTCTAATTCCATATTTTTGTCAGGTGAAAATTTGTGTCTATGCTAAAATAATAGTCTTCCAGCTGATGCACTCTATAATTCTCTTTGTTGATGTCCTTTATGTTTAACCAGAGCTATGTAGATACCCTTCAGAAAAATTAATCTTTTTCCAAAGCTTTGCTCTAACAGTACTTTTCTTCCCTTCCCCACCCCATACAGAAAGTATCTTTTAAATGTTTACCTATCTGGAATTGTGAGGATTACTTTTTGTTCATTATCGACAGCCATGATAAATGATGGAGCGCTCCTGCCATGCGTGCAGAGGGGCCCAATGCGACGGATGAAGAGCTCCTGGGTAGATGAAATTTGTTGTGCCCAGCTGGTGCAGCAGATAACACAGGTGATGTCAGGACAGACTCCTCCTGGACATTGCTGAATAAAGACACTGTAGTAGCCTGAATGGATTCCTTTTGAGGAGCTTCAGAAGTGTAGCTGGAAACTACTGAAGAAGAAAAAGACAGGAGTATTTTATTAATTGATATCTGGTATAATCAGCAACCAGCATGGAGAGGTAAGCTGGAACAATCTCCACCCTTTGCTGAGTACATTCTTATTTGGTCGAAAGTGCAACGTGCTCAATTCAACAGTGGGTTGATTTGCATAGCTTGCCCAAACTGTTCCCTTAAAACACAGTGATTCAGTTCCCTTGGCCTTCCCGCTTGGTTGTTTTAATTTCCAGGTTATTTGGTGGTGGTTTTGCATTTTTCTTCTAAACTCTTTATACTGGTATAATTTTAATTTTCTTGCTTGTTGCAAATTCTTCTTTCTCTACTTATAGCCATTCCTCCTTTCCCCATATCTTGTGCAATTTTCCTTGGCCAGGAAGGACAGTTCATCAGACAAGCATCTCTGGGGGTAGAGAAAATAGCACATTTCGCCCCCCCTCCCACTTCCCCCCATCCCACCAAGAGACAAGAGATATATTTTGATTGGTGCAAGAAGGGGCCACTCCTGAGCATTCTGCAACCCCCCTGACTTTTTCCAAAACAATTAAGGTCTAGCAAACTTGCAATCAAGGAAAAGCCAAAGTCAGGATGTCTACCAAGACTAAAATATCAATTTGTATCTATGTTTGATCAAACACAAGATGTTTTTTCTTCACTGTTATATCCACATTGATGACAATCAAAGACTTATATTTCTTCGGCAACTAAGTTATTATGTCAATGACTGGAGCACAACCTACTGGATTGTTGACTGGAAAGCTAGCCTTCCTTCCCCGAAAATGAAGGCATGTTCGCTGTGGGTCACAGAGATTCAGTGTTTCAGGGTAAGTTGCTCTATGGAATTTTTATATGTTCTTCTCTTCTTATACCCCTACATACCTTTCAGCATTTATAGCCAAAATGACACATATATAAAATTGCTGTGATCCTTTAAGATTTTTCCTTTTTCTCTGTACAGCAGCATTTCCTCAACAGATCAGCATTTTGAAATTATTGCATCAATGCTGTTGGTTTTCACTTTCCATGAAAAAAAATCAGTATGACCACCATATTTGGAATGTGAGGATTAACTACTGCTTTCTCTACTGAGATGTAGTAACCACCACCCTTGAATTAAAACATATATTTATTTCATGGATGAAATTATATACAAACATGCAAATCATATTAATCACAAAATAATTCTGAATTAAGAAGGCCATTTTGGCTCATTGCAAATCATCCACACAAACCGACTCCATCCAAAGTTTCTCCAATACAACATCTATTTGATTCTTAAATGATTGAGGCTTTGCATTTGGACCAGTCTATCCACGGGTCCATTACATGTGTTGATCAATGTATGTAAAGAAAAACCTCCCGGTATCGATCTCACACTTGCCTTTTGCTAGTTTGAACCTGTATCAGTCAGTCCCTGCTTCCCTAATTTAATTTGAAGTAATTTTCCAAATTTATCTTTACTGTTTAAAACTTTATAAGATCACCTTTTAGCTTCTTCCTTTTCCAGTCTTTTCTTATAGCTCAGATCACCAAGACTGGAGATTAATGTGGCTCCTATTTGTACCGACAACTGGATGTTTCACATTCAGTGCCTGTTACTGGATCTGGTACTCAAAATGACACTCATACCAAAGCACTATATACCGTTAGATCATGATTTAATTGGACTTGAATTCCACTGTTTTAACAACATGGCTCAACATTCGCCTGGTGTTGATTTTTGCTCTGTTCTAGCTGGCCATGCTGAGCGTCAAGTTTTAGACTCCTAGGTTTTTTTCAACTTCATCCTTAGCTATTTTAACAGTATTCTTAGAGTGTGTTCAACAAAATGTTTGAGGCCACATTTATAGTCCATTCCTAGTTGCCCCAAGATGGTGTTAACAGGTTACTCTTTGAACCACTGCAGTCTTTTCAATGTGGCCAATTTTTGCTTTCCATGCATATATTTTACATCTTTTTTAGTCTTAAATTTAAATCGTCATTGGGGAAACAATTACATCTGTTCAGTTAAAAGGACTGGGCTAAAACTTACACGGGGCAAAACTACCCCCCCCACACCAAAAAGTGTGGGAGCGGGTGTGGGTGGGCAGCCCTTCGATCAGCACACTGCCATTTTTCACCACCCAGTGCGATGTCTGCATGGAAGTGCTATGTGCTCCTTGTGCCGGGGCAGCGGGGGGGGGCGTGATGGCAAATGCGGAAGTGCGCTCCGATCTCCCTGAGACTAAGTGCTGCCTCAGGGAGATCAGTTCCCAAAGGGAAAAAGTTCTTTCGAAAATTTCATTTACCATCCATGTCCCAATGTCACATGAGTTGGGACATCAACTTTTACTTAAAGTTATGTCAATCTTAATTTTTAAATTCAGTCATGAAACCTCATCCTGCCCTTGGATGAGGTTTCCTGCTTTTTCAGGTGGCCGCCAGTGCTCCCGACCTGCCCGCCAACCTTAAGGTTGATCGGGCAGGTCCACTAATTGCTTTTTGAATGGCCTCAATAGGCCGTTGACAGGTCGGCGGGCGCACAGCTGACTTGGCTGCGCCCCCGCCGACCTGAAAATACAAGTGACGCGGGATGACGTCAGGAGTTCCGCCCAACGTCAATCCGCGTCGCCTACGGGAAAAGTCTTGACATGATCTTCCCTTACTTCACATACAACTTTCTTTCAATCAAGCAACATTTTACCAAGTGGTTTAACGGGCCCATTTATATCCATTTTTTTATGAAATAGGGAAGATAAAACGTTGTTACATGGGTGAAAAATCAATAAGATAATTAGCTTCTAATAAAACAGTCTCACTACTAAAGCAGTACCAGAAACCTTGAAAATGATTTAAATAATAAGCAATTTGAAATACAAGTAATGTTTATATAGATTAATATCTCTATCAAATTCAGACAAGTGAGCTAAGTATTTATAATGTATTGCCAGTCCTTACAGAAATGTGTGCAAATTGTGATATACAGGATAGAATTTACATTTGAGCAATGACAACTACAAGGCTTATACATACTACATGCAAATGTCTTAAGCAATACCTCATAGGGAGCTTTACCTGTCTCAACCTGACTGTTAGCTGTTTTTCTCAGTAATGTTTGGTTAAAGTGCATGGATTACGCCAAGTAGTAGTTTCATATTACAAAACAAAAACAGAATTACCTGGAAAAACTCAGCAGGTCTGGCAGCATCGGCGGAGAAGAAATCAGTTAACGGTTCGAGCCTTCATGGCCCTTCGGCAGAACTGAAGCATAGTTAGGAGAAGGGAGAAATATAAACTGGTTTAAGGTTGGGGGGGGGGCGGGGGGGAGAGAGACGTTGAGGGTGTGGTGATTGTGGAGATAAGCAGTGATAGGAGCAGATAATCAAAAGATGTCAGACAAAAGGGTCAAAGAGGTGTTGAAGGTGGTGATATTTGTCTAAGAAAAGTGCTAATTAAGAATGGAAGACAGGATATTCAAAGTATAGCTCTAGTGGGGGTGGGGTGGACAGACTAACAAGGTTTTAGTTTTAGATTTAAAAATAATGGAAATAGGTGGGGAAAGAAGAATCTATATAAATTATTGAGAAAAAAAAGGGGGGTGGGGGGAGAAACGGGGTGGGGATGGGGGGAGAAACGGGGTGGGGATGGGGGGAGGGGGAGTTTAAGATCTAAAGTTGTTGAATTCAATATTCAGCCCGGAAGGCTGTAAAGTGCCTAGTCGGAAGATGAGGTGCTGTTCCTCCAGTATGCGTTGGGCTTCACTGGAACAATGCAGCAAGCCAAGGACAGACATGTGGGCAAGAGAACAGGGTGGAGTGTTAAAATGGCAAGCGACAGGGAGGTTTGGGTCTTTCTTGCGGACAGACCGCAGGTGTTCCGCAAAACGGTCGCCCAGTTTGCGTTTGGTCTCTCCAATGTAGAGGAGACCGCATTGGGAGCAACGAATGCAGTAGACTAAGTTAGGGGAAATGCAAGTGAAATGCTGCTTCACTTGAAAGGAGTGTTTGGGCCCTTGGACGGTGAGGAGAGAGGAAGTGAAGGGGCAGGTGTTGCATCTTCTGCGTGGGCATGGGGAGGTGCCATAAGTGGGGGTTGAGGAGTAGGGGGTGATGGAGGAGTGGACCAGGGTGTCCCGGAGGGAACGATCCCTACGGAATGCCGTCAGGGGGGGGTGAAGGGAAGATGTGTTTGGTGGTGGCATCATGCTGGAGTTGGCGGAGGATGATCCTTTGAATGCGGAGGCTGGTGGGGTGATAAGTGAGGACAAGGGGGACCCTATCATGTTTCTGGGAAGGAGGAGAAGGCGTGAGGGAGGATGCGCGGGATATGGGCCGGACACGGTTGAGGGCCCTGTCAATGACCGTGGATGGAAAACCTCGGTTAAGGAAGAAGGAGGACATGTCAGAGGAGCTGTTTTTGAAGGTAGCGTCATCAGAACAGATGCGACGGAGGCGAAGGAACTGAGAGAATGGGATGGAGTCTTTACAAGAAGCGGGGTGTGAGGAGCTGTAGTCGAGGTAGCTGTGGAAGTCGGGAGGCTTGTAATGGATATTGGTGGACAGTCTATGATCAGCAATTGAGACAGAGAGGTCAAGGAAGGGAAGAGAAGTGTCAGAGATGGACCATGTGAAAATGATGGAGGGGTGGAGATTGGAAGCAAAATTAATAAATTTTTCCAGGTCCCGATGAGAGCATGAAGCAGCACCTTCGCCTCCGTCGCATCTGTTCTGATGACGCTACCTTCAAAAACAGCTCCTCTGACATGTCCTCCTTCTTCCTTAACTGAGGTTTTCCATCCACGGTTGTTGACAGGGCCCTCAACCGTGTCCGGCCCATATCCCGCGCATCCTCCCTCATGCCTTCTCCTCCTTCCCAGAAACATGATAGGGTCCCCCTTGTCCTCACTTATCATCCCACCAGCCTCCGCATTCAAAGGATCATCCTCCGCCATTTCCGCCAACTCCAGCATGATGCCACCACCAAACACATCTTCCCTTCACCCCCCCCGACGGCATTCCGTAGGGATCGTTCCCTCCGGGACACCCTGGTCCACTCCTCCATCACCCCCTACTCCTCAACCCCCAATTATGGTACCTCCCCATGCCCACGCAGAAGATGCAACACCTGCCCCTTCACTTCCTCTCTCCTCACCGTCCAAGGGCCCAAACACTCCTTTCAAGTGAAGCAGCATTTCACTTGCATTTCCCCTAACTTAGTCTACTGCATTCGTTGCTCCCAATGCGGTCTCCTCTACATTGGAGAGACCAAACGCAAACTGGGCGACCGTTTTGCGGAACACCTGCGGTCTGTCCGCAAGAAAGACCCAAACCTCCCTGTCGCTTGCCATTTTAACACTTCACCCTGTTCTCTTGCCCACATGTCTGTCCTTGGCTTGCTGCATTGTTCCAGTGAAGCCCAACGCAAACTGGAGGAACAGCACCTCATCTTCCGACTAGGCACTTTACAGCCTTCCGGGCTGAATATTGAATTCAACAACTTTAGATCTTAAACTCCCCCTCCCCCCATCCCCACCCCGTTTCTCCACCCCCCCCTTTTTTTTTCAATAATTTATATAGATTCTTCTTTCCCCACCTATTTCCATTATTTTTAAATCTAAAACTAAAACCTTGTTAGTCTGTCCACCCCACCCCCACTAGAGCTGTACTTTGAATATCCTGTCTTCCATTCTTAATTAGCACTTTTCTTAGACAAATATCACCACCTTCAACACCTCTTTGACCCTTTTGTCTGTGACATCTTTTGATTATCTGCTCCTATCACTGCTTATCTCCACAATCACCACACCCTCAACGTCTCTCTTCGCCCCCCCCCCCGCCCCTCCCACCTTAAACCAATTTATATTTCTCCCTTCTCCTAACTATGCTTCAGTTCTGCCGAAGGGCCATGAAGGCTCGACACGTTAACTGATTTCTTCTCCGCCGATGCTGCCAGACCTGCTGAGTTTTTCCAGGTAATTCTGTTTTTGTTTTGGATTTCCAGCATCCGCAGTAGCTTTTAGCTTTTTGTTTTTATCTCTAGTAGTTTCATATTGTATGACTGAGCAGTAATTTGCATGAGCGAGAGTGTAATTTTAAAATGGCTCAGACCATGCTGTACAATTCCACAATTTGGAGCTCCAATATACTTTAGTACCACAGCAGAGGGTGTATGCTCATTGTGTGCCAGCCTGGCTCACTTGGTAATCATTCATTTTCAGATGAGATGTTAAACCAAGATGATGTCTATCTTCTCAGTTTTCCAGTCAGGGAATGACAAGTGGACACAAAATATTCCATGCCACTATTCAGAGAATGGAGATTCCTGGCAAATATTCTTCCCTCAACCACTACCAAACAGACTGTCTATAGACATTTATTGCACAACACATAATAACGAAACTTCAAAAATAATCTATGGGTTAAGGACTTTGACGTGTCTGGAGGATTTAATAAAACATTGTGTGAATCTGGGTTTGCTTTATTATTTTCCCTCAAGTTCCCAGTCACAGGCTCATCAGACGAGACAGCCTAAAGAACACATCCTCCGCCTCACTCTTGCCCGCCAAGTAACTTGTTCAAGAGCAGGGCTGTAAGGAATGGAAGGTACTCTCAACAGAAGAGAAGGAGAATTAGATAGAATCATTTAATCCATAGTGAAAGTGCAGTTAAACAATCCAGGTGTCCAACAATTCTAATGCTTACCTTCCTGGGCATCTGCTTTTAAAGAAGGCTGAACATTCTCGGGTTTGAAAGTTACACCTGAAATATCAGTATTCATTAACAAATGCACTGTTACTTAAGGCTATTAAAATGCAGCAACAAAAAAAAATCAAACCCAAACGTTTTGCAAATTTAGAAAACATTCTAATTCACATACAAAAGTTGGCCACAAGGCAAATTTTCCAGTGCTTCCATCCCTTTACATACATACGAACATATGAATTAGGAGGAGGAGTCGGCTATTTGGCCCTTCGAGCCTACTCTGCCATTTGATAAGATCATGGTTGATCTGATTGTAGCCTCTCAACTTCACTTTCCTGTCTACCCCATATACCCTTTCACTCGCTTGTCCATCAAGAATCTAACTCAGCCTTGAATAAATTCAATGACTAAGCCTCTATTGCTCTCTGAGGAAGGGAATTCCACAGGCCAATGACCGACCCTCTGAGCAAAAAAAATTCTCCTCATCTCGATCTTAAGTGGGAAATCCCTTATTTTTACAGAATATAACCCCTTTATGAGAGGCTGAGTAAATTGGGCCTGTATTCTCTAGAGTTTAGAAGAATGAGAGGTGATCTCATTGAAACGTAAGATTCTGAAGGGCTTGATAGGGTAGACACAGAGATTGTTTCCACTGGAAATCATACACACACACCTCTAACACAGGCTACGTTACATATTTTTAAAAAGACTCATATCAGAACTTGAAATAAATTTGAAAGGCAACAATCTTTTGTTAGAATTTAATCCTTATCTCTAAAGCCAGGTTAGGAATAGTTCTGTCATGCACATCAAAAGATCCTACAAAAGGAGTTTTGTTGCTTAACATTAGAATTTGCAGATTACACAGCTAAATGCAAACCTAACCCATCCATTCTTGCGACAAGTAGCAATATTTTAAGTAGAATAATTACATAAATTTCAAAAATACTGGCACCAACACTATTTATAAAATAATTTTTTTTTGAGAAATAATTTTGTTTTACCAATCTTTCGTTTTCTCTTTTCTCTAACATAATACTTGAGCATTACTCTACTGTCACTAGGTGTGCTACAGCACCCAACTTAAGTGGCCATTCCTTGTGTGCAAGTACAGATAGTGTTCACCTGTATGTCATCACCACAGCCAAGGTTGATCTTATCCAATATCTGCATGCACATGCACTTTCCAATGCATCCCTGTATGGCAGACAGAAACGGGACCCAGGATGATTTTTACCCTCTGTAGTTCAATGATATAAAATCAAGCTCTAATACTCCTATTGCCAATCCAGCTAAGATCAGATAACTCAGCAGGAGATGAGAAACTCAACATGCACTTTCTGGTCTATCTTGGTTCAGTTTCATACTTACTAGTGCCTTTACCAACTAAGCCAACATGTTCTACAAAGATTTAGTAACTTTGACTAACATACATTTTGATTTTTCTTTTCTTGATGTAATTCTTGTCTGGTATGAACTGATGGAGTTGGGGGATTTAGCTGAGGCGAGTTACAAAGCCCATAGTGAAGAAGTTGAAAGTACATTATAAACAAATGATACAATTGCAGAACATCCAACAGTAATGATTTTATCTTCATGTTCAGTTCTCTCTCCTCACACTATTGGGTTCAGTTATCGTTCTACTCAGTTCCCTCAAATCATACATTCATTGTTAAAACAAAAATATTTCTTGAAATTCTAAAAACCAACACCTGTATGCTACAGCTCTCAACAAAAAAAGGCTCCTGCACAGTTCAGAAAATGTTTAATTCTCCAATTACAATACTACACTGTTGTACTCACCAGACTGGCCATACACACTAGGAATCTCCGCACTGCATGGTTCCACAGAACGCTTAGTATCAATTATTGAGATATAAAACTCATCTTGTGATTTTAACTTTGCCTCTGAATTTGGGAGATGATCCACGTTGTTCAATGATTCACAGCACAGATCCTGCTACAAATTATATACATAGTTAATAAAAGGAGCAAACACAAGGTAACATTGCTGAAAGAAAGTGATCAAAAGTTTAAGTACATTAATTTAAGGTGAGTAGAAATGTTTGGTATTATTTTGCATTATCCCCATTTTATGTGCAGAAATCATTCTTCAATCTAAAATATATTTCATAAGAAACACAAAGGGTCATCTGAACTTTAAAATTTGGAAATAGAAGATAAATTACCTTCTCTTGTCTTCCAAGTCTGCCCAATATTTACATCTTCACTATATTCAAACAACAAGACGACTACTTAGGGACTGAAAGCCACCCATTTTGCATGATAAATATATGGGAAGTGCAAACCTCTCCTTAAATCGTAGAAGTAAAATACAACAATAAACCTACTTAATGCCAAATGATTCATATTATGTGCTACTTTTGATTGTTCATGTTGCTCACTTTGTTCAATATCACTTGGGAGATGGAATTATTGGATATCATACTCTTCAATTTGGAGCAACAATTCATTAAAAAGGGTAACTTTTTCTTTGTTATAGTTGCTTTAATATAGATTTAGTGATTGAGCAGATTGTGGTTTGGGAAAAGGGAATTTGGGGGGGTGGGGAAATTGGAGGACAGGGTGAATGTCAGGTTCAGCATTTCCTGCAGAGCCAGAAGCGGCAGCAGCAGCAGCAAGGTGGGAGCAGCACAGACAGAGCGGCCAGTAAAGGGGAAAATGAAACCTGGGAATTTTACCTCGGATAAATATTAGTGAAAGATTGTCTCTACTGAGAGAGCCTTCTTTCATCATTTTAAAAAAGATACATTTCCTACTCTACAAAACTACCTACATCAATTGCAAATACTCCTTGGTGCTACAAAATCTGGATTTTGATTTCTGTGGCACATAAAGTGCCATGTGGCAGAAAGAGCTGGTATCAGTCATCCCTACCGGCACACAATCCTAGCTGTTATTAGCTATTTTTCTAATAGTGTACAGAAGTTTGTCACTGGTTACTAGGTTTCTAGTGATCAATTGTGATTGTTGATAATACGTACTTGCTTTTCCTCTTCCACCACCTCAAGTGCTGGGAGCTCATTATACTTAATTTCTTCAGATACTCCCAGTACAGACATCTTCAAAGATTTACAATTGTCTTCAACTGAAGTAACAGAGCAAAATGGATGTGGTTCCAAATATGGCAAATCAAATGTTAGTGATTCAAAATCCTGTAAAAGAATTGGTATATCTCTTCACAGACTCAGTGATGTATAGAATTTTACATTAATTACAATAGGTGGCAATTGGATGTATAGTAATTAAGAACCTGGGGTGAGTGGCCAACTTTATAGAATAAAGTGTCGCAGTACTAAAACTGGAGAGGAAGAATGGATATATTATCTCCATATATATATCATTTAAGATGGAAAGGCTGATGAATTAGTTCTATATATGTCGTGATTAAGATGGGAATGAATTGTTTATCTCTAGGTTCAAAATATGATAGGGATCAGGAGGCTGTTGCATATATTTAGTGATTAGGAAGAATCATTTGCAGCCACTAATACTTCCTATTCCCATCCTATGATCCTTTAGGATGCTTAACTTATTATTCCACTGCATACTTTCACGTGAGTGGCTAGAAAAGTAAGTTTTGTACACCAGTTGCTCCCTCCTCATTGGAATATCATGGATCAGGAATGGGAAATATGGTACCAAAGCAAAACGCAGTATTCATGTTACGTTCTTCTGTCATACTATAAAAGCTACCGTTTATACTTACCTTGCAATGAATCCTTCCAGTTCCGCCTCGAAGGCAGGTTTGTGGGTGTTCACGGTGCCACCTGCCATGGGCTTAGTGACAGTGGACTTATTGTCTAATGGTTCTCCCAACCCTGCAAGCTTTGAATGTGTCCTTTTCCACTCTCATGATTGTTGCTTCCTCCCACTGTAAAAGTGTGTTCTCAGCTGAGAGCAGGAACTGTTTAAGGTACTGCGGCCATTTGGCACTATTAATATAGCATGAAGTATAAATACTATTTGAGCTTCAAACATCAGAGGCTTCCCCAGCAAAACTGTGCGGAATACTTTTACTACTTTATACTGTTTTGAGGTGGTAATTTGTAGGTTTACAAATTTCGTTCTCTTTCACTCCCAAGATAGTAAAAGTACAGGAAGAGTTAAGAACATATTCAGTTTCATGGTAGGGCCAAATGCAGCTATTTACTTTTCCAAGTGGTACCTAGCGATCTCCCACACTGTTCCCTCCCACCAGGATCCACTTCCCAGAACTCTCAACCCTTTTCCATTGCTCCCATAATCTGTCACCATTATGCAGCATTCCCAAGAACACACTGCCCCACTTCCACACTCCCAGGCATCAAAATCACCTGCTCTCCAGTGAACAATATCAAAACCAATACAAACAGATGCAGGCAAATGATGCAGTCAACATTTCTCTCAGAGTGAGAACATCCCTGGATGCAACTTCACAAACTTGAAAGCCCGTTTTTGGTCTTAGCACTCAAAACAAGATCCTCTTCTTGCTCAAATATTTATTTCCTCTCCTGCCCAAAATGGCAGGCTGATCAACTTTAAGTGTGTGAAAAGAGATGAACAAAACACTGGAAGTGAAATTAGCATTTTTATTGCAATATTACTTCTTTAAATCCCCATCCCATGCCATTCCATTCTTCCCATGCCATCCCATTCCTTTCATCCTTCTCACTATCCCCATCACCATTCCATCCCTCCCATGCATTCTCCACCTCAATCCCTCTAACCAGGCTAATTTTGTTGTTGGGCTCCCCTTACCTTCCAACCTGCACAACATTTGTTCTGTGGGGTGAACTGCTGGTAATTGCGACATGAATATTTTCAAGAATTCAAAAGGTGCTGCACCCATAGGTGCCAGTGAAACACAATGTTATGTGACCAACTGATTACACTCATAAAGTGTTATGCGACAGCCTCAAAAATATTCAGGGACATACTTCAACCAAAAATTGCCATTTATACTGAGAAAACAGCCAGGTAAACAGGTGCCAAGACACAGAAATTTGAGTGATTATACATTTGGATCATTTGAAATGGAACCATTTATTCAGCTGTTGAATGCAGAATCACAGAATGGTTACAGCACAGAAGGGGAGCTATTCAGCCTGTCGTGCCTGTATCTGCTCTCCGAATGAGCATTGCACCTACTGTCATGGCCAGATCTGTAGAAGTCAGTTGAGAACCAATAATGAGAAACTCAGCATTTACTGATTAGCACTAAAAAACAACTTAGTAGAGTAATATTGTAACTGAAGTGCAAAGGCAAGAAAACCCAAAAATTGAATGACATACCCTGTATTTTAGAGGCAAAATTTCTGAAGGAGTATCTCCTGAAATGCTGCTACACAAACCACTAAGCTAGTGATAATGCACATGCAGGTCAAACATTGGAACAGCACACTGACTGAACATAAAGGCAGCAACTTTGAGATTCACCAGAAAGTGGCAAAACTGAATCACTAATGGGACAAAAACTGCAAGTGAGAATGACCTTCACCCAACGCCTCCAATGCAGTCTCAGAGTGTCCTTCAGCGCAATAAACACATCTATAACGCAGAATTAAATGGGAAATGTATCCAAACAATCCCGACCACTTAAATACCAGCCTAGCGCTAAGAATTGCTAGTTAAAACTCTTCAAATTTCAGTCATTGGAACTCTGGACATTCCCATCCTCACAATTGTCCTTTCAACCGCTGTTCTGGACAACCACTCACCCCTCCTACTAGGTATCTGCCTCCTTCCTTGAGTATGCAGTTTTTGGGAGTATTAGCCCCTCTCCCAGTAACTTAAAAATGGGCCCCGTAATCCCTATAAATGAGTATAATTCAGCATCCCCTTCCCGACTCCCACCTCGAGCTGAAGCAGGACCCACCCAAAACCCACCCCCAATCATTCCAACTTTGAACAAATACAGGCCTATCAGAAACCCCTGTGAGCAATAACTCAACCCCTTCTGTTATGATCACAGCCGACGTTAATCACTGCGCAAACCAAATTCCAGAGGGAAACTTGGCTTATGGACCCTACCCATTTTTTTTTGTATTCTGAAAATGAGAAGAAGTCGCATTGATCTCAGCAGAAAGAAATCCAGTGACACCTTTGGGATTTTAAAAGTTAAAAAGTAAAAGTTTTATTAACAAGAATAAAATAAAACTTAAGCACACAAGACTACAGTTACACAGTCAAACTTCGTCTTACAAAACTGTAAGTCCCCCAAAAGGCCTCTCTACTTGGTCAGACCCACAAGTAATCACCTTCCAGGAAACACTCCCTTATAGATGTTTAACTATAAAATCCAGTAATAATGCCCAAGGCAAATTGCTACAACTTCAATAATGGCATACCACATGGCGTGTAACTTTCTTCCACTCTGCTGTGAAAATCCAAACTTCAGGATAAAACTGCTTTTTGCATTGCAAGACTTTTCTGGCTTGACTGGATGGTTGATTCCAACACAATCCTCTCCTAGCCCACTGCTCCAGCTATAGCTACATCTCAAACAGCTACAGTTACCCTAAGCTCTCCACAGTAACTCTAAAATACCTTTTTTCTCCCTTTCATCTTAGGTTCCATTGTTTTCACACCTCTTTGGAACTCAAATCCTTTGAATATAAGATCTTTCATGTTTCCATCTTGTCTTTGCTTTTGGGTCAATAAAATATAATATCCCCACTTCGATTTACCTATGGAACTCCTGCAACATGCAAACATGTTTCTTGTCACCTCTGACTGCTCTGATATTCAAACTCTCCACTTATCTAAAAATGCAAACATTAGATCTAACCTATTTACATTTGTACCTCAAACCTAATACCTCCATCCTTTTCATGTTTTAAACCCCGCCCCCAGACAACCTATTAATCTCTGCCCAGCTTAATTAAATCATACACACACACATTTTTAGAGTAACACAATATTCCCCAAAAATATTTTTCAAAATTCCACTTCTCACACTACTCAGAAATAAATTGCCCTAATGCAGCTACAGAAACAACTCATTCCTCTTCTGACTCGCACCCAAAAGCAAGGTATCCATTCAAGAATAAAATTGCTGTTCTGGTTCCCCACCCCCACCACCCATGGAGATAGAATTGAGGCATGCCCTAGTGCAGGTTCCCTTCCCACTGAGGAATCTTGGCCCTGGCAGTACCAACCAACGCTTTCATATCCATCATCATTCCTCTCCTTCATTCCCCATCTCCCTCCTTTACCTCTTGCCACCCACCTCTTCATTCATCCCACTATAAAGAAATGGCTCCAAGTTCAGCATCATGCATCTTAGGATTACCTTATCATCTTACCTACTCCTCCTGTCCTGTCCTCCTCCAAAATCTCCTATACCAAAAGCATCCTCTCTCCATTGATCTCTTCTCCCCTTACCTAGGTCCAATTACTCCTCTGTCTTCTAACCTGAATACTAGATGTGGTCTAGACTTGGTTTGTGTAACACCACAAGAAATTGATAGTTATTTTAAAAAACATAAAACCAAACTAAAGGTTACCATAACGCAGCATTCCACAGCTCATACAACGATGATTAGCTCACCTGCTCACTCTTCCCTCCATGTGCTGGGAGGTCTGATTTTCTGATGTTCTGTTCTGCTGCGGAGGATTTGGGTTTTCTGTCAAGTGGGGTTGTTGGAGGCTCCTTAATTTTTGATGGCACCTCCTTTACAGAAATTAGTTTTGATTTCAAATACAGGGTTGCTGGATTAATCAGCCCAAATCCCTATAGCCAAAACCAGAAAGAAGTTATGACCAAAGCTCAAAAGAATATTTTGTATCTTACTGGAGCTCAACCAACATACACTAACAAGGTCTCTCTAGCTCCTCACTAATTTGTAAATTAATTTCTCTCGTTTTACTCATATTTAGATAAGCACAAAAGCCTCACTTTGTGTTAAGTAGCAAGGGGGTTTGTTCTCTCCAGCCATCTGTTTTTCCATATTAGCCATGCTGAAGCAAAGGTACCATGCAGAAGCTAGAATGTTGTCTCATATTCTAAGCTATCTTGTGAAATCTCCCAGCTTCAGGCTGAAAAGCAGCATTTGGATAAAGATTCAACAGGTACCCTGCTCACCATTTTGGACAAGGAATGTCAGTGGAATTAAAAGGGCCAACTAGAACACATGGAATAGTTCAAGAAAAGAAAATGCAATATCAATGTACCTGCTACAGTGGCACTGACTGTACCTTAGAGGCATTGTTTGTAAGGCAGGGCACAGCATGACCTGCTTTCTTAAGGACATCATTAATGTAAATATCTTCATCTGTAGACGTATCACAAAGGAACAAGTACAACACATCGTCAAGGTATCCACAAATCAGGGCCACCAGTGGTTGTTTTCCACAGAATCTCAGGAATTGATTTTTAGCAGCAATGCTCCAATCATCCTGTCAAAGGAAAATTAAATCTCTAGAATGAAATGCTGCAGCTGAAGAGACAACATACTTCACGGGCATCATGTCTGTAGGGCAAAACTCTACCAGTGGTTGAAATGGGGGCTTAATTTGTTCAATTATCTAATATTTTAATGACAAAACATGAACCAAAACACAAAATGGATAAGCAACAGAAAACTGAAAAATAAAATGGCTGTTTTTAAATACAAATCAAATATAAAAGTAGGAGGAATTTTAATTTGTCTAACATTATAAATTCTAAATTCATTCACAAACAATTACTTTGAAGTACAGTCACTATTCTGTTGAAATGTAAGCCAATTTTCCACACAGGATGAATTGAATAAACTACTTTTTTGATGTTGCTGAACGAGTACTTTCAGCTTGAATTATTGGGTCGAGTTTCGTTGTCCATTTTATCTATAAATACTTTAGTCCCCTCTTGAGGATTTTTCACCATGTTAAACATTATGTAATTTTAACTTGTTGATTGGCTTCTCTCCAAACGTAACAAATCTCTTTTTTCTTGAGTCCATCACCTCTGCTAAACTACCAACCCCTGAGCTTCTCCCCTTGATTAAACCAGCAGATCATCCTGTCTGGGAGTACGTCACACCTAGACCAACACAAAGTTCTTCAGCATGCAGTCAATCACAGCTTCATTAGTTGGCAAGAGATGAGCTGAACATAGGTTCATCTTACTATAAAAGCTATGTATGGGAATGATGGGAGAGTGATCAGGTTGTGAAGGTATCCACCCACTCCTACTGAGTGCTTCTCATCTGGCACATCTGCCAAGGGGATTGGTATTTATTTCTCATCTATCCTTGAATGCTTTCCAGCTGATCCATCTGCTCACCAGCCTGCCCAGAGTGATTTCGAGGTTGCCCACTGTCCTTCGTGCCCCACATGGTTTCCTTTCCAGCTGCTTGTCTAGAGTCTTCTTGGCTTAAGACATGGAAGAAAATGAGAGCTGCAGCAGAGTGAAAGGAAGCAAGAGGCCATGGAGAAAAAAAAAGTGGAAAAAAAAAGAATTAGAGAAAGTGAGAATGGAGGGAGAAGATAGAATAGCAAGCACCAGATAAGAAAAGAGTGCAAAATACCAGAAATGGCAGGAGAGGGGGAGCGGAGAGACAGAATTGCAAAAGGAGTGACAGAGAGAGCAATTAGTAAAGAAGGAAAGCATAGAGACTGGTGAAATAAGGAGGAAGGCAGTAGGAAGAGAGCACATGCGGAAACTATGTAGCAAATGGAAAAAAACAGAATAACTTAATACAGACAGTGGTTACACTTAACTGGAGACTAAGAGTTGTGGAATTAGATATACTTTAGTGATAATTTGTGAAGGGTGGATGTGTTGTTTGAGTGAGCCATAAGCAAAAACAGTGAAATTATTTAGTTCTTGAGCTTCAGAATCTTTCTCCAACAAAATGGTGTGTGCCCACCCTGATCCCTTCCAAGGGATGTGGTGCCTATCATCATCACCAATTCTGACACCTTTCAGCATAGCACCTCTACATTTACATCTTGGTGCAGGCAATCACTGGCAGCAACCAAGTGACACACAAAAATAGGAAGGAGAACAGAGAGGACAGATTTACAGAAGGAGTTGGACAAAAAGGATGAAAAAAGAGAACCAAAATGTGCACATCCATGCACTTGCGATAGAGACAATGAATCACACTGAGAAGGAAACAGTAATAGAATAGTTTCCTTTCAGATAGAATAGCACCACAGCAGTTGCTGGTTATAATAGTATATTACATAGCATGATACTCGAATCGTTTAAAAAAAAAGTGCATTCCTACCTCCACATTATAATGGAAAAGACTTACGTAAACTTATTAAACTGCAATTGCACCCTCAGTTTTCCATCTGTATTTTCCAAATTGCTGCAACTGTTGCAACTTAACTATAAATAATAAAATTCAACTGTGTAAAAATGAAGACTCAAATGAATGACTTTAAAATGGGGACTGTGTTCTGCTGGAATTACACTTGCCCTTTACCCTTGCTTCATCTGAACAGTACATTTAGATTTCATTCCCTATGGGAATACCTCATAGGAAGTGAACTAGTAATCTTTAAATTGGGAAACTTGCCTTTAAGTGAAACCCACTGTAATGGGACCAAAAGCAATTGCAGTGGGTTTCAATTTTAAAACATCCTCAAAGTTGATTCGAACCACATTTGTCTTCTGCCCTACCTCAGTTGGTTGTAGCCACATAAGCGTTGATGGGACTCCTTGGGCAGGAAGTTTTGAATGGCAACATCTAAGGAAGGCAATAGAAGCAATGTTAGGATTGGAGAAGGCAGCATTCATTTAATCTTTATAGGTACTGGGCTGCCAAGATCTAGTTTCAGGAAACATTTGAGAGCCCAAAATACCATGTTTGGGCCAGCTTTGTATGGTTTTACAATTGGCAAATGCACTTTATGTCTGATTTGTACAAATCCATTGATAAGGTTATTTCAGTATATTGTAACTAGAGAATGCCACACACTAACCAGAGTTCAATCAAAACCACATCTACTTGAATTACAATGACATTTATCATTTAAGACCCAAAACTTCCTTCACATGGGGATTTATATTTTAGCATTAAACTTTTTCATCAGTGTTGAGTTGATATTTTCATTGATAACACGAGTTATGGAATTAGATACAAACCACTTACTACCCACGGTGTACATCCTGTTAGGTAGGTTTTGATCGGACAATGGCATCTTTCAGGATATTCAACATCTAACTCATTCCCGGGCCAATAGTAAAAATGATTCAAAAGCAAAATACTGCAGATGCTGGGAATATGAAATAAGAACAGAAAACGCTGGAAATGCTAAGCAGGTCAAGCAGCATCTGTAAAGGGAAACAAAGTTAATGTTTTAGGTCAATGATGATCCTTCATCAGGACACAGATGCTGCCTGACCTGCTGAGTATTTCCAGCATTTTCTGTTTTGAAAACAAAAAAATGATTGCAGTGGCCTGTGGAGTGAATGACCCATTTTGAAATTAATGTACGTAACATTCTTCCTAATGAAAAACAAGAGTTCTCAAATGATCGAGATGAATGCAACCTCGAACGACTGGAGATAAGCAGACCCAAAACAGGTGCAGGACGGAGGTAACCCATGTAAAAAAAGTTGTTCTTACTTGAGGAACCTTAGTCTAGATCTTTCCACGGAAGAAATATCTCCAAAGTCAACATAGTACACCTCCACTAGTTTTTCATCTAGTACCCGATGGACAATGACACGGTACCACCACACATCATCAGGGTTCCGCACACAGCACACTTGTCCTGGCTGGATAAATGAATCTGGCATCACATAGCGTTCAGAGACCTCTTGATAGGAATAGCAACGTCTGAAAAGTAAAACAAAATTAACACTTTGCTCAGTTATGTCCATTCCATTTCTGGAACTGGCTGCACTTTGTCCTGCTGTGCTTTAATTGTAAATGCATCTACAAATTTGTTCCTCCAGTGAAGCTCAACGCAAACTGGAGGAACAGCACCTCATCTTCCGACTAGGCACTTTACAGCCTTCTGGAATGAATATAGAGTTCAACAATTTTAGATCATGAACTCTCTCCTCCATCCCCACCCCCTTTCCGATCCCCCTTTTTTCCAATAATTTATATAGATTTTTCTTTTCCTACCTATTTCCATTATTTTTAAATGTATTTCCATCCATTGTTTTATCTCTGCCTTTTAGCCTATTTCGATCCCTTCCCTTCACCCCAGCCCCACTAGGGCTATCTGTACCTTTATTATCACATTCCTTAGATAATATCACCAGCTTCAACACCTCTTTGTCCTTTTGTCTATGACATCTTTTGGTTATCTCCACCTATCACTGGCCCTCTATCCAGCTCTACCTGTCCCATCCCCTCCCTTAAATCAGCTTATATTTCACCTCTTTTCTATTTTTCCTTCGTTCTGTTGAAGAGTCATACGGACGCAAAACGTTAACTGTGTTCCTCTCCGCAGATGCTGTCAGACCTGCTGAGTTTTTCCAGGTATTTTTGTTTTTGATTTCCAGCATCCGCAGTTTTTTGCTTTTATCTACAAATTTGAGATTTATTTACCCAAGGGCATCTTGCTATTCTGCTGTGATTAGAATACAAAACAAAAACAGGATTACCCGGAAAAACTCAGCAGGTCTGGCAGCATTGGTGGAGAAGAAAAGAGTCGACTTTTCGAGTTTTTTGTTTTTATCTCTGTGATTAGAATACAGTTGAACTTTCCCTCCCACATTCCCTGTAGGTAACAATAGAAGAAAGTGGTCGAAAAACTGCTGCGTGAAATGCAAAGGAATGTTCCATTAGGTTCACCTGGTCATCTCCCAAATGGAGTGGCTGTCACATCTTAGGCTGTCAACCGTGAAACATATCTATTTGCAGATCGGGAATGACACACTCTTGCTTTGATATGACAGTCAGGGTCACCAATTCAGAACTGTACCGTAATCATCTCAGTCCATCACCATTCATCCCATAATTAAACTTCCTCAAAAGACAAAATCAAGCAAAATAGGAAAAATCTTGGTCTTGAGTTAGACCCAGTGTTCCCTAAGCTGGCTCACCCAAAGGAAGCAAACACCATAGAGGTCACACAGGAACTACCAGAAGGCAACTACGCATTTAGTACATCACTGCAGCAGCTAATGTAGAAAAACATTAAATTAGGGACTCCTTTTGCAAGTTTTCACAACATTCTTCAATGGCACACCCAGGAACAAGATCAAAATCATCTACTCCCCACATCATACTGTCCCTTTTCATTACCCCTCTTATGCATGATAGTTGACTCTTGCGTTTTAATTGTAGTTCAGAAAGTCAATGACAAACCTTTTCATTAAAATGGGAGTAAGTGGATAATTTACGGTTACTCGGGATTCTATTTTGGGTTAAAATTTTAGAACAACAGTGTGTGCTTTACTTGTTGGGGGAAGGAGATGAGGAAAAGCAAATATGACAATAACAGGCTGAATTTTCTCAGCCCTGTGATGGCAGGCTTGGAGGTGGGAGAGCCATGTCGGAATGGCTGGAGTGGGCAGCCAATTTATGCTTGTTAAAGCACCAATTAGGGGTGGTTTTGCAGCCTTGCAAGCATTTTGCCGCCAGTGGAGTGGCTCCCCTGCTGCGCATGCAGCACACCAGCTCAATGGAGATGGCCTCTCTGTGGCGAGCTGCAGAGTCATCAGTGCTGGAGGGTCCATGACCCATTAACAGTGCCGAAAGCATGAAAGGCCACAATCAGGGCTGAACCTGCTCCAATGGATCCAGACCCCTCCAGCCTTGCTGGCCTAGATTTAGTTTATTTTTGCACTGTTGTGCAGCCCAGGGAGGGCTCTCGCCATCCACAACGTGCCTCAGTAGTGCCCATTTCTCCCAGGGGGGCTGCCAAGACTCCAAAGTTGCCATCCTTCTGATCGGGCCTGCAGCAGAGAGCTTGCCAGCTGTTCTTTTTAGGGTGATAATGTGGGTGTGGACATTTGGGAGGCTGCCTCGTGGAAGACTGCTGAGCAGGCCCTCACTGCTGGCAAGAATGGGCTTCAGATCCCCATTTAAGTCCCAATTTCGTGGTCCTGAAGCCTGTGGCAAAATCCAGCAGTTAAAAGTCCATACCTCATCTCAATCATCAGATCCTCGAGCATCATAGAGGTGCAATCCCCATAGAAACGAATATAAAACTGACTGGGCGAAGTCACGCTTTCTACAAACACACAAACAAAGGAGTTTTCCTCTAGCTCTGGTAACTTGTGGAGATTTCCATCCTGTATGGCATCTGGTGGAATCTCAATTTCTGGTGAACACTGGGTCTTCTTGACCTGTATAATAGGGCAACAAAACTGTAAAGTAAGGCCTGCTATCTTCCTTTGCTTGGAACTCATTTTTGTACATTCACCCCTACCCCGCCGAAATAATCGTCGTCAACCGTGAGTTCAACATCATCTCCATAAACGTTGTTGCTTGGTCTGACCAGAAGATTCCCTGGATGATACAAGATGAGAACCTGGTTCAATTTGCCTACCCTTTCTCAGACAATGAAGATTGGTAAACACTTTGAATAGCCCTTTAGGTGAGTACTCCAAGGCTCTGCCCTGGTGCTATCAGTGTCTCTGATTCAGAGTTCAAAACTTTACCCTAGTGACTTGAACCTATTGGCTGTATGTCGTTGAAACGCACATGCCAGGTTTTAACATCTGAAAACAAAGGCAGAAGCAGATGTTTTTGCTGTTGCAGACTTTCTGTCTCAGAGACTGAACAGAAAGAAAGTGAGAGGCAGAGACAGAGAGACATCAGTGGCTGTGAGCAACAAGGAACAGCTGTTGAGTGTTGGCTACCAGGAGTAATGCCGATGTCAGCTGGCCCTCTTGTTGAAGAGTGGGAAGCAGCAGAACTTTAAGAACTCAAAGATTTTTCCTGGCATGGCCTGGGGAAGGAATCATCAGGGTCAGCCGTGCTGCCGGGAATCAGTTTGGGATTTCTTAGAAGACTGAGGGAAAAGTATCCTAAATGATCACTGGACGTTACGATGAGGCGAAACAGGGACAAGTAAACCCATTGGGAACCAAGAATGACTTTGGACCGCTTCCTCAAAAAAACTGAAATTCTATGGAGAGCGTACACACAGTGTGGGGTTATTGGTCATGTTAAGGCATTAAGGAGGGTTATCCTTTCTATAGTTTAGAGTATTAATTGCCTACTAAACAATGTTTACTGTATGTTGACTTAATTTGTTTGTTACAGTAAAAGTCCTAAAACTTGAAATCTCGTCATGTGATTCCTTTAAGTTGGTCACTGGGAATTCAAATCGGTTTCTAAAAAAATTATTGGTTTCTACAAGGATCATAATACACTGGTCCCACAGCCAAGAAAATGGAATGAATAATGTGGTAGAATTGCAGATTATTAAGGTTCACGTCCTTGGTTGTTGGTTAGAAGCTGGTATTAGTATTCTGAAATAGTTTTGATGCTAGGAGATCCCACTACAAACAAGCAATTTGCACTGAATGAAGTAAAATTGATACAAGGTGTAAGAGTGGCCTGTCAGTTGTGTACAACACTGCTACCTGAAATTACTTAAATTCACTGTTCAGCTGCTGGCTCTCCAAACTGGAAATAAATTGTTGTGGGCCTGGAATTTCCTACGTACTTGCACCTGGAAACACACAAAGCTGGGGTGCAAAGAAGTTATGTGCATTGTTATATCACCTCAAATCTCAATCTTTTAGAATCCTCTATCAATCCCTTTGTCAGAATGCATCCACACACACATAATGGCGGTGCCCTAATTTAAAGAATCTTGCTATTTTTCTGCTCAGAGGCTCTCTTCAAATTACCACCAGACTTTCAGGCACCCAGTAACCTTAAACTGCTCCAGGAAGTTCTGAAGCTATTCACACCCTGTTAATGCACACAGCAATTTTCCAGTCCTGTTGAGAAATTAAAAAGGCTCTTTTGCTCACTTTACCCCTGCCTACTATTATAAAGTGAAGTAGAGGAGGGACAGGAGGCCTGGAGAGTGAAGCACCACCAACGGAGACAGCACCCTGCATGCAAGAGTGTATAGGATTTGTGTGACATTCCTAAGTAATATTTTGAACTGCCCCTTGCAACATGCCATGTGCAGGTGGTATTGTGCCTGCTGCTTGAGGGCCTGGGGCTGGCTGGTGCCATCACCCAGAGAAGTGACACTAGGAATATACTGGCTTTCACTTCATCCTCAGCCCCATTCACCAGCCTGATCACTGCCACCACGGCAGTCATTAGAACAGCATTGCCTAAATAAGAGACTGGAAGCCATGATTCATCATGCCATCTAGTTTGTCAACAAAAGCCTTAAGAGCTGAATTTCCATCAAAGTGGAATTCCTGACTGCTCCCTCACTGAATCCTGCTGAGGAAAAAGCTGCATCTCCCAAATCCAGCAGCCACTCGTGCATATTTGGTGCTCAGCATTGCAGCTCAAAGGCCACATCTCCAAGAAGCTCTACGTTACTGCTGCTGAATGCCAGAATCCTCATGCCCTCAGGTTTTCCACCAGCAGCGCCTCTTCAAGCCTGCAGACGGATAATCAGGCTTTAATGACACAGCAGTCTGTGGCTACCTTTCAATTCCTCACCGTCTCCCCTTCCTTCTTCCTGGCAGCTTTCTCCTCTAAAATCTGTCAGCTGTGAGAAGGGAAAGATTTGAGTCAATGAAGACTGAACAATTTAAATGGAGCTAACAAAAATCTTTGACAGGGAGCTGTGCGCTATTTGGCTTGTACTTCCCAGCCTCTATAAGGAAATTTCTAATACCTGCCCATTTTTATATGCCTCCAGCCTTGAGGTCTCATTCCAATTATGTTCAAACCACACTGACTACCTACACCCATTTCACATTTGTGCATATGTTAATGAAATTGACAAGATGCTTGCGCATATCTTGCCAATGCTAGAACGGCCACAGAAACGGGTGGAATTTCAGGTACAGATTCCAGGTTGCAGCCCCGTAGGAAACTCTAGGCATTGGACCAGTAACAGGACATGAAGGATTGAGGAATAATAATAGTAGTAGAGATAAAATTTAAATCGAGTAAGATTTTAATCTTTACCATTTCCACATTACTTGTTTTAAGGCTGAAATTCTTTCCAGGCTCCCTACTGTCTGCAATAACTGTATTTTCCCGGTCTGCAGATGGCAATGAATTGATTTTGTTGAGCTGTGATTCCACTTGCTCTAGAAAAGGAGAAAACATTTAAAAAAAAGATTTTATGATGAAGTATTTGTATTGAAGAAAATTAGAAAAGATTTTCCATATTAATCTTCTACGGTAGAAAAGGCATAAGAAAATAATGCAGCCCCACCTGGAGTAGTGTGTGCAATGCTGGTCGCCATACTGTAGTGGGTACATCCTGGCATTAAAATATACAAAATGAAACTAAATTAATACATTGAATTAGGTAGAGATTGACAAGTAGCATCACTAGGACTGTTTACACTAGAGAAAGGTAGCTTAGAAGTGACTGGCATATTCAAGCTTCTAATGGGTATGGGTAAATTGAACTCTAATTATATATATATATGACATTCACAATTTCTACAGAGAGCACTAAACAGATGCTCAAAAGAGGGAAGGTAAACAGACAGTTTAAATTTAACTACAAAGAAACTTGTGACTGCATGAAGCAGACTGCCTGGGGCACAATGGCAGTGGAAAACGTTGGTAAATTCAGGAGAAAATTGGATGGATATTTGGCAGAGAAAGGGATTAATAGGATACAGTAATTTTAAAACTATGGGATCAGCCTGATGGACTGCCATGATATATTCTGATCTGCTACATTACTTCCATGCACTCTCAATAGTATACATGAATCTAAATTTAAGATAAGCACCAAATATTTTAGTGTGAATCTTTGCTTCCCCACACATTAGAGCTTTGGTGTGAGATTCCTAATTCAGTGCTATTACATTCCACAGGCCCAGGCCAACTGGGAACAAGATTGAGACTGCCCAGACTCATGTTATTTTGGAGCCTTTTAGTTGGTACAATGCCATGAATCCCTTTATCATCACCGCAATTATATGACGCCGGACAAAATATCAGACATTTTCCACATGTATGGAAGGGACTTGGGAAGGGAAATCTTATGGTCAGTCATGTTTTTCACAAGCCTATTAATACCCATTAATAGAGTATACCATCTCTGAATGCTTCAAGGTTATTTTCTAAAGATATATCTAAGAAAAGCAAGTTTATTGAAATATTTAAGGAACACAGCGAATTGGTAGGAATCTAAAACACAATGACTGACACCTCAGGAACGTGCAGGATTTACTTTGCCGAAAGGTGAACACTTTACAACTAAACAGAAAACAAACAGTGCTTTATTAGCCTTTTACTTTGAAGTGACTTGCAGTGTCGGATGTCAAAGACTAGCCAATCCTGGTTTACAGAGTCACGCTCCACACAGAGGGTATCGCTTAAGGCACCAACAAGTTCAGTCACACTATAGAAGCCCAAATCCTTTAAGGGAAGTTCCATTCCAAAAATATTCTGCAAGTCAAGAAAAGCATATTTTTCTGATTAAGCCATTCATCTGCTGTTATTTGGAAGTAGTATGCTCACTAGATGTCCAACAGGACACAAACTACATTGTGTATCCCCAAGAAATGTTAGACTTGCCTCCATAGGCGTTCCTTATCCCTGCCCTTTCCTCACAAAAAGCAATATTGAATCTATACATTGAAGTAGAATTTGCCATCTTCTGTAGGTAGGGAAGGCTAAGGCATGCTTATTTACTAAAATTTCAGTATCAAACTTGGTGATCTACACAATAAACAATTGGTTAAGATCAGATAGGACAAGAGGAAAAAAATGTAAAAAGCAGCTGACATTACTTTTATATAAATGTCACAGTGTGTAATTTCATCCAACCCAAGAGGTCTTTCTACACGTACATTATTTAACACCGATATATTCCCATTAAAAAGAATTCATCTGGCTCACACCTGTGGGTGGGGTGCCCAGGCAGGGTGGAGTGCCCAGACAGGTTTCAAATCGGAGAGTGACTATTAGGAGAATTTCTTCCCTGCTCTAAAACCACCAGGATAGAAAGGCAATTCTATTCCACAGAAAGGAATGAAGTGAAAATTCTGCAAAATGCTGAGGCAAATCCTCTGAATTCTATTTGAAAGCAATAAAATATACTGAATTGTATTTTTGAGGTATTCAATATTACTTAACACCGAGTGTTGAAATTCATTACTAAAATGTCAAGGATAGAAAGTTGCTAAAAGAGGTACTTGGCTGAAAGAAAACATTCCAGAGATCTTATTAGCTCATTAAAATGTTGATACAATTTAGCAAGTATACTTTAGTAAAATGCAGAAAATGTTAGTCATGTACAAGCAACCCTCTCAACCAATTATCATTTTAAAAATTCTATGAATATGCTTCACTGAAAGAATAGGCTAACCCATCTTAATCGGCCTTGCTCTTGTATGTGTGCACAGATGCGCGTTTCAATATTTATGACTCCTGGAGTTACCTTGAATTCCGTTGGGAGTTTAGATGCCAATAACCCATTAGGTCGTTGTGCTACCGTCTAAATTAGGGATAGAATAGATCAAATCAGAAACCACTTGCAGAACTGAAACAACAACATACTTTTTTTTAAGCCTTCTGTTTCCAAATCATGGCTAGACTAATCTGAAGTCAGTTAACCTTGCAGCTTTAGGTCTCTATAATGCACAGCGTTCAAAATTTCACATCAAGTATAAACCAATTTAAAATTTCAATTTAAATTCTGAATTTAAATCTGCTGAACAAAGTGAGGGATTTCAAAACCAATCAGTACCATAGTGCAGAAGCGAGAGAGCAGGAACCATCTGAGCTCTATCAGAAACTACTGCAAATCATCCAGCATAGTAAATATTTTAGCCCCAAAAATGTGTGGCATATTGGAACTAACATTTATTGAATTATTTGAAGTAAAACATAAGTGAATTAAATTGCAACAAGCAATGGCACAAATAATGGAAATTGCTGAAAAAGAGAGATATGCTGTTGAACTTTTTGTCTTGCACTGATCAGGACAACACAAGAATGCCAAATTTCAAAGGAAGCAACAATTTATACTGCATGAGAAAAGGGTGCTGATTGGTTGGCAAGTCGACTCAAGGCATTATCGTGGAGAATGCACTGGGGAACTATTGTCCCTCAAGCTTCTGTTTAATTCAAAAAAGGCACAATGCCTAGACATGTTCCTTTTGCCTACAGAGGGCTGGTCCCTGCATATGCACATATGTAGCTTCTGGCAAGCGTAAGTGAGCCACATTGCAAGTTCAACTAATAATCTTAAGTTGGTTGTTTGTGTAATTCTTTGCACACACTGATTGCTCATCAAATGCTGTTCAATCGTGGAACATTATGTTCTGAGTTTTGCAAGTACGGGCTGGCTGAGTACAATCAGTGCTCTGCCTATTGCGAACATATGAAATTTGGCATTCTTGCATCTGTGCTGATGAGTGCAAGGCACAAAGCTTTGATGGGATGTCTTTTTTTCAGCAATACCCAGGTTTTGTACTAGTAAGAATGGAAATGTGAAATTAACTTTAAGAAACTCTGAAATTCATAGCCATCAGATTTGAAGCTTATACATATTGGCATTAAGTCATGTTCATCGCCCATGTAGCAATCATTTTGCCCCAGTCAAATCACTTTCATTACACACCTTCACTACTGGAAGATGCCATGCAGTAGGTGTGTGTATGTGTTTGTGAATGGCTTCAGGGAAATATTGGATGATTGAAATCCCTTATAAAAATGTCAAGGATGGAAAGTTGCTAAGAAAAGAGCTACTTGGCTTAAAGGACACATTCCAGAGATCCTATGAGCTCATTAAAATGTGTTTAAGCCAGTCATTCAATTGTCCCGCTTTAATTTCAGGTGGTTTGCTCACTGCTACTTTCAGTGACTAAAGCATGAGAGTTATTCCTGAGTACTTTGTTTGTAGATATTTCTTGACCAATGTTATTCAGTAGCAAATGAATGAATACAGGGCAAATCATAGGCCAGCTGTCCTCTCCGTTCTTAAGTTCAAAATTAGAATACACAGCCTTCTATCAATATTTTTAGTGATTCGCTTGCTAAATCACTGGCCAACTGTCTCAAAACTATTAATGTTCTCAAACTCAATCACTTGCCTGGGCTTCCCATTCCAAACATTAATCCCCCGTGAAACAACTTTCTTATCTGTCCATTTTCCTGACTGTGAATCTCAGTGCCAGAGAGAGCAATTTATCAGGGTTCAAATAGCTATTATCCTTAAGGGTCCTAAATACCTATAATTTCTTCTTTAGGGCAAGTAAACTCAGCTTTTGTAGCTTCTCCCTGTAACCCAGGAGTCTGATGCTAGGCATCAGAAGTTTAGACCTTTGCTACAGATTTTCTACTACCTCATTGCTATACTACAGGAAGGACAATCAGAAATGCACAATGGTATGGGACTATTAAGACTCAGTATGGGACTATTAAGCTCAGTATCATATCCTTCGATTTGTGTTCTATTCCAATGCAATATAACTGCAACATTCATTAAGTGGAAATGGTATGTTCTTGGTGCATTTGAAAGCGAGAGTGCTCTGATTAAATTTTCGAATCCAGGACATTCTGAAAGTGTATTTTTGAACTCCTCCAATAAAATATTTGAATAATTCATTCAAATTGGGTGTTATTCCTAAATCAGTGGGAAGTTTCTACCCAATGCCTGTGTGTATCAGCTATTAGGCTCCCAAAAGCTTGAATGCTCCGAACAAGGTGCCCTCCATTTATCCACTGATAAAGCTTTATTCAGAATTTGGTCATAGTGACCCCAATATCATCTTTTCGTACCTCACTGAATGATATTAGCAAGTTGCCCTCAAATCTACAAAAGTTGCTCAACCATACTCTCCCCACAAACTGCACTGGGGGACTTTAAACTCCAGACTTTCTCATGAAACAAAAGGTTGCTTCTTGTAAACAGAAGAGGAAATAAATGAGCCAAAAACAAAAAGTAAGAAAACTTATTTTGGTGAAAGCTAAATAATATTCCCAGGAACCAGAATGTCAGTTAACTACAGTAAAAAAAAGTGGATCAAGGTACAGGGAAATAAAAATACACAATCTTCAATAACCAAAGTTTCATTTTGCAAAAATTGCTCTAGCATATTTCAAGTCAAGCTCTCCCCATTTCCCTTAAGATGAACAGGAAATTACAACCAACCTATGCCCACCGAACAGGTGAGTTTCTGAAACCATGTTGAAGCTGCAACCTTAATATTTTTGTTATATTGGGTGGTACATTTGACTGAATGTTTATTTATAGCCTTAAAAAGCAGGAGTAACTAACTGTGAATGTGTCCCTACTAATAAAATCTAGCTTAAGAGACACAATTGTTTTAATGCTATTTGATGTACTTGGCTTTTGATGGTACGTATGGAAAAGATTTTTCTCTGTAGCTTTAAAACTTTAAGATCAATTGCCCCCAACCATGACTATTTTCAAAATATCTAAGTTTCAAGCATTGTTTATACAAATTACTATATCCCTCCTTGCTCTCCTTCCCCCCAAAAAGTTATGAGAAACAATGTTCAATTTCTACTTACAAACCGAATTTTCTCCTTTACTTGTGAATCAATGGTGCCTTCGACCCCTTTATCTACAAGTACTGTCCTCAGGTCTTCTACAAGCTTGAACGTCAAAAGGTATTGGTTAACAACACATCATTTCAAAGCATCAATTAAAGAACAGAGGTGAAGGTGGTGAACAAAACAGCTATTAGTTTCCAGCCTGTTCACCTGCCTTGTCCCAGTTAGGCCAAGACACAGATCAGCATATTGATCACAGGCAACCCATGACTTCTCATTAATGGTTGGCTAATGGTCAGTCTACTTTCAACCAAAGCAATTAAACAGTTTACTTGCCTCCATCCATTGTTTTATCTCTACCTTTTAGCCTTTTTATTATTCCTTCACCCCACCCCCACTAGAGCTATCTGTACCTGGTTTGACTTGCTTTCTACCCTTAATTAGCACATTCCTTTAGATAATATCACCACCTTCAACACCTCTTTGTCCTTTTGTCTGTGACATCTTTTGGTTATCTCCACCTATCACTGGCCGTTTACCTAGCTCTTCTTGTCCCAACAACCCCCCCCACCCCCTTCCCTTAAACCAGCTTATATTTCACCCTTTTCCTATTTTTACTTAGTTCTGTTGAAGGGTCATGAGGATTCGAAACGTCAACTGTGCTCTTCTCCACCGATGCTGCCAGACCTGCTGAGTTTTTTTTCAGGTATTTATGTTTTTGTTTTGGATTTCCAGCATCCGCAGTTCTTTGCTTTTAAGGCTACAAGCCAAGTGCTGGAAAATGGGATTAGAGTAGATAGGGACTTACTGACTGGCATGGACACAATAGGCCAAAGGGCCTCTTTCCATGCTGTAAAACTCTAGGACTCTAACTTGGTAAATTACCCAATGTACTTAAAATGCCACTATCTTCATTCGAAAACTGTAGGTGAATTATTATAGGCAAGTTACTCTACCACATCTCCATTGATATAAAACTGTTTTGGACTTGCATCAACACACATATTATTAAAAATGCAACATGGGCACACAATTCCATCTGAAAATACTTTGAAAACTCCTGCTTCTATGTGGGGCTTTATCAATACGAAAACCTATATTAGAAGGTGTCAACATTAACTTGCAGTTATCAATTATGCCCATAAGTGGCGCTGTCAAAAGCAATTTGAAATGTTGAACTAGCTGGAAAGCAGGAAAACAGCCAGTGATAAATTAAAATCCCTGAGTTGGTTGCATGTAAATCGATGGCTCATGCTGGAACAGTGACATGTTATTCTCACTTGCTCCAGAGGTGGCACTATAGCCATTCAACCTGGTGTAACAGAAAATTGCTGGAAATGCAGACCAGGTCAGTCAGCATCTGTAAAGAGAAAATACATGACAATGATGCTTCAGGTGTGTATCTTTCATCAGAAAGGTTGTGATAAGAGGTACACATTCAAAATGGAGCAACAAATGCTGACTGCTATGTATTTCCAGCATTGCATTTTTTTTTTTAACGTTTAGATTTGTAGCATGTTTTTTCCCCCATTTTTACAGTTCACCAACACGACATTTACTCAAACTGAGTACAAGTTTTCCTGCAACTGTGTACACTTCTTCATTTACCGTTTCATAATTTTAATCGTGGGAGGCAGCCATTCAGCCCTTTGAGCTTGTCCGATTATCCAATTGGATCATGGCTGATCTTCATCTCCAAATGCTCTATATCCTTTGATGCCCTTGCCTAACAAAAATCTGTCAATTTATGTCTTGAATTTTTTAACTGACACAGCATCCAGGGCTGTTTGGGGGGAGGCAAGGGGTGGGGTTGAAATTGGGGCGGGGGGTGGGATACTGTTTCACATTTCCACTTCTTTGTGAGAAAAGGTGCTTCCTAATTTCACCCCTAAATAGCCTTGCTCTGAATTTATGTGGTGCAAATCATCCACATTGGTCCAGTTTAGTTTTAAATTTCATACCTCTTTCAATCTTTTATTATATATTTATTTTCAGAAATAACATATACAACAGTGACTACGTTTCAAAAATAATTAATTGGCTGTAAACTAACAAAATATTCTCCAACAAGAGAGAATCTAACCACTTGCCCCTGACATTCAATGGCATTACCATCACTGAATCCCCATCAACATCCTGGGCAGCGGTACCATTAACCAGAAACTGAACTGGACTAAATACTGTGGCTACAAGAGCTGGTCAGAGGCTGGGAATTCTACAGCAATTAACTGAACTCCTCACTCCCCAAAGCCCAGCCACCATCTACAATGCACAAGTCAAGAATGTGATGGAATACTTGGAATACTTTCCATGAGTGCAGCTCCAATGGCGGTCAAGAAGCTGGACACCATCCAGGATAAAGCAGCCTGCTTGACTGACACCCCATACACTACCTTCAACATTCACTCCCTCCACCACCGACACACAATGGCAGCAGTGTACCATCTACAAGGTGTACTGCAGCAGCTCACCAAGGCAACCTCGACAGCACCTTACAAGCCTGTAACCTGTACTACCTAGAAGGACAAGGGCAGCAGACGTATGGGAACACCACCACCTGGAAGCTCCCCTCCAAGCCACACACTATCCTGACTTGGAACTATATTGCTGTCCCTTCACTGTCACTGGGTCAAAATCCTGGAACTTCCTTTCTAACAGTACGGGTGGGTGGACTTACACCACACAGACTGCAGTGGTTTAAAAAAGTGGCTCACCAATACCTTCTCAAGGGCAATTAAGGATGGGCAATAAATGCTGGACTAGCCAGCAGCCCCCACATCCTATGAAAGGATAAATAGAAATCATGAAAGACACTATGTATTAATGCAAGTTCTTTATATATTTTTTAAGCCTCTTGTTGTTCTTATACCCTGCACCCATCTGCACCCTAAGCCTCTTATCATCTTTCTTCACTGTTCCTATGCTACTCTACTGTCTGTTTTGATACACATGCTACTCTCTTTCTGGCCAGCATGAGAACACAGGACTTAGGAGCAACCCATTCGGCCCTTCAAGCCTGCTCCGCCATTCGATAAAATCATGGCTGATCTGGCCGTGGTCTCAACTACTGTCGCCCCACCCACCCCCATTCCCATTCTATCTAACTCAGCCTTGAATAAATTTAATGATCCAGTCTCCACAGCCTGTGAAATTCTCTTCCCAGAAGGTAAACAACCATCAGAAAAAAACTCATCTCATCTCCATCTTAAAAGGGAAACCTCTTATTTTTAGTTCTAGTTCTAGTCTCCCCCACTAGAAGAAACATCCCAGTATCCAATCTATCAAATCCTCTCAGGATCTTATATGTTTCAATAAGATCACCTCTCATTCTTCTAAACTCCAATGGGTATAGGCCCAATATGTTCAAACTTTCTCCATAAGATAAGCCCTTCATCCCAAGATGAGTAAAGTGAGCCTTCTCTGAACCGCTAACACAATTATGTCCTTTTTCAAATGAGGAGACCAAATCTGTACACAGTACTCTAGATGTGGTCACACCAATGCCTTGTACAACTGTAGCAAAACATTCCTACTTTGACATTCCACAAAGAACTCTTCATAAATTAAACATTATTTCCCTTTCACAAAACCACGTTGATTCCGCCTGATCCCATTTTGATTTTCTAAATATCCTGCTATAACCTCCTTAAAAACAGATTCTAGCAATTTCCTTGTGACAGATGTTAGGCCCATTAGCCTATAGTTTTCTGCTTTGTCTCCCTCCTTTCTTGAAAGAAAGTGTTACATTTGCTGTTTTCCAATCCGCTGGTGCCCTTTTTGGAAAATTATAACCAATGCATCTGCTATCTCTGCTGCTCAAGTTTCTCAGTCACCCCACCCTCACTGCTCCTACCCTCTTCTCCTTCTGCATTCACTGCTGGCATTCATCTAAAGCTGTTGCTGCCAGCTCACCTCTCTCACCGACTCTATACCCTCTGCCTCTTCTTCTGGTCTCTATTTCCATCAGCCTCCTGTTCTGCCATCCCACTCTTCTGTTCCTCTTCCACTTTCAGTGCTTCTTCCCAGCCTTTGCTTCTGCACCCATGCTGTTTCTATCTGCTTCCTCAACCCCTCTTGGTCTATCTTTCTGCTATCTGAGATGCTGCCTCCCTCCTGACCTTTCTTGCTGCTGACCCTAATCAAACGTTTCCCCACCAGCCTCACTACCTTTCCCCTGGCCCTGCACAGCCCCTGCTGACTATTTGACCTTGTTTTCTGGTCGCATGCTCTGCCTTCACCTATCAATTGCTGATATCGGGAGCATTTCATTACTTTCATTGTCTTTCTGGTCTGTCTAACGCGAGGCCACAGAGACCAAACTGTGGGGGAACAGATCGGCGAGCGGAAGATAATGCAGAGAAAAATCAGTGGTCAACTTGTCTGTCTTTGGAACCATGCGTCCAAGTGCATTATCTGAGACACAGGGGTAGAGATTGATAAAGCAAGACATACACTTTAAAGATCAAAGAAAATAACAAACAAAAATCAACATAAAACATCAGACAGTAAGAGATAAAATACTGTAAAGATCAAATCGAAGAAAACCAAACACCACAAAAGAAAGCTGAATAGTAGATATGTAAAAGAGACAGGCAAAATGAATAATAACAAAGATATCCCAGAAAGATCATTGGAAAGAAAATTAGTCTGAAAAGTGCCAGTGAGAGACACCCAAATTGTGACAAAAAAAAAATCAGGGAAAAACATTGTACAAACTCTTCATGGAACAGAAAGGAACACCAGGAGAGGGAGCAAGGCAAGAGCAATAATCGGCAACAACTTGCATTTATATAGCGCTTTTAATGTAGTAAAACATCCCAAGACACATCAGGGTGAGAGAGAGAGATGCACCTTTATGATCTTTAAAACAAAACTATTACCTTAAAAAATTGTACTACACAACTAATTTATTTTAGTCCAACTTACTTTGCTCCTCTTTTTCTTTGCAACACTTTCGGGTTAAAAGATTAAGCACGAATATTATTCGCAATGATAGTATGAAGTTCATAAAGTCAGTCTGGGATCACTCATTCATGACTTGATTCCCCTCTGTGGGGAAAAAACATCCCAACTTTGTTCTACAACTGGACAGATAACCGTACAGGGTTCAACAGGGCAGATGCAGGAAGGATGTTTCCCTGCCTGGGGGTTCTAGAACCAGGGGACACGGCCTCAGAATAAGAGGTAGGCTATTTATGATTGAGATGAGGAGGAATTTCTTCATTCAGGAGGGTGGTGAATCTTTGGAATTCTCTACCCCAGGGGGCTGTGGAGGCTCAGTCATTGAGTATGTTCAAGACAGAGATTGACAGATTTCTAGATATTAAAGATATCAGGGATATGGGATAGTGCAGGAAAATGGCTTTGAGGTAGAAGATCAGCCATAATAGAGTTGAATGGTGAAGCGGGCTTGAGGGGCCGAATATCCACTCCTATTTCCTAAGTAGCTACGTTCCAACCATTTAAGAACTGCTTCCATCTGTGGGACAGCACATTGAAGTTTGATACACAAAATATGAATGACATTATCCAATATTGTTATGATAACCAAATAAATGCAGACCTTTTTCAAACCTCCATCAAAGTACTCTGGGTCTGGAGCAGGATCTGGTAAATTCTCTGGCCTCGAAGGTGATACAATTTGGTTCCCTGTGGGTGGTTTGATGGGGCTCGGTAGCACCATTATCGCATTTGATTGGGCTTGGTTGTTTTGAAAGGGCTGTTTACCTAAATCAATATAAAATATAATTTGATGCTGAAATTTGCATTAGCATCTGGAAGAGCAAACTATGCAAGTTTTCATCCTCTCCAAGCAGTATGACTGGGCACCTAGATTCTATCACATACATTGCTGGCTACATTATGATTCTTTGATAGGATACTTGACTTCAATAAGCTGAACTAAGAGAAAAGACCTGGTTTCTAAGCAGCACTTGAGACAATCCACAATTTATTAATGGTTTAGCAGGTCAGCTAAGGAGCAGCACTAACATCTATGAACTCCAGCATTTATCTCCTGAATGCATGAGCATTTGAAGGGTAATTAAAAACTCAAGTTTTAAACAAAGCAAAAGAAATCACATTAAAATTTAAAGGTAATTAATTGTTAAAAAACAGCATAAGTTCCCAACTTAAAAACCCACCTTGTTTGAGTGGACTCTCCTTATTTTTGTTTCTCAGCAACAGAAGGGAACCCTGGCGTGTCTGTTGGATCTCAATGTCATCTCCAGTTGCTTTGAGAACTTCCTGTAAGGAGTAGAAGCCGTATCTTGTGTACTGAAATGGCCGTCCGTACCTTTTCATAAATGACTTGTCAAAATCAGAGAGCAGGACACCACCAGGAAAAGATGCCACCAGCTCTCTAAGTTCACATTTCACTAATGCTGGTAGAATTGGGGTGGTGTTATACCGCCTGGGCAGGAATGCTTGCTTCTGCATGAGTTCATACCTAGTTTTTCTTAAGTTACGTTTGGTCTTGGAGGAGACTTTTGCCTTTGCCACCAGCTCTTCAATTCCTTTAGTCGTTTCATTCCCAACCCCTGGAAAAGGTTATTAAAAAAAAAGACTAAACAAATACTCCCATTATTTTAATATATCTTCTATACAAACATGAAAATGATCCTGTAAGATCACATCCCTATTACACAGCACATTATCTTCCCACAACATGTGCTACAGTTTGTCATGTGCAAACGTGCTGTCATCTAATAGTGGTGAGTTAAACACATAATGCTGAGAGCAGTGTTAATAAATCTACCAAAAAACAACTGTGTGAAGGTGTCCCTGGTTTAATCTATAATCTATACCCTATAAAAATATAATGCTCTTTTTGGTTCCAAGCATTTGGCTCCTTAGGTTCCATACAAACAAATTACTCAGTTGTATCAATCCACAGAAAAGGATGGACCACCCCAGAAACGACAGCGGCAATCTCAGCCCTGTTGACCCTGCAAAGTCCTCCTTACTAACATCTGGGGGCTAGTGCCAAAATTGGGAGAGCTGTCTCACTGACTAGTCAAGCAATAGCCTGACATAGTCATCCTCACGGAATCACACCTTACAGATAATGTCCCAGACACCATCATCACCATCCCTGGATATGTCCTGCCCCACTGGCAGAACAGGCCCAGCAGAGGTGGCGGCACTGTGATATACAGTCAGGAGGCAGTTGCCCTAGGAATCCTCAACATCGATTCCGGACCCTATAAAGTCTCATAGCATCAGGTCAAACATGGGCAAGGAAACTTCCTGCTGATTACCACGTACCGTCCTCCCTCAGCTGATGAATCAGTGCTCCTCCATGTTAAACATCACTGAGAGTGGCAAGGGCGCAGAATGTACTCTGGGTGGGGGACTTCAACGTCCATTACGAAGAGTGGCTCGGTAGCAGCACTACTGACCGAGCTGGCTGAGTCCCAAAGGACATAGCTGCTTGACTGGGTCTGCGGCAGGTGGTGAGGGAACCAACAAGAGGGAAAAACATACTTGACCTCATCCTCACCAACCAACCTGACGCAGATGCATCTGTCCATGATAGTATCGTTAGGAGTGACCACCGCACAGTCATTGTAGAGACAAAGTCCCGGCTTCACATTGAGGATACTCTCCATCGTGTTGTGTGACACTGCCACCATGCTAAGTGGGATAGATTTCGAACAGATCTAGCAACTCAAGGCTGGGCATCCATGAGGCGCTGTAGGCCATCAGCAGAGGCAGAATTAGACTCAAACACAATCTGTAACCTCATGGCCCGGCATATCCCCCACTCTACCGTTACCATCAAACCAGGGGATCAACTCTGGTTCAATGAAGAGTGCAGGAGGGCATGCCAGGAGCAGCACCAGGCATACCTAAAAATGAGATGTCAACCTGGTGAAGCTATAAACACAGGACTACTTTCGATTCACTCCACATGATAACAAGAAATTGTTGAAGGCACTGGATCGTGCAAAGGCTATGGGCCCTGACAATATTCCGGCAATAGTGCTGAAGACTTGTGCTCCTGAACTTGCCGCGCCCCTAGCCAAGCTGTTCCAGTACAGCTACAACACTGGCAACTACCCGGCTACATGGAAAATTCCCAGGTATGTCCTGTACGCAAAAAGCAGGACAAATCCAACCCGGTCAATTACTGCCCCATCAGTCTACTTTTGATCATCAGTAAAGTAATGGAAGGGGTCATCAACAGTGCTATCAAGCAGCAAATGCTTAGCAATAACCTGCTCACCGACGCCCAGTTTGGGTTCTACCAGGGCCACTCAGCTCCTGACCTCATTACAGCCTTGGTTCAAACACGGACAAAAGAGCTGAACTCCCGAAGTGAAGTGAGGGTGACTGCCCCTGACATCAAGGCAGCATTTGACTGAGTGCAGCATCAAGGAGCCCGAGCAACACTGGAGTCAATGGGAATCATGGGGAAAACTCTCCACTGGTTGGAGTCAACACAAAGGAAGATGGTTGTGGCTGTTGGAGGTCAGTCATCTCGGCTCCAGGACATACTGGAAGAGTTCCTCAGGGTAGTGTCCTTGACCCAATCATCTTCAGCTACTTCATCAATGACCTTCCTTCGATCATTAGGTCAGAAGTGGGGATGTTCACTGATGATTGCACAATGTTCAGCATCATTCGCGACTTCTCAGATGTTGAAGCAGTTTATGTCCAAAAGCAGCAAGACCTGGACAATATCCTGACAAGCGGCAAGTAACATTTACACCATACAAGTGTCAGGCAATGACCATCTCCAACAAGAGAGAATCCAACCATCGCCCCTTGATGTTCACTGGCAATACCATCACTAAATCCACCACTAACAACATCCTGAGGGTTACCATTGACCAGAAACTGAACTGGACTAGCTATATAAATATTGTGGCTACAAGAGCAAGTCAGAGGCTAGGAATAGTGTGATGAGTAACTCACACCCGACTCCCCAAAGCCTGTCCACCATCTACTAGGCACAAGTCAGGAGTGTGATGGAATACTCCCCACTTGCCTGTATGAGTGCAGCTCCCATAACACTCAAGAAGCTTGACACCATCCAGGACAAAGCAGCCCGCTTGATTTGCACCACATCCACAAATATTCATTCCCTCCACCACCAACGCACAGTAGCAGTAGTGTGTGCCATCTACAAGATGCACTTCAGAAACTCACCAAGGCTCCTTCAACAGCACATTCCAAATCCATGACCACTACCATCTAGAAAGACAAGAGCATCAGATAGATGGGGACACCACCATCTAGAAGTTCCTCTCCAAGTCACACACCATCCTGACTTGGAAATATATTGCCATTCCTTCACTGTCGCTGGGTCAAAATCCTGGAACTCCCTTCCTAACAGCACTGCGGGTGTACCCACACCACATGGACTGCAGCAGTTCAAGAAGGCAGCTCACCACCACCTTCTCAAGGGCAATTAGGGATGGGCAATAAGTGCTGGCCCTGCCAGCGAAGCCCACATCCCATGAATAAGAAAAAATAACTGGAGTTGCCCCTCGAGCCTGCTCCGCCATTTAATAAGATCACGGCTGATCTTGTGTTTCAAGTTCCACAATCCCATCTAACCCCGATAACCTTTGATTCCCTTGCCTAACAAGAATCTATCTAGCTGTGCCTTAAAAATATTCAATGACCCTGTCTCTACCACCTTCTGAGGAAAAGAGTTCCAATGTTGCACAACTCTCCGAGAGAAAAAATTTCTCCTCAGTTCTGTCGTAAAAGGTCGACCCCTAATTTTAAAACAGTGCCCCCTAGTTCTGGACTCACCCACAAGAGGAAGCATCCTTTCAACGTCCAACTTGTCAAGGCCATTCAGGAATCTTGTATACTTCAATCAAATCACTGCTCACTCTTCTAAACTCAAGTGGAAACAACCGTAGTTTGTCCAACCTTTCCTCATAAAAGAACCCATACATTCCAGGTATCGATCTAGTAAATCTCCTTTGAACCACCTCCAATGCATTTACATCCTTCCTTAAATAAGGAGACTAAAACTGCACACGGTGTTCGAGGTGCAGTCTCACCAATGCAAACATGGAGTATAGTGCTTAAGAATCTGCTGTGGCATGTATAGTACAATATGGGCACACTCTTGCTATTCCTCACTTGATGAATTATCTATTTCAAAAGGAAACTCGGCGTGTCACAAACAGGCCAGATATCTCCTTTGCCAGAAAGGCGGCAAGATCAGAGAGAACAGGGGACACCCAGCTATACAGCAACATTGATAAAGAACTTAGAGCAAGTTTCCAGTTAACCTTTTCAACCAGAGATGATGCTCAGCATAAAATGACTCTGCAGGTTTGAGGTGGTAAAGAAAGAATAACATATTAAACAGAAGATCCCTGCTTACCTTTCAGAAGGATGCTGCCATCTCCACACTTGTGAACTTTAATAGTATCCGGTATATTGGAGGCAAGCTCCAGAACAGACCTGTAACCTAATGCACACAGAGGCAGCCGCTTCCCCATCATGCTGTGGTAATCTCTTTCTAGCTCAACAGGAGTCAGACTATTTTTGGCAGAAATCAGCAGAGAGCGTAGCTCCTTCTTTAAAACTTCCAGGAACTTCTCCTGATCTGACATGCTGGACACTACAACAATCATAAAATGATGAATAAAAGCTTACACAAAACAGCCTCTCTCATTTTCCTTTAGCAAAAATACAGAGACACTTCAAACAGCTATTTAAATGAAAATAGTCTGACCAGAGTCAGTTAGGAACTTACATTGGATCTTTCCATTGAGTTTTAAAAAAGGGCTTTACCCATATAATTTACCCAGCTAACGTATCATCTGTGGTGAATTGGAGGAAATGGTATATCTTTAACAAGGAGACACAAAAATAAAAGATAATCTCCTTTTATTTTCTATATCTGGCAAAAAGAATCAACCCCAAAACTACCTGTGTATTCTCCTGCTACAGAGGGAGCTCCACTAACTTTACTGGTCCTTCCAAACCCCAAAATGTAAAGATTTGGAAACACTTAGTTACCTAGAATACAATTACATATAACAAAATATTAACTTAGATGTAATTTCATGAAGATATTAAAGGTTTTTGTATAATGGCCAGTGCAAATTTGCCTAAGAGAACAAAATATTAACTGTAAAATCAAAATTAGATGGAATGATAAAAGATACAAGAGCAATAAGTTATATTTCTTCATATATGAGCAAATAACATGATTTATAAACTGGAAAAAATGTTACCAAAAGAAAAATGTTAAGGAAATAAAAATTGCAGTTGGGGGTTACAATCATGCTAAAGCATCCATGCTTGTGGTCAAAATTAATGAAGAGGACCAGAATTTTAGCCCTTCAAACACCAATGTGGTGCTATGGCATCTGAATGGTTGGGGGTTGGCTACTTCCGCTGTATACCCACACATCAGACTGTCCCTTCATCCCACCTCCCCTTTGAATTAGTGGCACTCCCATTCCCTCTCCAAACAAAGAGGCCGGACAGAAGTAAACATATTCCAATCTACTTAATTTATTGACCAGCTTCATTAATCACTAAGAGTTTCTAATGCTTAATTTGGCTACTTTTCATTTTAATTTAAATCTCAAACTTTATCTATACTTACAACTCTCTTGCACTTAAATGAAAAGTTAAAATTACAAATAAAAAAGGAGAATGTCAAAAAGGAAATGTCATCCCATGAAAGAATAAAAGAATCAATCTTTTTGTTCCATTAACTGATTGCTCAAGGAGTCAGCACAAAATCGGTAGTGACCCAGCCAAAGATGGGAGTATCTCTCTCCTTTTTTAATTCGTTCTTAATGAACTGAACCATAGTACTTTTTTTAGTAATATTAGCTCGGACCAGAAATCAGAAACTTTATCTGTACTCTGTAGTGCTGTTGAATTGGCTTCAAAGTATTGATGCCCTTAATGACATTCCTCAACTCACTCCACAGGATGTCTAAAAAGGAGGTAATTCAAGGCAGAATTATGAAACTAGCAGGTGAAGAAGAAACTACCCAACACATACAAATGGGGAAAACAAGTGAACTTGTAAAAGAGTTTTTAAACAGTTTGCATTTATATAGCACCTTTAACATAGTAGGATGTACCAAGGCACTTCACAGGAACATTATCAACAAAATCCGTCACTAAGCCATATAAAGGATATATTAGAGCAAGTGACCAGTTTGATCAAAGCTGTAGGTTTTAAGGAGCACTTTGAAGGAGGCAAAAGAGGTAGCGACATTTAGAGAGGGAATTACAGACCTCGGGGTTGTTGCAGCTGAAGGCAAGGCAACCAATGATGGGATGATTACAATCAGTGGTATACAGTCAGGTGGGAGCTGTCCTGGGAGTTCTCAACATCGACTCCAGCCCCTACAAAGTCTCATTGCATCAGGTCAAACATGGGCAAGGAAACCTGATTACCACGTACTGCCCATCCCTCCACCCCCAGTTGATGAATCAGTACTGCTCCACATTGAACACCACTTGGAGGAAGCACTGAGGGCGGCAAGGGCGCAGAATTCCAGACATGAGGCGAAAGTGACTGCCCTTGCGCTGATGATTGCACAATTTTTAGCACCATTTACGATCTTCAGATACTGAAGCAGTCCATGTCCAAATGCAGCAGGACCTGGACAATATCCAGGCTTGGGCTGACAAGTGGGAAGTAACATTTGTGCCACACAAGTGCCAGGCAATGACCATCTCCAACAAGTGAGAATCTAACCACCGCCCCTTGACATTCAATGGCATTACCATCACTGAATCCCCCTCTATCAACATCCTGGGGGTGCTACCATTGACCAGAAACTGAACTGGACTAGCTATATAAATACCGTGGCTACAAGAGCAAGTCAGAGGCTAGGAATCCTGCGGCAAGTAACTCACCTCCTAACTCCCCAAAGCCTGTCCACCACCTACAAGGCACAAGTCAGGAGTGTGATAGAATACTCTCCACTTGCCTGGATGAGTCCAGTTCCCACAACACTCAAGAAGCTTGACACCATCCAGGACAAAGCAGCCCACTTGATTGGCACCACATCCACAAACATTCACTCCCTCCACCACCAATGAACAGTGGCAACAGTGTGTACATCTACAAGATGCACTGAAGAAACTCACCAAGGCTCCTTAGGCAGCATCTTCCAAACCCATGACCACTACCATCTAGAAGGACAAGGGCAGCAGATAGATGGAACACCACCAGCTGGGAGTTCTCCTCCAAGCCACTCACCATTCTGACATTGAAATATATTGCCGTTCCTTCACTGTCGCTGGGTCAAAATCCTGAAACTCCCTCCTTAATAACATTGTGGGTGTACAGCTACACCACGTGGACGGCAACAGTTCAAGAAAGCAGATCACCACCACCTTCTCAAGGGCAATTAGGGATGGTTAATAAATGCTGTCCTAGCCATTGAAGCCCACATCCCTTAAATTAATTTTAAAAAAGTGTTGTGCAAGAGGCCAAAAGTGGAGGAGCACAGGCATGAATGAGGGCTTCAGCAGCAGATGAACTGGGGCAGTGGCAGCATCGGGAGATGTTACAGAGGTGAAAGCAGTCACTCTTAGCGATGCTGCAAATGTGTTGTCAGAAGCTCATCTTGGGGTCAAATACGACATCAATTTTTGAGTCTGGTTCAGCCTCAAAGGAGGAAGATAATGTGGTCAACTATTTCAAAGACTGCAGGCAGTTCAAGAAAGAGAGGAGGGCTAGTTTATTTTTGTCACAGTTGTACAGGAGGCGTCATTCAGGACTTTGATAAGAGCAGTTTCGTTATTGTCACAGGGGTGGAAACCTGACTGGAGGGATTCAAACATGGAGCTCTGGGAAAGATGGGCACTTATTTGGGACATAACAGCATGTTCGTGGAAAGGAAAGTGGAAAATGGGGTGGCAGTTTGCAAGGATGGAAGGGATCAAGAATTTTTTTGAAGAGAGGAGTGATAAGGTTAGACTTGAAGGGGCAACACTTGTAGAGAGAACCATTAATAGTATCAGCTAGTGCGGGAACCAAGAAGTAAGAGTGTAAAAGAAACCCAGAAAATGCTGGAAATGCTCAGTAGGTCCGATAACATTAGGTTTATTCTGATTCATTTAAGACACACCCAACCAAAACAAAACTATTTTATCTTGTTTAACTAAAAATGAAATACCTCACAAATTCGTCCTTTGAATAGAGGCATTTTTAAAGAGCATGATCCCAGGGACCTCAGTCCAAAGCCTACTCAAGTTAACATTCAATAAACCATTAGTGGTGAGGGGCCCCTACACACACACACACACCCTGGTCCTTTGGACTTAAGGAAGCAGAGGTAGAGGTGGTACCATGGCGGGGGCAGAAAGGTTTGCAGGGAATTAAGAGTTTTACTGCGGGGGGGGGGGGGGGGGGGAAGGTCATCAAAGATGGGGGTGAGGGTGTGGTTGAGCAGGTTGGACGCTCCAGGAATGTGGTGGACCAGGGGGAAAAAAAAGACTAAAATAAAAACAGAAAACACTGGAAAAACTCAGCAGGCCTGGCCAGCATCTGGGTTAATCAAACCCAGACCCTGGGCCTTGCGCTGATTGGATTGACTTTGTGGCGTCTAACGAAGGATTGGAGAATCTCCCAACAACTCACCGCTTGGGAACCGCTGAAGGAATGAATAACGGTGCCGTGAGACCGGAGAGGTCGCCCTTGGCCACGGGGACAGTGTTTATCAGTCCCCTGGTGTGGGGTGGGGTGGGGTTGGGTTTGAGGTCCTCGATGCCTCTCCTCACACCCGCCCTACTCGCCGCTCCTTCCCGCGGGTCCCACGTGCTGCCTTCCCCCCCGCCCCACAGTGTCCCAGCTAAACACTCCCCCCACTCCTCCCTCCTCCGGTGCGGCAAACAGACGTTCCGCTGCTAAAACACACCCTAGAAAGTAGCTGTGGGACATTGAGTATAGACAAACAGGACCATGTTTGCATCAGTATTGTTCAAATTCCAAACAAACCGTCAAAGCATTTTTTTTTTAACGAAGTCTGGGATATTTTGCACTTTAAAATAGTGGCAAAGATGGACTTTTGGAAAGGAGCAGGGTGGGGATAGAGTTCCTCTTTTGGGTAATGGGTAAGCATGTCTGGCCTGCCAATAATTGGTCATGATGGTAGATAAGTACGAACTCAACAATCTCCACCCATGCTGCTTGAAGGTGCACCACAGCCTCAGCATTATTTGCCTTCAGACCCTGCAGGTTCTAAGGTGGAAGGATGGAGGGGTTGCGGGGTCATTTATGTCCAGATCTGGGCACAAGGGCACACCAATAAGAAAATGGTGTCAAATGTTTCCTTCAATAGTCTCACCCTACTCATACCTCCCTTTTCTGTCTCCATCTTATCGTTAAAAATATTACCCCAAGGCACTGACAACTCCCAGCTGTCTCTCCCCCGCCCCCCCCCTCTCAAGATAAATAAAATACTGCAGATGCTGGAAATCTGAAATAAAAACAGAAAATGCTGTAAAACCTCAGCAGGTCTGGCAGCATCTATGGGGAGAGAAACAGTGTTAATGTTTTGAGTCTGTATGGCTTCTTCAGAGCGCTGAATCATATGGTCGAGACCATATGATTCAGCGCTCTGAAGAAGCCACACACACTCAAAACATTAACTCTGTTTCTCTCTTCACAGATGCTGCCAGACCTGCTGAGTTTTTCCAGCATTTTGTTTTTATTTTAGTCTTCTTCCCTGTCCACATTTCTGGAGCGACCAACCTGCTCAACCACACCCTCACCTCCATCTTTGATGTCCTTTCCCCCAGTAAAACTCTTATTCCCTGCCAACCTTACTGTTCCCCTTGGTATGACCTCTACCTTTGCTTCCTTAAGTCCAAAGAACCATTAATAGTATCAGCTAGTGTGGGAGCCAAGGGAGTAAGATGAAACTCAGGTGGCATCAGGTTTATTCTGATTCATTTTAAGACACACCCAACCAAAACTATTTTTCCTCCACTGCCAAGTGTCTCCTTATACCCCTTTCCCTTGCTCCAAACTGCAAGCTCATGGACTTCTTTGATTGACCATTCGTTCAGCTGCATCCCTCCTCTCTCTTTATCTAAATGCATTTTTCTCCAGTTTACCTCCCATTTCCTCTCTAACCTCATCTTGCCCACAAGGCCCATCTCCACTCTCTTGACCCCATTCCCACTGGACCTCCTTTACCAATCATGCTAGTTGCTATAATAAATAGTTCCAGCTCCTTAGGCACTGTCCCATGCCCTTTTAAATCTATTACACCTCTTCTCAAAAAACCCAACATCCTTGTATTTGCAAACTATCACCCAATCCTAAACCTCCCTTTCCTCTCCAGCATGTTTGAATATGATGTTGTCTCCTAATTCTGTGCCCCTTCCATGTTTGAACCTCTCCAGTCAAGTTTCTGCTCCTGTTGCAGCACTAAAGTAATCTGGGTCAAAGTCCCAAATGACATCTTCTGTGACTGTGGTGCATTATCCCTCAACCTATCTACAGCCTTTAACATGGTTGACCACATCATCCTCTTTCAATGCCTCATCTCCATTGTCCAGCTGAATGACACAGCCCTCGACTTGTTCCACTCTTAGTTATGGCAGCTGTAGTCAGAGGATCTTCTACAATGGCTTCTCATCCCCCACCCTACATATTTACTTCTGGAGTCCCAAAGAATCACTCTTCAGCCCTGTCCTACTTCTTATCTACATGCTGTCCCTCACCACCTCATCCAAATACATGCCAGGTATCACATCCAGTTTTACTTCACCTCCTTTTGAGTTCTCTAATGCCCATATTGTCAAGATTGCTTGTTTGACATCCAGTCTTGGATGCGCTGAAGCTTCCTTCAAGTAGACATTAGATCAAAACCACTGGGCCAGAATTTGTCAAAATAATGGATAGATTAATGGCAGTCAATATTTACGCACAAATCACAGCAAATTCAGGCAAGGTCGGATGTGATTAATTGCAAAAATTCAGAGGTTGCTGTTCAATATATACCTCTCTGCCATTAGCCACAGAAATGACATCTCGCCTTCTGACTCAACATTTCAAATGCATTGAGCAGCATGAAGTTCCTGCACTTGCATAGTAGATACAAACTTGCTACAGGAATTTAAGAGTTTCCACATCAGATTGTGGTGTATCCCTTCACATCACTGGAAGCTGCCTGGTCCCCACACTTTGGGAATTCTCTACCTAAATCCCCATCTCTCAAGTTCTTTCTCCCTGTCAAAACCCTATAGTTTCCACACCTCTGACCAAGCTTTACATCTTCCTTCCTAGTATATGCTCTTATGCCCATGAAAAAGCAGTTTTTTTTGTGTTAAGTGCTACATAAATACAAGTTATTGCTGTTCCACAACCCACACATCCCCAAGCACAAAAAAAAAATTGAATAAAAGTCACACCGTACAAAAATATAGTATAACTCCAAATGACATAGACTAAATGGGTCGTTTGCTTACTGTGTTTGAAAAAAAACCCAAATATTAATCACTTTCTTTTATTAGACTTTTGCAAACTTTGTACAAAAGATAAAAATATTTACCAAATCGCTGTAGCCAGTACAAAAGTGAGACTCTTGATCTAACTTGTACAAGAGAAATTTCCAAGTGGATTTTACATAACCTGACAAGCTGGACAGATGAATTGGAAATAGTTATGATTCTTGCCACTAGGCCATGACACATATTGAAACACCCTCACTCGTTTTAAAGTGAACACATTAATCTGAATGGTATTTTATGTTATCTCACAAAAAAATGAGATTCTTTTGTGATATACAAGAACAGTAAACAGGAGCTGGGGGTTCCAAACCATTTGTTGAACTCTAATGGCACTGAATATAGAGCAGTCTCCTTAAAGGAACCAGTGAAGGCGGTTCCAAATATAGTAACCAAAAAAAGTGTCACTCTTTATAAGGGGGATAGGCCAGGAGTAAGGCAACTCCTCTTGCCTGCTGCTGGTTGCTCAGAGTTTTCCACCCCTCAGGATTGTTACCCCTTTAGAGGAATACTGATAGTGGGTCTGCAAATTTCCCCCACCTCAAGAAAGCTGAGCTGCAGATCAGCCTTGTTGAAGCACTAGTAACTCACCAAAATTACTAGGCGAGACCGAATCACTGAAGTGGTTTGTGGCTCTTGTTGATGCTATCAGACAAACAACACAATCATCTTCACCCATCCAATGTTCACCCAACCCAAAATATTAGCCCCAGGATTTTTAGTTTCATTGACATTGTCCTAAGCCAAGTGAACAACCCTCGGAACGCAAAGAAAACAGGCAACTTTCTTTTTCAGATATAAAAAAAAACTTAATAAGCATTGAAAATAACTAATTCTGCAACTGGCAGGAAGAAACTATCCATTTCACAGATATCATTCATCCAGTGCAGCATATTGTGACAACACATTCAATGTCCATCGCAGATGGTTAAGAGTCTTGTTGAAGTCTTTCTTCATACAGGAAGGTTTAGTGACTGCACTTCATCTAAGCACTCAGTGTAAGCTTCCTGGAACTCTTCATGAGGTTTGATCAGTATCACACACGTTGGCCGTTTGGATCCGGCAGCAGCTCCCAGATCCTTCACAAAATAAGAACAAACATTACCATCCAAGCCCTTTATAATCCAGTCACATTTGTGCAAACTGCAAATCGGAGACAACCCAACGTGATAATTAGAATACCCAAATGCGTTGACGCAGCAGGCTGAAGAAAAATGCGATTTTCTTTTTGTCAATTCAATGCCTCCTTTTACACCTTGTCGAACCAATGGACTAACGTTCACTTGAAGTGAGAAGATCACCAACGCAATTTCTCCTAACATCAAGCAGCATCATCCAATCTATTTTATTGTTTCAGGTTTCCATTTTTTTCCCTTTATTAGCTTCATCCAATCTGTCATCCGAAGCTATCAGGAAAATTTTCACTATGGTATCCTGCAGAAACAAGTATTGGAACGTTTCTTTGTAATATAAAACAAATCAACTAAAACCGTACCATTTTGGAAGGGATATAAGCATAAGGAAGGCTGTGATCTTCACACAAGATTGGTAGGTGGCTGTAAACATCAATCGGCAGAGTATCACCAGCCAATATGACAATCCTGCAACCAGAGAGATACAACATCAGCACAATACCAAACCATAAAGAGTAAAGTACAAGTTTTCCCAACATTGCTTTAGCTTTCTGCTCCATTCTTTATATAATAGGCCTGCATCGTTATTAAAAATTCATCAAGTTATCAGCGCATTTTGAGACATTTGCTTTATAAAACTGGTTCATAAAGAGAGCTAAGGTGTACAGCAAATCATTAAAGGAACACATGGAAGAGGATTTTGCTTCATTCAAAAATTCACATTTAATCGATAATCCAGGTTTGACAAATCAAGATGATGGGGATAGAAGAAATGGTAAGGAAGACAGTAAGATACAGTAAGAGAGTTCAGGTTAAAGATAATATGCAGGTCAAATATAGAAAACAGGAGGCTGGCCCTGTGACTGGCAGGGCTTTTTGTGCCCAAGGTGTTATAAATTCAGTGTTCTACAAATACAAGTCTGATTTTTTTAAGCTACTCTTTCATGGGATCTGAGCATTGTTGTCAAGGCCGGCATTTGCCTAATTGCCTTTGAGATGGCGGCAGTGAACTGCCTTCCTGAACTGCTGCAGTCCATGTGGTGTAAGTCTACCCACAATGCTATTAGGAAAGGGGTTCTAGGTTTCTCACCCAGCAACAGCAAAGGACCAGTAATATAGTTCCAAGTCACGATGGTCTGTGACTTGCAGGGGAACTTTCAGATGTTGGTGTCCCCATGCACCTGCTATCCTTGTCTTTCTAGGTGGCAGAGATCACAGGCTAAAAGGTACTGTCGAAGGAGCCTTGGCAAGTTACAGCAGTGCAGCGATGGTACACACTGTTGCCATTATGCATGGGGACGAGGTGCCAATCAAGAGTCAAGCGGGCTGTTTTGTCCTGGATGGTGTCAAGCTTCTTGAGTGTTGTTGGAGCTGCACTCATCCAGGCAACTGCAGATGGTAGGCAGGCTTTGGGGTGTCAGGTGGTGAGTTACTCACCGCAGAATTCCCAGCCTTTGACCTGAACTTTAGCTGCAGTATTTATATGGTTGCGCCAGTTAAGTTTCTGATCAATGGTAACCCCCATGATGTTGATGGAGGAGGATTCAGTGATGGTAATGCCATTGAATGTCATGGGGAGATGGTTAGATTCCTTGCTGGTGATGGTCGTTGCTTGGCAGTTGTGTGGCCTGAATGTTACTTATTGCTTATCAGCCCAAGACTGAATATTGTCCAGGTCCAGGCAAGTGGACACAGACTGCTTTAGAATCTGAGGAGTTGTGAATGGTGTTGAACACTGCAATCATTAGCGAGCATCCCCAATTTTGACCATATGATGGAGGAAAGGACATTGATGAAGCAACTGAAGATGGTTGGATCTAGGACATTACCCCAAGTAACTCATGCAGCAATGACCTGGGACTGAGATGATTGGCCTCTGACACCACAACCATCTAAATAGGCTCCAAACAGTAGTGCATTTTCCCTGATTCCCATTGAATAGGGTTCTTTGATGCCACACTTGGTCAAATGCTGCCTTGATGTCAAGGGCATCACCTCTGGAATTCAGCTTTTTGTCTGTATTTGGACCAAGGCTGTAATGAGGTCTGGAGCTGAGTCTGGCAGGAGACTGATGGGGTGGTAGTTTAACGGTTTGGATTTGTCCGCTTTTGTAGAGTGGACATACCTGGGCAATTTTCCACATTGTCGGGTAGATGTCAGTGTTGTAACTGCACTGGAACAGCTTGGCTAGGCGTGCGGCTGGTTCTGGAGCACATGTCTTCAGTGCTACAGCCAGGATGTGGGGAACTGTAGCTTATTGGTAATGTCATTAGATTAGCAATCTAGAGGCTTGGGTTCAAATCCCATTATGGCAGCTGTGGGATTTTTAATTCAATTAAATAAAACCAGAATTTTAAAAAAGCTAGTCTCAGTAATGGTGTCCATGTAACTACTGAATACCCATCAGGTTATCTAATGTCCTTTAGGAAAGGAAAACCATCATCACCAGGTCTGGCCTACAGGTGACTCTAGAGCCACAGCAAGGTGGTTGACTCTTAACTGTCTTCTGTAATGGCCTATGCAAGCTACTCAGCTGTATCAAACCACTGTAACATTATCTTCATAATTGGCATGATGAAACAAAACATTTCAATCTGTGGACCAAGTATTACTAGTTTTCCTTTACCTCATACTGTTCCCCAACCATATGGCAGGTCAATGTCTGAGGCATACCAATAAGATATGCAAGCATCAACCAAACTGAATCCCTTGCTTATTCCCTTCCTGTGCGGAGTGGGAGACTGTTAGTAGCTGCGGTCCCAAAACAACACGGTTCAAGTGGGCAATTGGAGGATTATTCACAAATCCACAACTGCTACTTCGTAGCACAGTATGCTTGGGTTCTAACACGCTGCATTTACTTCTTTATAAAATAAACTCTTTCAAGTAATTACAATTAAATATTGATGCTAATAATTGCTCTTTGTGTTGTACTGGAGAACGGACACATCACTCACCCCTTCTCCCCTTTGTTGATGAATTTCTGAACTTCCTTCACTCCACGGCGTATCTGCTTCACTTTTGCAGCTACAGATGAAAATGGAAATTAATGGAGCAAGTTGTGATTAAATATTCTGAAGTCACCAAGCAATGTACAACAATTGTACTCTCTCCAACATTTACTTTCTTTTGGAGCAAAGCTGCGAATACAAATTGTTAACTCAGCAAGATTAGAAGTTGCCCCATTTGTGGTAATTGCTTCTGTAAAACTAAATTGAAGAGATTACTAATCTAAAACACAGAATATGCTGGAAACACTCAGCAGGTCAGGCAGCATCTGAGGAGACAGATACAGAATTAATGTTTCAGGTCTGTGACCTTTCATTAAAACGAGAAGTTAGAGATGTAACAGGTTTTAAGCAAGTACACACAGGAAAAGGAAGGGCAGAGGAAGAACAAAAGGGAAAGTCTATGATAAGGTTGGAAGGCAGGCGAAATTAAATCACAAATGGGATGTTTGTGTAAGGCAAAAGGGGTGGTAATGCAACAAGTAAAGAAACAAAAGATGGATCGAGAGAATCCATCAGCAGCAAAGGCAAGATCATTACCACAAGCTGCTGAATTGAACAAATGGGTACAGTGATTATATTCTGAAATTACTGAACTCAATGTTAGACAGTCCGGAACATATAAATAATATTTACTACTAAACTGCAGCTGTGTTTAACTATGCCTTATGTTAACCTTTGAATGACTCACTTTTTTATTTTCGCTGTACCTGCACTATTTTCAGTATGTCCACAGGTGTCTGAGTTGGGAATATGGAGGCTCATTTTCTGTGTGAGCATTCTTACATCCATTTCAAATTAGGCTGACGAGCTTCAACGGTAACATCAGGATGGGCACAAATCTGTTTTGTGAACTGCATCCATTAAAAAGGGCTGCAGTCAGGCATTAGGATACTCACATTTGGCACCTGTTGTACTTCTTATAACATAGAAGAGCCTTGTGCCAACATTGGTGGTGTGGTTGTGCTCGTCACTGAAGCTGCGCATTAGAAGGATCAGCTATAGTGTAATTGAGCATGTCCAAGGTCATTTGTGGCATGCTGAGATAATGAGTTTATTCAATTTGTTTAGTAGATCTGCTTACAGATTACAACTCATCACAAATTAAAAGAAAATACTGCAGACTCTGGAAATCAGAAATAAAAAACGAAAGTGCTGGAAAAAGCTCAGCAGCTCTGGAAGCATCTGAGGAATATGAGCATTTCAGGAACTCAGGTGAGATAGAACTATGATGGGTGTAATGCTGTTGAAAAAGCTGGAGGGGGTTCAACAACATCAAACCCATTACATTTTTATCTCTCCTCAGTTCTGAATATAAAGCTAGTCTCAGTAATAGTGACTATTATCGATTGTTGTATTATTGATTGGTTCACTCATGTCCTTTAGGGAAGGAAATCTGCTGTCCTTTCCCAGTCTGGTCTACATGTGGCCCCAGATCCACAACAACGTAGTTGACTCTCAACTGCCCTCTGAAATGGCCAAGTAAGCCATTCAGGGATGGACGACAAAGACTGGCCTTGCCAGGGATGCCCACAACCCATGGAAGAATAAAGAAAAAAAAATTGAATGCTAACTGTCTTATTGTGTTTGTTGCAGACAACAGATGTGCAACTTTAGACAAAAGCAAAATACTGCGGATGCTGGAAATCTGAAAAACAAAAATAGCTGGAAAAGCTCAGCAGGTCTGGCAGCATCTGTGGAGAGGGAGACAAGAGTTAACGTTTCGAGTCCAGATGAGGAGTCCACACTGACTCGAAACGTTAAGTGTCTTCCTCTCCGCAGATGCTGTCAGACCTGCTGGGATTTGCAACTTAACTCTGGTTTGACCTGGGCCCCATGTTTTCGGAAACAGTTTTCACCCAGTTCCCCTCCCCCAAAACCCCCCCTCCTGCTAACCCCCATCCCCCCCCCTCCTGCTAACCCCCATCCCCCCCCCTCCTGCTAACCCCCATCCCCCCCCTCCCCCCCTCCTGCTAACCCCCATCCCCCCCCCTCCCCCCCTCCTGCTAACCCCCATCCCCCCCCCTCCCCCCCTCCTGCTAACCCCCATCCCCCCCCCTCCCCCCCTCCTGCTAACCCCCATCCCCCCCCCTCCTGCTAACCCCCATCCCCCCCCCTCCCCCCCCTCCTGCTAACCCCCATCCCCCCCCCTCCTGCTAACCCCCATCCCCCCCCTCTAACTGTAAATTCTCATCTTGACCTTTCTTCACGCATTTGTACAGCTTCTTGCTCAGTTTCCTGGAGGCCAGCGGCTGGGCGATCGCATTGACGTTAGCCACCAGCTCCTCGTAGGTTTTCTCCGACTCCTCATACTCCACCCTGTCCGTCTTCTCCTTCTTTATCTTGGGGGATTTCATTCTCTCCCGGTCCCTCTGGCTCTGTGGCAGCACCGAGCACAATCACCGAATGGCAGCAAGGCGGGCTGGCAGGCACGGGGGAGAGGGCCGCCGGACATCCGGGCTACCAGAGGACAGCCACGCACTTCCGGGAAGTGACGTCGACGGGGACCAGCCTCCTCTCCTTCGCACCGTCCGACCTGTCAATCAAAGTGGGGCGGGCGCCGTGGCAACGGGGAAATGCCGCCGGTCTCAAATAGAAGGAGCCGGAGCGCGCGAGTGTCCGGCCGGCCAAACAACTTATGAGGAAATAAAATTAGGGACACTTCGACTGGAAGGGTTGCCAACTCTCCAGGAATTGCTATTTATGCAACCCTGGATAAAAATCATAGGGACATTAGAAAATCGTGGTGTTTGTTTTTCATTTTCTTGGAACATTTCTCTTCACCCCACATAAAAAAAAATATTGAAAAAGGGTCGTTTGGCTGACGGTCAAGCATCATCCAATTGTGTAATGAGCCATTTTTGCTTTCCAATTGGCGTAAGGAAGGCAGTACCTCACAAGAATGGCTGTTGTTGGCTGACCACTGGCTGGAGCATGGATGTGATGTGATGAAACCTCCAGGAATACATTGAAGGAAGAGTCATAAGGACACTCTCTCTCTCTCTCTCCCCACAGATGCTGTCAGACCTCCTGAGTTTTTTCCAGCATTTTCTGTTTTTATTTGAGACTTCCAGCATCCACAGTATTTTGCTTTTATTATACATTTGATCACAGTTGGCAACCCCATGGAGGGAGGTGGGGGGAGAGGGGAGGGTCTGGCCATGGTGATCAACTCTTACTAAATAAAATAAGGGCCATATGGACCGGCCGACAGGAGAAGGGGATCCAAAACAAAAACAGAATTACCTGGAAAAACTCAGCAGGTCTGGCAGCATCAGTGGAGAAGAAAAGAGTTGACGTTTTGAGTCCTCATGACCCTTCAACAGAACTAAGTAAAAATAGGAGAGGGGTGAAATATAAGCTGGTTTAAGGTGGGGGGGGGTGGTTGTAGGGACAAGCAAGCAGTGATAGGAGCAGATAATCAAAAGATGTCACAGATAAAGGAACAAAGAGGTGTTGAAGGTGGTGATATTATCTAAGAATGTGCTAATTAAGAATGGATATGGGGATTGCTGACTACAAGAGCTGGAGGTCGGGGTGGCTGGTGTTCATAATTCCCCCTGGTGGCCAACAGGCATAGTGGACATGCTCATATATAAAAAAAGAGGCAAGGCTCAGTCTCCCACAGGCCATCCTAGAAATAAAAGACAAAAGGCATCCCTTAATGGAGTTCTGTATTAAGAATTATTCTGAATTAAGAGTTCTGTTGAAGGGTCACGAGGACTCGAAACGTCAACTGTGCTCTTCTCCGCCGATGCTGCCAGACCTGCTGAGTTTTTCCAGGTATTTCTGTTTCTGTTTTGGATTTCCAGCATCTGCAGTTATTTGCTTTTATCCCTTAATGGATGTAGGACAATCAATCAAGGTAAGGGATAATCCCTTAAAATACAGGACAGTAGGTTACCCTAGTTCTGGTGACAGAGTGGGAGGACTTTTCAACATGAGTGGGGAGGTCTTGAGACCATGATAGCGGAGGCGGAGGGGTTAAATACTGGTTTTTACAACCCAGATTCATTTAATGGCAGATATTTACTGCCAGCTGATAAATAAGGCTTCCATGCCATTAGCGTGGCCTGGATTTGAACCAACTCCCAGCAGTTTAGTGTCTATCAACGCAACTCCAAATTAGATATCTTTAATGTTGACATTGAGAGCTCAAAGTAAATTGATAAAGATCAAAGTAAATTCTTTGGCACACTCACCTCCCACTCCATCAAAGCAATACAAAAACAGAAATACCTGGAAAAACTCAGCAGGTCTGGCAGCATTTTTGTTTTGGATTTCCATCAAAGCAATATTTCTTTTGTTGGCTTGATTCACAGCTCTCTCACTTCCATCTTCAATGCCTTCATCCCTACCAATTACCATATGTTTCCTCCTGGTAGATCTCACCTCTGCACCCTAAATTCTGAGGACTGCCGATCTTAGCACACTTGGATAGGAATTGTCTTGTATTTGACGCCCTAGGTGAACCTTCAGCCTGGCACCTCCCCCACAATTAACTTTCAAAAATGAATACAGTAAAGTGGTCCCACTCTCACAACCACTAAAAATGGTCAAACTCACTGTTATCCGCGGCCTGCCCTCAGACATTGCTCCAGTCTCAACCCCCCCCCACCCCCACCCCTGCCCCACTGCTCTGCTTCTACAGCACTATGTTCCCTTGGTGCTGCCCACTAGATTTGTGTGCTCCGCTCCCATTCCTCTCAAGACCTCAACCTGCATCACCACAAGATCACCCTGGAGCTTACTGAATGGTTGAATTTGAAATCATGGAACTCTTAAGTAACCGGCGTTTTTAATCAGTGGCACCATCCATTCCCAGTGCATGATGCCAGATAATATAAACTAACTGTAGTGTGTATATGAAAAAAGCTGAAACAGTCTTGCCTCTAAAATAATTCTTAAGTGCGGTCACCCAAAAATAAAAACTTTGGTGTTTTGGGTGTTGTGGGGAGAGAGAAATGTAATTTTTTCATCTACCTTCTGAGTGTCTTACTGCACTGGTGCTAGATGTTACTGAAGTGGCATCTCAGGATGCATCATCGGATCACCCAGGCTTGGCCAAATTGCAGATATAAGTTTTAAAAACGTCTGCAGTTTAAAAAAAAAGACTAGAATGAATATGACATTTTGGCCAGGCCAGGAAGCTGATGACTAGCCTACGGGTCAGTTCATAAACTAAAGAAGTGTGACCTTTGGGTCAGGATAAAATAATTGATGAATAGTCTATGAATAAACCTCAGGGTAAAGCTGAGATATGCTGATCACCTGGCACAGCAGCAAAACATCAGGATATATAAGCAAAGTTCACGTTTTGGAATAAACTGTGAACATTGTTTGTGCTAAAGATCAGGTCATTCTGTGTTTGTTTTACAAATCCCTCTAACTGCAGTGGTAATGAATAGGTCATTTCGTGTTTATGTTGTAAACTCATTTATAATTAAGGATGTAATGAATTAGACATACAAGATAAAAACATTGAGTTAATGATGAGTTATCCAAAGATATACATACATTTATAAAATTGAAAGAAACTGTGTAAAGGACACTTCCCGTATGCACACATGTACTGAATAAAACTGCTGCTTGATGCTACCTACAGTTGACTCTGTGTCGAGTGGCTTTTAGATATTCCACAACACCTTCAAAAATCTGTATATCCTCCCAACTACAGCTCCACTGTTTTGTCTGCTACAAGGTGTCGCGTCCCAGTTCTATGCCCATCTCTCCATTCAAATCCCTTCAATCTGGCTTCACTGCTGTTTCAGAATGCCCTTGTTAAAATGATATCCAGTCTGTCTATGGTGCACTAACCCTCCTTGCCATCTGTGTGGCATTCAATCCAGTTGACTGTATCATCCTTTGCCACCTCTTTTGTGGGACTGTTCTTGTTTGGTTTTATTCCAAAATATCTCAACTCAGCCAGTGCATCTTCAGCAAAGGCTTTGTCATTCTGACCCTGCATAGTCACCTCTGGAGTTTCCTAAGAATTTATTAATGGGTCCCTCCTCTCCCTTCATCTTGCCCTTCTTGGTGGTTGATGTTGAGTGGCTATTGTTGGTAAGTTAGGGCCAGTTCTCTATCAATTCCATTATGAAACTGACAACTTTCAGTAGCAGCAGCACAACCTAATGAAGACTCTCCCTGACTATGGGAAGCATACAGCTTGCATTCAATACCTCTCCATGTAGGGATCTGGCCACCTCTCATCCCACCAGTACTTGTGCTCTCTGTGTTTCTTTTGTCTTTTACATTTGCCTCTTCTTTTTCTGTATTTTGCCTACTCAGTTTTCCAACACAGTTTCCACAAATTTCCTCAAACTAAAAGATTAGCCACTTGAAAACAGATCCATATGTTTGTTTGCAAATCTCAGTTTGCTGCAACCTTGAGTTAGCTTTGGAAAAGTTTTGTATAAATAGATCTGGACTCTTAACTCTGAACTCTTAATATTTAGTTTAGTTTGATATTGATTAAAGGTTTCATTTATCATGTTTTGTGAATGTTTTCATTAAATTGCTTATTCGTAGCAGTAAAAGAAACCACCCCTTGTGTTACAGAATGAGAATATAAATGTAACTTCTGGGCTCTAATATTAAATCGAAAGGAATATAGGGAAGACTGCAAGGAAAAAGATTGGGAAATATATTTTTTAAGCCCAACAGACCTATTATTTTGAGAAGACAAGTTGAATACAGGATGGCGTGAGGAAAGGGAGCAAGAACATTGAAAATAAGTTATACTTTGTGCAAAGTAAAACCATGTTATTAGACTTTATTGACAAATTGTGAATGAAGTTCAACTGTGAGATGTCAGTCAATAAACTTTAGGAAATTGAACTAAACACAGGAACTACAAAAACTTCTATTGAAAAAAGCAAAAAAAAATGTATTTTCCTTTTTGGTGTAAGGAATGTGCCCCGTAGACTAACAACTGTCTGCATTCCTGTGGCTCTTCTCCAACTTGTAATAACTTGTATACAGTGATTGCTGTCCCTTCTGCCATGTTATTTACCATGTAATGTAACAGAATGTAACAGCTACAACTGTTAGAACTGAATTCAAAAACACTGCATTAAGGCTGCAACGAGAAACCAAAGACGAAAACATTCACTTTCAATCATCTCCTCCAACAGCAGAAATACTGTAAAAAAGAAAGGTCAAGTTAGTTTAATTAGAGATACATTTGATCTGAAATACTAGCATTATTTTACCTACAAATGGGATGTTTCTGGCATGACAGGCCTTCCAACAATTGTGTTACAACACTATTAGTGATACAATAATTTAGAGGTGCAAATATTGTCAACATGGAAAAAAAAGATACCCACAGAAGTCAAATAATAAAGTACACATAAATGGATCCAAATCAAAACTGTATGCCTACACCCACATTGTTTGCTAAGTGTACAAAATGTCAGAAAGCTACTAAAAATTACATTATTGTCTTCAGTCTAATAATCATTTTCTTTCCAAATAAAGGTTATACCCCATATATGAATGATGTAACATCACGCATAGCATGTGCAGAGTATAAACTGTTTGGAAGTAGGCAGGAAAGTTCAATAAAAGCACCCCGAATGGACACCTTAAATAGCCGCAGCCTGTAAGCATCGAGAGATGTTACAATTTTTGCAAACGCTTTCGATATTTTCTTGGGTGCTCTTCACTCCCATACGTGGACCGAGATTCTTAGATTTAGCTGTGTGCCAATACTGCCCACTTTTGTTATACAAGACCACAACCCAGGGCATTAACAATGGAATTGTGATCCGAACTATATATTGCAACTTTGCATGTGTCCTCATGGTGTACCTCTTCAATTCACTTCCTTTCTTAGAAAAGAAATAAACTGTCCGCCCTATTTCTTTCCTGGGCTTGTTTTTGGCATTAGGTTTCTTTCTAAGTAAATTCTAGCTACAAAAACAATGATCATCTTTATTTTAGCTTCCAGATTCAGACCCAGGATCCTAACTGCCTGTCCAAGTGTCTCTTTTCTCTTTCTGTTCACAGAATATGAAACGATGCAGCTTCCAACTTCTTCCCCATTCATTGATTCACCAATAGGCCCGTCAACCAAACTAATTATCCCCTCTCTTAAGCACATATTCAAAGCAGCCACCTCACAATGGGCTCAAATTAACAGAAATATACCCATAATAATAGGTATGTTGTTTTATTACATCTTCAGAGAAGACATTCATTCATTCTTAGGATGTGGACATTGTCCACCAGCATTTAATATCCATCCCTTGTTAACTTGAACCACTTCTTTGAGCCACTATCAGCAATTTGATATAACAGAGTGACTTGTTTCAGGGAGCAGTTAAGAGCCAAAAAAAAACCTGCTGGAGGCATGGGCCATCCATGGGTGAAGACACCTGCCTGATCTAAATACTAACCTCTCTCCCCGGGACCTCCCAGACTAACCCCAGCAAACCCACCTTCACTCCAAGCTCCAGCAACAATCCTGGTTCACTATGTCCTTTAGGGAAGGAAATCTACCATCCTTACCTGGTCTGGCCTACATGTGACTCCGGATCCACAGTAATGTGGTTGACTCTAAACTGCCATCTGAAATGGATTAGTAAGCCACTCAGTTGAAGGGCAGTTAGTGATGGGTAACAAATGCTAGCCTTGCCAGCGACACCCACATCCCATGAAAGAATAAGAAAAACCACGTTGGTCTGGGACTAAAGTCACGTATAGGTCACAGGATAAGTCTTCCCTAAAGGACATAGTGAATCATTTGGGTCATTTTAATGACACCAGCTTTATTTTCTTTAAACTGAATGCAAACTTAAAATGGGATTGAACTCTTGATCTTTGGATTATTAGTCCAGTAACATAATTTCACGACTGTACCTGATATTGCTTAAACCCACCACCCCTCCCCGAGTCATTGTAGAAAATAATAAAGATAGCTGGCTCATTAATGAATCTAATGCTCCTTTCAATGTTGCAGTCTTTTTTTTAAACTGAAAATTTGCTTTTTTCTTAAAGCCCTTAAACAAAAAATAATTTGCAAGTCCTCTCCCTGACAAAAAGCTTCTGCTGCAGAAAAGTGATCTATGCAAATTCCTCCAGAAGTACCAAGAGTGGGAGGAATGGGTAAACAAATGATAAAAGAATCATTTTACACTAAACTGTAGCATTACCTTGATTTTCTGTTAGATGCAAGCTTTTACCCACTGAGGGTCTTGTTAAAGTCACCCAACTCCACTGCTTCCAATATATCCTATGCAGTTAAAGGTGGAAAATTACTATTACAGATCAATAAAATCAAGAGAGCTTCTTTACAATAACGGGATGGATCCCAACATAGGCAGGCATTCATGTCTGCTCAGGGATCAGGCACAAGACCGACAGGAATGTATCACAAGTGTGGTACATTCTCATTAATTTTGTGCCTGATTCAACTTCTCTGCTTCATTTAATTTCTCTTCTCTTCTTTTAGGCCCCTTTGTTCCATTCAACTTTCACTGGTCAAGAACAAATGTAAGCGACTGAGGTGAATCATTTAGCTGTCTCCTCACAAACCTGTCTTCTGACAGCTGAGCTGCCTGTCCCCAAAACACAGCCGCTGTTTTAAGGAGGTTGGATTCATTTAGTTACAAAATACCACAAACATGGCTTCTGTTTGTTGAGAATGAATTGGTTCACCATGGAAATTGGTTTATCGTGGAAATTTCCACAGCAGAAAGTTGTGAACAAATCCAGTGAGCAGTTAATATCGAGGAACAGCTAAAGAGGGAAAATGTGTTGGAAAAAGGGTAAAATGCGCACAGAAACATATTATTTGTGTGGGATTAAATCACTAACGTTTTCTTTTACCTATTCTGAAACACTGGTAGATCAGGCAAGAATGACGCAGATTTCTTATATACAGAGCCCCATTTCATAAGTAAGCAGGATAAAGATTCTACATATACCACCTCTGTTCCTCTAAGGAAGCATGATGGAGCTTTTTCATGTCTATCTGAATGGGATTTTAGGGAATTAAATAGTACTGGTTGATCTCCTGTGATACTCTTTCGAGTTATCAACAGTCACAGATTGCAACTCTTTTCGAGTACAATCACAGTTTGGGGTAAGTGCAGTCTTAAGTCTCGGTGAAGTGAGAACAATGGACCCCTTTTGAGCAAATGTCTGCTGTTCTTTGGCAAATACGTTACTTCAGCGCCATTCTGTGGTGAGTATTAAATACTGCAGTTACAATCGACATAAAAGGATTTGAGTTCAATTAATCGACAGTCATGTAATATTAATGGAGTAAAGCTACACTCACAGCAGCACCTCAGATTATAATACATGGGAATAGCAGTGGGTCACCTGAGATCATGGCTGATCTGTAACCTAAGTCCATTCACCTGTTTTGGCCCCATATCCCTTAATTTCTTCGGCTAGTAAAAAAAATGATCAATCTTAGGTTTAAAATTATTGGTTGAACCATTAACACTGCTTTTTGAAGAGGTTTACTTAACGTCTCTTCTAATTTATCCCTTGGAGTCCTGATAACATTGTTGAATCCAACTGCACTCAAACTCACACATGTTTTTATAAGGTACGGCGTCCAAAATTGTACACAGTACTCCAGATATGGTCTAACCAAGGCTTTGTATAGCTGTAGCAAAACTTCCTCCCCTTCATATTCTAGATAAAAAAGGGTAATATTTCATTTGCCTTTTTGATTATTTTTTGTACTTATTAAATTTTATTGATCAGTGAATCAGTGGATCCCTTAAGCTCTTTGGACCTTCACTGTTCCTTGCTGTTCATCATTTAAAAATGGCAGTACCACTATAATGTTGAAACCACTCATCATTTTTAATATGTAATAGTTAGCATCTGAGAATATTGTCCTTATACCTCTCAGACTTGATCTTGAATACAGCCTCTCCATCTCTGCTTGGCTATGTCAGCAGTCTCAATCCTGAGGTCATGGCACTTAATTGGCATTCTCACAGAGAGGGTATAATCATGATCGAGTGTAAATAGGAAATGCAACAATACTGACGGAAGATATAGCATTCTGATGTAGGTTAATCCATTGAATATTGATGCAAAATGGAAGAATTTTGTACTGCTTCTTAACCCTCAAAATACTCAACACAGGAGTGTTTGATTTTGGACAATTTGGGCAGAAAGTGAAAAATGCCCCATTCACTAGCACCTGCATTGTCATAATTTGCTATGATTAGTAGAAATCAAAATTTTAAAATAACAGCTTAAAATAATTAATTTCACATAAAACAGGAGGTCAAAAGCCATTATGTATGTCAGGTAGTTCAAACAGATGACTTTTCAATTCCTGAATAAATGGTCACAAATTTGAACCCTTAAGCTCATTCAAAATAGCATACTTCCATTTCAGCAAGGGTACGAGTGTAATGCACTCAGACATCTCACGACAAGTTGGAAGGCTGCGACGTGAATTTGAAAATTGACTGTCCAACTGATCACATTTGAACAACGTTACATGTCAGCAGATCAGCGTGGCTTTTTGGACAAGCCAACAACTGGACAAGCTTTCTTGCTCTTCCAGCTCGAGAAAGAAATGTGAATGCAGTTCCACTCTCCGAAGTGAAGAAAGTAAATGTATGGTTGTCGTCCTACCGCCATTAACTGGTCATCTCAATTAAAGAAACTACAGAATGAAAATGAATAAACGTTACATTGGTACAGTAAGGGATGTTCTTCTGAGGTTGAATTTCAGGCACATTGTTGGGAAGAATAGAGAAAGCTTTGCATGTAATGTACTAATAGATATCTGATCTGGACATGCTTGATGCTAATACCTGTACCCGAAGTGGAAATTATTCTACTTCTTGGGACGAAAATCCCTCACTATAAATACACAAAACTTCACACCAAGTCGTTAAATAAAATGAGCTGCTGACAATCAAGTTCTGCATCTTTTACATCATAAAATAATCATTGTAATATACTATCGGTCAAACGTGCCACAAGTCTGTCCACTGTATTAATGGCTTCTTACAACTTAACCATAGAGACCCAAAAGGCAAAGTTGTTCTTCCAAGTTGGCTGATCAGCTTTACCTGAATTCTATTCTAAAATAAGTGAAACCTAGATAAAAGGTAGTGTAAGGAGAAGGACCCATGCATTATACCTGGATCTGTTCCAAGACATCTCGCTGCATTTCCACAGTTTTGTGATAAACATCATGATCAGAGCTGTTGTACATCACTGCATTCTGGAACATCAGCATAATATCCCGTTGGAATTCTGCTGTTGTGTGAATCAGCCCTTTTCTGATGTTTCTCTTTATATTGGACAAATCCATTGGTCTGTAATAAACAGATGCAATGACAATTGGCTGCATGACAGATTATTGAAAGACACAGGTGATGTCTTAAATAGAACAATTCTTGATAGCAAGCACAATTTTGTGACGGTGCACAGAGACTTTCTCATTATCAAATTGCAGGATGTTAACAACTGAAAGCTGATATGCGGAAAAGTTTCAAGAAACCACTCCCAACAGAAAGGGTAAATAAATACTGTAAGTCATCATAACATTTATGAAATTGTTCAACATTTTATTTAAGTTAGCTTTGATGACCTGTGCGCACGGCATTGATTCTGTGGCTGAAAATGTACAATTGAAACTCCTCTGCTGGGGAAGAGTATCCTTTGAAGTGAAGCTTGTATGTTGAGAGAGAGAAATGTGTGTATTGGGCAAAAGCTTATGGTGCAGTAGCATAGTGCTAATGTCACAGGATTAGCAATCCAAAGGCCCAGGCTAATGCTCTGGGGACATGGGCTCAAATTCCACCACGGCAGCTGTGATTCAATTAATAAATCTGTAATTAAAAGCTAGTCTCAGTAATGGTGACCATAAAATCATAGTCGATTATTGTAAATACCCACCTGGTTCACTAATGCCCTTTAGGGAAGAAAATCTGCCATCCTTACATGGTCTGGCCTACAAGTGACTCCAGACCCACAGCAATGTGATTGACTCTTAAATACCCTCTGAAATGGCCTAGCAAGCAACTCAATTGTATCAATCCGCTATAGAAAAGTCAATAAAGAATGAAACTGGACGGGCCACCTGGCATTGACAACAACAGCACACCCAGCTCTGTTGACCCTGCAAAGTCCTCCTTACTAACATCTGGTGATTTGTGTCAAAATTGGGAGAACGGATTAGTCAAGCAACATCCCAACATAGTCATACTCATGAAATCATACCTTACAGATAACGTCTGAGACACCAACATCACCACCCCCAAGTGTGCTCTGTCCCACCGACAGTACAGACCCAGCACATGTGGCAGCACAATGGTATACATTCAGGAGGGAGTTGCCCCAGGAGTCCTCAACATTGACTCTGGACCCCATGAAGTCTCATAGCATCAGGTCAAACATGGGCAAGGAAACCTCCTGCTGTTTATCACCTTCTGCCCCTCCCATTTTGAACGCCACTTGGAAGAAACACCGAGGGTGGCAAGGGCGCAGAATGTACTCCGGCTGGGGGACTACAATCACCAAGAATGGTTCGGTAGCACCACTACTGACTGAGCCCTGAAGGATATGGTTGCTAGACTGGGTCTGCAGCAGTTGGTGAGGGAACCAACAAGAGGGAAAATCCTACTTGTCCTTGTCCTCACCAATCCACCTGTCGCAGATGTATCTGACCATGATGGTATTGGTAGGAGTGAGCACCTTAAATGTTGAAGGGAAACTTTAACCTACTGCCCACCACCTCTACCCACCCATTCCAAGTCCTTGCTGAAGGTCAAGGCACTGATCAGTGGAGTGGGAAGAGGATGTGTGTTTGCACCCCAACACCCGCCCCCCCCGCCATAAGATCAACCTAGCGTGTGACCTTGTTTCAGGGTTTGAAATGGTAGGAGTTGTCCCTGAACTACCAATAACAGGAATTGATTTGGCTGGCAGAAAGGTGTTAGCCAGCGAAAGAACAGAGGTCAACATCAACCAGCAGAAAACTGCAGGAGAACAGAAAGCTGGTGAAGCTCCAGAGGCCCAAAAGAGTGAAATAGCACCCATAAACATTGAGTGAGGGCTACTCAAATGTTAGAAGGCTGAAGGCAGGCCAGTAAAGCTAAAAAAAAGGTCCAGGAAGGAGCAATAGATTCTAAAATAGATTCATAGAGAATCGCAGAATTAAAGAGGGCAGAGAAAGAGACAGTGAGGGAGATGCCTCACGTAGTCAAAGAGTCTGAAAGAAGGCAAGTTAGTAAACCAGGAAAGGAAATGGTTAAGGAATTGCCTGAAGTATGGCTGGCAGAAACCTTCTTTCCAAATTTTAAGAGGGACAATGGGAGACCCCAAACAGATGAGGTGATAGGGAGTGAGATGCCTCACACAGTTGAAAAGCCACAAGGAAGTATTGCCAGATCTACAACTCCACTTGAGGGCAGAAGTGTTTCAGGGGACATGGAACAAGTTAGAAGAGCACCCACTCCCAAGTCAAAGGCGCCAGCTTGGATGTCAATGATTGGTTTAGCCAATAGTTTTATGGCAAATTTAAATGGGGATCAGGAAAGTTCCCAAATTAGCCCAGAAAGAGTGATGGTGATGCCTCACTTAGTTGAAAAACCATCCAGAGGTTCAGCAAGAACTGACCATCCACCACAGGGAAGTAGTGTTCCAAAAGGCATGAAGCATCCCACCCAACTAACCAGCAGAGGGATCCCAACCAGATTGGACGCCATACTTACCCACCTTAATGCAGAATCGCAAGGCAACCCTGTCGGGTTGTCCTCTGCATTTAAAATGATCCATAAAACCCACCAAGCTACAGCATGGTAGCCCTACCTGGTGTGGATGTGGGAGAGGCCCCTTCAAGAAGGCCATCTTCCTGTCATCCAGGTCCAGAAAGGTTGACCCAAATTCAGGAGCAGACTGCCTGCCTGTTGCTGTGCCAATCCAAAGCACCTAGGCAACAGAAGCTGAAACACCTCAGTTGTGCCAGTGCCCAAGCCAGAGACTGAACCGGCATCCCCAAAAGAGACCAAAGTCCCATCAAGACAGCTGAATCTCCTCACGATCAGCCTAACCACAGTCGTTGGCTTTGAACAGCTGAACCCACTGGTTACCAAGGTGGACAGGGAGAAACTAAGCTGGACAAGAGCAGTTCAGCCCTATGATCAAAAGGCTTGGCACTCACAGAGTAAGTGCTCAGCATTCCCCTGTGGATATCCCAGAGCTGCTTGACCATCATTCACACCGAATGTTAACCACCCTGTAAAACCTCCAGACCTTTAGGGGACACTTAATCAGGAGTTGAACAGGCAAGGTTCTGAAACCAGTATCTTTGTTTGTTTATGTTTGTTTATGCCTGATCCCCAACAAAGGAAATTCAGAACTTTGGTACTAATAGACTTCCCATAAGGGCAGATTTGAATCTTCCCAACTCAATCTATACAATCCACATCCCAGGACAATGTCCTTGCTGATGCACTAGCTCAGATTTAAACCTCAAAAAAATGCAGCAGGGAACTGCCAATGCCCCTGCTAGCTGTGAATGAGAAAATGCATGCATACTTCTTTACCTCCTATTCTCCCTTCATAAGACCACATACAAAAATAGAATTCATTTATTTTTCTCTGAGGCTGTGAGGACTGTGGCGGGCGGCAGGGGGTGGTTAGGGGGGTGGGGGAGGTGGAATGAAGACCTCACTGTGTATATTTTTATAAAATAGATAGGTATCCTCATAGCTATTTCTAAAATTTCAAAAGCTGGACTACAACCTTGTAAAATGGCTGAAGCTATGTCGGTGTGTGACCCTTGAACAAAAGGAGCTACCTGGCAGTATCGCAGGAATTGGCACCTCGTCATCTCTGAAGCAACACTAATGGGCTGCAGAGACCGAATTCAAAGAGAATTATACAAAGGTCATTTGCATTTCATAAGCCAGGCTGGCCAACTGGAGCCTATTCGTCTGCTAGGACAAGGGGCCCCACAACCTTCCTTTTATGTCTTAATGGTTGGAACATTTAACCATCTCAGGGACCCAAACAAAGAATGGAAAGCCCTTGTCAAAGACAATGTGGAGAGGTGGGAGTCATGTGACATGAACCTCTAGCTGGTGGAACCAATTATATTGCCCTGCTGTACTGCAAACTCAGTCTGCCATTTTACCATTTAACTAGCAGCAGCACAGAAATGGGGTGCTGCCCAGACTGAATACCTGGTCCTATCTACACTTTCTACTGGAAAGTCTGTACCATTGCCTACAAGACAGACACGCAGAGATGAATCAATCTTATTGTGTGAAGTCAACTCCACTGGAAAAGTGAATTGTACAGTATCGGATTTCAGCCTGTTGACCTTTGTGAAGGAATACTTCATTGGACTTTGAGACTCTGGAAGAGGCGGGGGGGATGGACACTTGCTACTGGTTGGAGTCATACCTAGCACAAAATAAGATGGTTGTGGTTGTTGGAGGTCAATCATCTCAGTCCTAGGACACTTCTGCAGGAGTTCCTCAGGGTTGATGTCCTAGGCTCAACCATCTTCAGCTGCTTCATCAATGACCTTCCCTCCATCATAAAATCAGAAGTGGGCATGCTCGCTGATGATTGTGCAATGTTCAGCACCATTTGTGATTTTTTTTTATTCCTTCATGGGATGTGAGCATAGCTGGCTAGGCCAGCATTTATTGCCTATCCCTAATTGCCCTTGAGAAGCCCTCATAGCCCATGAAAGAAAAAAAAAATCATCAGTTGGAGCAGACACAGATTACTTGCTGGAGCAACTTCAGACAGTTTAAGAGATGATTTTTAAAATTTGTTCACAGGATATGGGCATCACTGGCTAGGTCAGCATTTATTGCCCATCCCTAATTGCCCTAGAGAAGGTGCTGGTGAGCTAACTTCTTGAACCGCTGCAGTCCATGTGGTGTAGGTACACCCACAGTGCTGTTAGGGAGGGAGTTCCAGGATTTTGACCCAGCAACACTGCACACTGCATAGAACAGTAAGAAACCCATTACTTTGATAAGGAGGGAATGAGGGTGACAGTTACATTAATCAGAAAGGAATTTTCCATCAAAGGCAAGTTTTGGCCAATTGATCCCTGGACCAATTACTATCCTTTCGAAACCAACTACATGATTTCCTCTGCAGTACTTGTGCTTTGTCTTGGATTTATTCTGGGAATCTCACTCCTAAGTAAAAGGCGTGCCTCGAGTAAAGTCATCTGTTTCAAGAATAGTCTTGCAAAATTTAAATTTTCATTGTGCCTTTTTGCACAGGTTGTGACTGCCTTTGCAATTCTCACTTATACCTGAAAGGAAGGCAACCAGCGGAGAAGCTGTGAGGATTAGTTGTGTTTTGGGGAAACACAAAAGGCTCTGATGACTTTCTTGGGAGGGTCTGCAGTCTTAGAACAGGTGCCAAGTTTCTTTCTGCTTTTCTCTTACTGTTTCAGTGGTTACAGTGCCAATCTCAATACTTGTGGCTTATGTAGAAAACTACGCACATCTGTTTTGCTCCTTGAACTTCATTCTTCTCGCGTTATCAGTTATGTTCCATGACATCTATCAAGCTTTCATCTATTGATATCTACTACATCTATTATCTACATTGCCTCATACCCAGATGCCTGCACAGACTCTAGCTACCCTTCTGTGATGATCCGCTTCTCAATTTTTGGACACGGTTAATAGACAGGAAACATGATCTAAAACCTCATTCCCTGTAAGCTGTGCAAAGTCCCTGCACACACACACACACAAGACTGCCCGTTTCTTATCATACATGTGCAGTTGTACAAAGAATTTAAAGAGACCACACACTCCAGGCTTTTAATGTTTTCAAATATTTCACAGGGAACTACCATTTATGGAGGGACATTGTCCAGGTTTGAATTCTAGAAATTTAAAGATGGACAGACATTCTGGAGATCTGCTTGTTTACCTTTGGGGATCAGGCAGTATTTATGAAGAATTTTATCCTCTGGAGATTAAATTAAAAGACAAGAAAGAAAGACTTGCATTCACGTCCATGAGACATCTCAAAGTGCTTTACTTTTTGAAGTATAATCACTGTTGGAATTTAGGAAGCGGGGCAGCTAAATTGCGCTCAGCAAAGTCCCACAAAAAGCAATTTGATAATGGCCAGATATTCTGATATTTTGTTATGCTGACTGAGAGATAAATATGGACCAGGAAACCGAGGATAACTCCCTGCTCTTCTTCGAAATAGTGCCATGGGATCTCATACATCCACCCAAGCAGGCAGATGGAGCCCAGGTTTAATGCCTCATCCGAAAGACAGCTCATCTGACAATGCAATGCTCCCTCAGTGCTGCACTGGAATGTCAGCTTGATTTTTGTGCTCAAGGCCTGAAGTGAGACTTGAACCCAGAACCCTGTTATTTAGGGGCAAGTGTGCTACCAATTGAATCACAGCTCTCACAAATAGGTGGAAGATATGGACCGTCTGTGGAAGCAATAATCATAGTGGATTAAATATTATTTCCTCACACAGAGATATCTGGTTTGGAGAATTATTGTTAAATGCAGGCAAAAGCTTTTGGAGTATATTATTCTGTGCTGTTGGACCATGCAAATCTTATTCATGGAAAGCAACGGGCTAGCCTGAGTAATGGACCTACACAAATAGAAAAGTTGACTTTCTTTGGAAATTGAAGTTAACCTTTCTCCAGATTATTAAATAAATGGTCCAAGAAACCGAGGTCTGTCAAATGAGCACGGTTGTTGAATTAAGACAAGCTTTTTAAACTTTCTTAGAGTTTAGCTGTGTACTCGTGTGCGTTACCCTGTACCCCTGACACTCTTACCTGCACACTCGGCTGTGATATCCAGGAACACGCTCTTCAGTTACTGGGTTCAAAAACAGACTAGCAAATCTGCAATTCCAGAGTGATCAGCACAGTGAATACATTGGCACAAAAAATACCTGTTTTCCTATTCCTTAAACTAGGCACCACAAGCAATGAAGTCCATTCAAAATCTTATGTTACTAATAGAATCCTCAAAGTCAGAAAATACACAGCTTTATAAGGTTAGGACTGTTGTACCAAGAAACCCAGAATGAGCAATACAACTGATCTAGAGTGTTACTCTCTCTCTCTCCCCTGCCTGTATGTCTTGGTCTCCTCTTTTCTGTCTGTCTCTCACTTATTCTTCTATCTCTATCTCTAGTCTTTCTCTCTATAAAGACAATTTTACAAATGGGTTGGAGGTGACTCTCATCTGTCTGGACCAGGCCAGAAATTGGCTGCAAGATGTGCATGATTTCCTGGCTCTTAAGTAGGATGTGCTGGAGTTTCCAATACATGCTCCTGGTGGCAAGGCTCCTGCCAGGAGCACATGGTAGGAAAATCAGTGCTTAAAGGTTTTTCCTTCTCTGTTTCTTCCATTACGGCTCTCTTTTGCTCTTTGTTCTGTGTTTCATATCATCTCTCCTTTTAGAACCATAGAAAAGTTACAGCACAGAAGGAGGCCATTCGGCCCATCTTGTCCATGCCAACCCGAGGACACCCAGGTGCCCTTTCTAATCCCACTTTCCTGCACCCAGCCCAAGCCCTGCAGTTTACAGCACTTAAGGTGCAGATCCAGGTACTTTTTTTTAAAGAGTTTAGAGTTTCTGCCTCTACCACCAACTTGGGCAGCGAATTCCAGACACCTACTACCCTCTGCATAAAAAAGTTCTTCCTCACGTCCCCCCTACACTTTCTTCCACTTACCTTGAATCTACGTCCCCTGGTTCTAGAATTTTCCACCAAGGGAAACAATTTTATCCTGTCCACTCTATCTATTCCCCTCATAATTTTGTACACATAATTTTCTGCTCACCTGTCAAGGAGACTTGGAGCCAGAATCGGGCTTCAAAACTCTGATGGTAGCATGAATTGTCTCGTCTTTTGTTGCGATTAGAGTTTGGGCAATATGCCATCTAATCGTGTTTACACAAGGAAGCTAGGGGCGAGGTCTGGACATGGAGGGAACAGAAGGCTGCAACCTACAGTTTGACGGTGAGGGTATGAAGTCAAATCATGTGGATGAATCGCTGGATGTATTAACTAATTGCTTTGAGCTGTTTATGTGCACCATTTCTGAATTACAGTTTTGGATATATACATGTTTATGAAAAATAGATGTCAGTAGATTTTCCCTGGCATTGCATGTAGGAAGTCAAGATCATGTATAGTTTTAGGTGAAGTTAAGTTAGAGGGCGGGGCTCACAGACATAATTTGGTTGCCATTTTAAAGTCATATATTCTGTCCTTATTTCTATATTTCTATTAAAAGTTCCTATCTTCACATTTCTAATTGAAGCTGCCTATGTAAACTTGCATCCTGTAATTATACCCTCCTGTCAGTGATGGCACTGCAACTGTTCCATTGACAGAAGGGTGTAAATATAAGTTTATAATAGGCAGTTTCTCTTTACAAATGGGAATATAGGAATTTATGAGGAGAAAAATGGGGTGCACAAAGATGTAAGATTTTTAGTAAGATATTTGTAAATTTCTCTGCAGTTGCAGACAGGAAGGTTTTTGAAAATTATTCTTGCATGGGTTGTGGGCATCGCTGATTTGGCCAGCATTTATTGCCCATCCCTAATTGCCCTTGAGAAGGTGGTGGTGAGCCACCTTCTTGAACCGCTGCAGTCCACGTGGTGTAGGTACACCCACAGTGCTGTTAGGGAGGGAGTTCCAGGATTTTGACCCAGCGACAGTGAAGGAACGGCGATATAGTTCCAAGTCAGGATGGTGTGTGGTTTGGAGGGTGCACAGATGTAATACACCATCCTCATCCTGAAGTCAATTTTATCATATTTACATAATTAGACCATAAATGTCACCTTCACACAGCACCCACTTATAAACAAAATAATGCAATCTTTGTTACATGTTATAATTCTCGTCCTCATAAAACTGACTTACTATGAGCAACACAAGTATCTATAATCTACAAGTATTACTAAAATTGATATGTCCTGTCACCTGTCAACATTACTTACATAAATTCCCATAATTATGTTCATTCCCTATTACATTTGTGATGACTTGTGATGCCTATAGATGCTTCTGTAATAGGATTTCCTTATTTAGAACTCTGTCACAGGTTTCAGTCACATATATCTCTGATTCTGTGCAATTTCCTATTAAGCAGCTTGGAGCTCCACTGACACTATCTGAGTGGCCAACTGTGCTAACCATAACCTCCCCTGTACAACAAACAATAGTTTTCACATAAATCAATCTGTTGCAATCTCCCTGGCTTGAATGTTGTGTCCTGCAATGTTAACTTTTGAGTTGAAATACTCCTAATTCTTAATGTCTATGGTGTGCTCATTTCTAGAAAAAAGTAGTAGAGGCATTCCTCTCAATTGTTGCCCTTCTCTGCTCTTATCATTACAAATTCTCCCAGAGACACAAAATAAGCAGCGAAATGGACATGCCCCATCCTCTCCACCAATCTGTAAAACAGTCATTGACCACCATCTCCCCTCCACTATTCAACAAAATGGCCTTCACCCATCTTTCCCCTCATGAACAGAAAAGCTGCTAACTCGTCACTTGGAGTATGAAACACCCTCCCAAATAAATGGCTAAACAGCCACTGCAACTCCTACTCTGAGAAGCAAAACCACATCTGCCCACTTCTCCCCACTACCTCTTAAGCAGCTATCTTTCATTACTTTATTTTAAAGATTATGAACATCTTTTCCTTGCTCCTAAGCTCCTATATGTCACTTCACAACTCATCTGCTTCTTTATCTATTCAGTGTTAAAATGAATTGTCAGAGCATAGCCTCCTTTTCTGTCTCATTCTCTCATTATTTTAAACTATGAAACAACTTACTCTACTCCTTTTAAAATCCTGGTGCGGCATCAACTACTTCCAACTCCCTAGTGTTATTCTTTGTTCTGCTTTTCAACCTTGGTGGTGTCTTGGCTCTATAAGCTTTGGTGTTTCACCACAATTTCTCAACAAAACAACGCAATCTAAATTCTTTTGTTTGTGTGTGCATGTGTGGATGGATGTACTTTCCATGTGGACAGACACAACATATGCATACATCTCCATTACAGAGTGATTTTGCATCCTGGCAAAGTTGAGCCGAGAACAATTAATAGTGCAAAACTAGTCGTGAACATACTCAACTCATGGCCTCCAATTTCCCCAAGGCAGTTCATTTGATTAACTAACAAGATCTTCCATTGTAGTTTTGGCCATGTGCCGGGAGTTAGCCTATTGGGGAATATAGAAAATATGGATAGCAGCTGAAATTTAAAGGGATTAGCCTAGTAAATGGTAAGTAACAACATGCGGGGGCAAATGCCGGTGCAGACACAATGGTCCAAATAGCCTCCTTCTGTGCTGTAATAATTCTGTGATTTTGCAAAACATTGCTTTAGCTTTTTTTAAAAGGTTCAAAACGGATTGAAGTATGTCAAGGCTGGGGAGACGGGATGAAAGAAATGCCAGGCAAAAACAAAGCAAATGGAAATCTAAATTTGAAGGCGTGAAACTGCCTGAAGGAAAGTGGCAAAGTGGAGCAGCAGCTGACAAAGTGAAAATCAGCTGGAATTCAGCTGCCTGGACGCAAAGCTCTGGATGTTTACTACAGTGTTTACCATCATGATGAGGAGGGAAATCCTACATCCCAGTGATCATATTCTTATGAAGCGAAGGTGTGACATACTCCGATTTATTATTTTTCTGTTTTGTATCTGATTCTGACCTGTGGCTGGCTATCTCCTTCCACATGAGCAGCACTGTCCTTTTCCAATTCCTCTGAGCTGAAATCTGATCCTGGTCAGTACTTGTAGATCTGATGAACAGATTAGAATGGTGACTATACCGCAAGAAACATTCAATACAATCTGAGTGAACGTATTTGGTATTAAGTCTTATCTGAGTTGTTTCACCCTTTTCAACAGATGTTCTCCCTTAAGCGCTTCATGTACCATGTATCGTTCATATCCCAAGGATCTGTCAAAGCCGCTGTAATCTGATTGGCAAAGTATGCACAAAAGCAATGTGCATTTCCTCATCATCAACTTTTTCCTGCATGCTCCCTCCTGCCTGTGAATTCTTTTTGATCTGCCTTTTTTTACATCTCTCCATCTTTCCAACCAGTGACCCAATCTGAGAGTGGAAAGCTGCTACCGTGAAAGTCGTCGACACAAACCAAAGTTGCAATGACCTTTATGTTCGTGAGAGGATACATTGCCCCAAGTTATTTTTCTCCTTCCACTTTTTATTCATCTTCCTAGGGCATGCATCAACTGCGCCTAAGATTGCAGGTATGCAAATCTTCTCTGCTCTTGAGCTAAGCATGAAAAGGTGCACCGGAACAGAGTATTAATGTGTTTCCCACGTAATCTGATTCTCCTCATTGGGAAACATTGGCCTGCACTCTGCGTCTTTTCTCGCATCTTGGCTAAGTCATCAAGTCAGCAAAACAGTAAGTCACAGGCATGAACGTATGTCCTACTTAATGTGCCATCATTCTACTGTCCTTTTTCTTTTCTTTGTAACATTAAAGGACATGCATTTCAATGGTATGTTTCAGTAGATACAACGATACATAGACATAGACATTAATATCAGATAAAAACCGCAAAAAACTGGAAATATTAAACAAAAAAAAAATTGCTGAGTTCCAATGAAGACTCCACACCTGAAACATCGACTTGTCCATTCTCTCCAGGAGTTCTGCCTGACTTCCTGATTGTATCCACCACGTTTACTTTAATATCAAAAAGTTGAATACAAACTATTTGTATTATTTTTATGCTTGTACTTGCAGGTACTGGACACCACCCATCAACCGCATTCCTGGTCAAAAATTGGATCTGTCCTTAGTTTTCTGTTTACATTTCTTTCTGCTCACTGTCCCACACTTGCAAAATATCCCACCATTGATGACCATATCCCATCAAATTTGCTCAATTATTTTGGTCATTTGGAATATTAATCTTGCATCCAGCACCAGCACGAATAATTCTTTAATAGAGAGGGGAATTTGAGTCTAATCTATGCCTCAATATAACTTTCTTAATCATGGGTCATAAAATCAATAATTTCATTTGTTCTCAAGATGTGAGACACTCCGGTAAGGCATTGGTTATTGTGTGCTTTAAGGTTAAACATTAAATGATTGGTTCTATAAGACTCTGCACCACATTTCTAATACACATTTTCGGGTGACTTACAGCTGGGAGGATGTGTGACTGCTAGCTGCTGACTCATCCAAAACTAGGAACTGCTGGGAGCTGAAGCTAATGTCACTCTCAGAGACAGACAGCTCTATGCCAAATTCTGAAAGGTCAACATCACAAAACTCCTCTTCACTAGTAGTATCCTCCTGAAACGCAAGTCAAAAAGTCACAGCAAATATTATACCAGGGACATCTTGTATCAGTGGTGAACTTCACAATGTTCCATTTTTAAAAATTTATATTCTGATCATACCTCCAGTAGACTCTCTCTCATAGTGTTGTATTCTACTCTAGACAGTTCTGAAATATGAACATAATAATGAATTTAACTAACATTGTCAACAAACTTAAGTGGAAAATATTCTGGTCCAAACATTTAAAAAAAAAAATCACACTGCCTCCCCGATGACCTAGTGCATTGAGCTCAGGTTCAATTCCCAGCCAATGCTGAGTATAGTAGGGAGAGTATAATTGGCTTAGCACCTATGGGTGAGGGTGGTAAAAAATAGAGAGTTCCCACTCCTGATGGGTTTACACTGACTGATGCTGGAAAATGTAAGTATATAGCTACCTCAGGAGAACAGGATAAGGCTTGCTAATGCCATCTATTATTGAAGACTTGCTGTGCTCACTGACGAACCTCGCAGTTAAAGACTGGCCATTTAACTGAGGTATCCTGCATAATTATGCCTCATATAATCTGTGCTTTCAAGAGAAGATTTCCCCTCTCTCTTGGAAAGAAAAAAGGCTTAAAAAATGATAAACCTTGATCCATTCAGTGCTCCTACAACTCTGGGATTCCGATGTTTGCTGCAAAATCAAATCCTCAAGATTTGTTCACCAGGAAAAACCCAAAGTTCGGATTTTGTCTTTGTTACAGTAAGGAATATCAGTGTCTAGAGATAGAATACCTGTCCACTTTGGGCAGCCAATATCAAATATTCCAAGATAAAGGCAAAATATTGCGGATGCTGGAAATCTGAAACAAAAACAAAAAATGCTGGAAAAACTCAGCAGGTCTGACAGCATCTGTGGCGAGAAAGACAGTTAACGTTTCGAGTCCGTAGAGTCATACGGACTCGAAACGTTAACTCTGTCTTTCTCTCCACAGATGCTGTCAGACCTGCTGAGTTTTTCCAGCATTTTTTGTTTTTGTTTCAAATATTCCAATATCATGTATAACATTTTGATGCAGAATTAAGTTCCATTTACTCTGCTGTGACTTAACCCCAAGGTCACAAGAGCATTCCTGCAGTATAACTAAAGTATTTTATTTTCCCATCTGTCACGTTTATTGCTGCATAGATGGCTATGGACGTTTTTGTACCAATTTATGTCAAATTCTGGGCACTCTTTTCTGCTATGTGAGCCAGACTTATTAGAAACTGGATTGTGATTTCTCAAAAACATTTCACTTAGAGCCTTTACAACTAACCTAGGTTTTTGACAAAGGACAGTTTGAAAAACCTCTGTATGCCCCAGTTGCCCATATTTCTTTTAAATTGACTGCTGAAATTAAATACTGGAAAGCTCACAATGAACAGCAGCCATTCAAGTTATAAAAGTGTGCTCTTTTCAAAGATCATGTACATTTTATAACATCGTGAACTTTACTCTTGTCCATTCATTCTGGAAGTAAAGTTTTAAAGCACACCAAAGTGATACTTCAAAATTTCTATCCAACTCATTATTTGCCTCTATGCAACTTTGGCTGACCGCCCACTAGACAACCACTCCAGCCACGGTGACATAGAAAACCCAAGAATACTTCATGATCTTAGCTTATATTTATCTCTATGACCTTTTATCCCATTCTCAACCAAACACTGTGCAACATTTATATTGGCATTTATGTTCGAGCCAATAGCTGTCATTTGCTTTTGCAGATACTAACACACAGCAGTAAGATGCATTACTTGAGAAACAGTTGCAGTTTTCAATTACCATAGTAATTACGTTAACATTTCATATGCATTGAAGAGCAAGTTCATGTCGTAGAATGCAGCATTTACATAAAGAAACATATTTAGCTTCAAATCACGTTACTGTTTAAGATAGCTCATGGCATTGGGAGGCTCAATATTTGGACTATGGTAAAGAGAAATCCCAAAGTGTTAACATTAATTATGATGTTTAGATAATCAAGTGATTACTACATATAAAAAAAAATCTGTATATTCAGTAGACTATGTCATTCTTAAATTGGAGGTGTAGGAGGGCTGATAGTAAAACAGCTATTTAGCAACCTCTGTTGAGAATAGAAAAGGGTATGAAGATCAAGGAAACAGGTAAAAATGACACATTAGATTATTTATTCCTATTTCTTAAATCTTACAGCAGTAACTCACCTAATTGTTCATTCGCCATAGTGCCATGCTGCACTTCTACAAGAAGTGGCTCAGTCCTTGTATAAAGTGCAAGATAACTGCAACCACTATCCAAGCACTACAGAAACAAGGAATGGAATGCCATGGCATCAATAAGTATGACAGTGTTTGCTATATATAAATTGTTTGTGATCACATACGCAAATATAGTACTAATTTTTCAGTAACAAACTGAAACGATTACATTTTAATTTAATTTTGATTAGGCAGATGTCTGAGGTGCAGAAACCCAGCACCATGCTTCAGAGAGTTTTTCAAACCAATACACTGAGAAATCCATTCAGGTAGAGTTTTGCTTGCCCAATATGGGCTGCACACTTTCTGTTCCGAGGGACAAACCCCACTTCAATAAATTAAGAGAGTTTAAGCAGTTTGGCAACAGCTAGAACACTGGCATCTACCTGACAAAGTGGAAAATTGCCCAGTTATGTCTGGACAATAAAAAAACAGGACAAATCAAAATCAGCCAATTACCACCCCATCAGTCTACTCTCGATCAAAGCAAAGCGATTGAAGGTGTCATCAATAGGGTTATCAAGCGGCACTTACTCACCAAAGACAGATTTCGTCAAGGCCACTCTGCTTCTCATTACAGCCTATGTTCAAACATAGACAAAAGACCTGACTCCCAGAGGTGAGATGAGTGGCTGCCCTCAACATAAAGGCAGCATTTGACCAAGTGTGATATCAAGGAGCCTTAGCAAAAGGGAACTCAAATGGAGTCAGGGGGAAAAATCTCCACTGGGTGGAGTCATGGCTAGCACAAAGGAAGGTGGTTGTTGGAGGCAAACCATCTGAACCCTACGGCATCGCTGCAAGACTTCCTCAGGGTAGTGTCCTAGGCACAAACATTTTCAGCTGCTTCATTAATGATCTTCCCTCTATCTCAAGGTCAGAAGTGGATGTTTGCTGATGATTGTACAGCATTCAGTGCCATTCGCAACTCCTTAGATAATGAAGCAGCCTGTGCCCGCATGCAGCGAGATCTGAACAACATTCAAGCTTCGGCTGATAAGTGGCAAGTAACATTCATGCCACACAAGTGCCAGGCAATGACCATCTCCATCAAAAGAGAACCTAACCATTTCCCTTTGACATTCATTGGCATTACCCTCGCTGAATCCTCCACTATCAACATCCTGAGGATGGGGGAGGCGGGAAGATCACCACCGATCAGAAACTGAACTGGACCAACCATATAAAAACTGTGGCTGCAAGAGCACGTCAGAGGCTGTGAATTCTGTGGCGATTAAACTCACCTCCTGCCTCCTCAGAGCCTGGCTACCACCTACAAGGCACAAGTCAGGAATGCGATGGAATATTTTCCACTTGCCTGGATGTGTACAGCTCCAACAACACTCAAGAAGCTCAACAGCATCCAGGAAAAAGCAGCCTGCTTGATTTGTAGCTTATCTACCACCTTAAACGTTTACTCCCCCCACCACCGACACACCATGGCAGCATTGTGTACCATCTACAAGATGCACTGCAACAATTTATCAAGGCTCCTTCACCAGAACCTTCCAAACCCATGACCTTTACCAGCTAGAGGAACAAGGGCAGCCGATGCGTAGGAACACCACCACCTGCAAGTTCCTCTCCATCTCATATCATTCTGACTTGGAAATGTTTTGTCATTCCTTCGCTGTCACTGGATCAAAATCCTGGAATTCCCTTCCTAACAACACTTGTGGGCAGATCTACACCACATGGAATGCAGCTGTTTAAGGGAAGTGATAGTGAGCCACCTTCAAGGACAATTAGGGATGGGAAATAAATGCTGGCCTTGCCAGTGACACCAACATCCTATGAAAAAAAGAAAATGGAGTTTTGTAGGTGACGTCTGTCAATCCAAGGCAAGCTTGTTGGTACATCAACAATCTAATCTATGTAAATCTATGTGCAATCTAATTTATGTAAAAGATCTTTGTCACTCACTACGGTGCCTGTGGGGGACAATTACTTTATTTCAATATCATATATAGTTGCAAACAAGCACATAAAGTACAAGAGAAAAGTGACGGATCAAGTGACGTTCCTTTCAAGCCCAAACATTTCATGGAGTTTTTTTTCAACTAAATATCCTACCTCAGCCAAATACTTTTGCTCTGAATCCTTTTTTTTTGCTTCCATCTGCTCTCTGGAATGTTCTGCTTTTGCGCAATGTTTTGTGCATTCGGCCTCCTCCTCCTGTCCCGAATTTGCCAGTTCCAGTTGTACTGCCTCTGCCACGCCTTTTTCTGGGAGGACATTTTTAACGTCATTACTCCTCTCATCCTCAGCCGCTGATCCATCCAATTCTTCTCTCTCTTCCTTGCATTTAGGTTCCATTTGCAGGGTCTGTTGCTGAATGTCTTGTTGGCGTATTTCACTTTCTTGTTCCTCATCACTGGTAATCTCAGCCTCCACTTCCACAGCCTATTGAATAAAGTATTGACTACATATAGTAAATTAAAAGGGACGGACATCCACCATAATAATCATTTTTACTTTCATGAATACCTGAGAAGTAAATTTAAGTGAAAAGAAAGATGTAAATCCAAAATCACTTTCTACAAAGAAACCACCAGATTCACATCTGATCTCTGGCGAACTTCATCTGTAAGTTTCCCTTAGGTCAATTTTTCATTTTGAACACTTGCACACCTCAATACAAGGGATTGTGATGAGCAATGGAAACTTTCTCAATTTGTGCATCTAGTGTCAACGTTGAGCGTTTCCAGATAGGGAATAGCAGTCAGCTGCAGAGTAAGGCTCCCTTTTTATCAAACTGAATGTCTCAGTGATGTGAGAGAGAGAAAGAGATGCAATTAAGACAGGCCCCACACCAGCTACTCCTATGACTTCTGAATGACTGCCAATTTGCTGCCAAATTATAAACAGCTTTGTACTGTGGAATGTATCCACCAGGAATATGGCCAAGATTGTCCAAATTAGTTTCAACTGGCAGACTTTCTCTGTGTTTAGGTTCCAGAGGTGAAAAGGATTGTGTCCATCGAAAAACCCACTTTACTATATTTAAATTACAGCTCAGATTATACTGCCACTTGCTGTGCAATATGTTGCATCCTTTATTTCTATCAAATAGTTAACCAGAACCATAATATGAAAGTTTATATTTTCAAAAGTATTCAAGAAATTACATAACAGAAAATCCTTTATATTTAGCAAAACTTGTGACAAGGATAAGTTACCTACTTTGGACAGTTCACTTGTCCTAATAGCTTTTTCTTTTAAAAAAAAAGCAACAAAACACAGTGATATATTTTACATGCAGTTGTTGACATATCTACCATTAAAGGGAAATCAAGTTTTAAAACAACATTGTTACAAACTCACAAGAGGCCCTCTCCTTCTTACCTTGTTTTTAAGTATATTATTGGACTATTCGCTGAGTTCTTCCACCCAGAGAGTTAGGGCAACTTAACATAATTCAAATCACTTTCAAAACTGGGAAAGGGCATGACAATTACTTAAAATAATGGAAGCACTGGCTCCCACAGCAATTAAGTATAGGCGTATGATTTGGTATATGCAGTTGGGTAGGTTCTGACAATTAATGGATAACATTAAACAAAGAATGAGGAAGAATCAAGATAAATGTCTCATTTTTCATTTGTTTTTCAACAACGTGATGAGTTGAGTGCATATGATGCAGTTTTCTTCCTCATGTTAATTTTGCAAACTACATATCTTTTTGTCACTAAGTCTTAATGTTTAATAAACATGAGCCTAGCCCATTAATAGCTTTACAAATATTTTCAAGAGCAGCCTTTATGAAGGGGGTCTCATAAGCAGCTACCACCTCAGTAAAAAGATACTTGAAATTTTAAAATTCACTCCTTACTAGACTATGAATACACTTAAAAAGCCATAAAGCTAATTTTGATAACAATATTTTGTTAGAAATTCAATTCACAACAGTCTTGGCCATCTCATGTTCTTGGTATAGTCTACACAATATGAACCCATTATTTAAATATTCAATTAACAGAATCTATTTCCTTAGAATAGGGAGCAAAAGGAGAGAATGGCCATGAGGCAAGTCCAATTGACTTTGTTATATCATGTTTCATCATTGACTTTAATTTAAAATGACATTTGATAATTCCCTTGTTTTTAAAATAGAGTCAGAAGGAAGCTGTTAATTAAAAGTATTATGGCACGACGGATGATAAATGCCAAGCTGCTCAAATCCCAGAGGGAAACTTGAAACAGATGCCAAAATGGTTTTTACAATTTGTATAGTATGAGGAGCAGTTCTGAAATCAGGAAATGATTTCCTAGACTACTTGTGATGATTTTATAGTAAAGTAAACATTTATTAAAAGAATAAAGGAAAAAAAAAACACAATTACATTTAAACACAAAAATGGCTTCACACAGTAAACAGTACTTTAAAACAGTTCCACAAAGCTTAACTTAGCTACCCTCAGAGCTAACCTTTCCCTTTTCTGTTCAGCAACTCCTTCCCTTTGATCTCTCTATTGTTACAACCAGTCTCTTCAGAAATGCTTTCTTCCCAGAATTGATTAAATCATTCTTTACTTTAGCTCTTAGACTTGTGAAAACAAACTTACCCTACCTTTACCTCACTTCCTTACACCTTTTTCCAACATGGATATATCTCCCTTTGAACTAAAACAACTCATTTCAAACTATTCCTGTTATTGCTTTATAAGAGCATAAGACATAGGAGCAGAAATTAGGCCATTCGGCCCATCGAGTCTGCTCCGCCATTCAATCATGGCTGATAAGTTTCTCAACCCCATTCTCCCGCCTTCTCCCCATAACCTTTGATCTCCTTACCAATCAAGAACCTATCTATCTCCGTCTTAAATACACTCAATGATCTGGCCTCCACAGCCTTCTGTGGCAATGAATTCCATACATTCACCACTCTCTGGCTAAAGAAGTTTCTCCTCATCTCTGTTCTAAAAGGTCTTCCCTTTACTCTGAGGCTGTGCCCTCGGGTCCTAGTCTCTCCTACTAATGGAAACATCTTCCCCACGTCCACTCTATCCAGGCCTTTCTGTATTCTGTAAGTTTCAATCATATCCCCCCTCATCCTTCTAAACTCCATCGAGTATAGACCCAGAGTCCTCAAACGTTCCTCATATGTTAAGCCTTTCATTCCTGGGATCATTCTCGTGAACCTCCTCTGGACCCTCTCCAGGGCCAGAACATCCTTCCTGAGATATGGGGCCCAAAATTGCTCACAATATTCTAAATGTGGTCTGACCAGAGCCTTATAAAGCCTCAGCAGCACATCCCTGCTTTTATATTCTAGTCCTCTCGAAATAAATGCCAACATTGCATTTGCCTTCCTAACTACCGACTCAATCTGCAAGTTAACCTTAAGAGAATCCTGGACTAGGACTCCCAAGTCCCTTTGCACTCCAGACTTCTGAATTCTCTCCCCATTTAGAAAATAGTCTATGCCTCGATTCTTCCTATCAAAGTGCATGACCTCACACTTCCCCACATTGTATTCCATCTGCCACTTCTTTGCCCATTCTCCTAACCTGTCCAAATCCTTCTGCAGCCTCCCCAATACTACCTGGCCCTCCACCTATCTTTGTATCATCTGCAAACTTAGCCAGGATGCCCTCAGTTCCTTCATCTAGATCATTAATGTATAAAGTGAAAAGTTGTGGTCCCAACACTGACCTCTGCGGAACTCCACTAGTCACCGGCCGCCATCCTGAGAAAGGCCCCCTTATCCCCACTCTCTGCCTCCTTCCAGACAGTCAATCTTCTATCCATGCTAGTACCTTGCCTCTAACACCATGGGCTCTTATCTTACTGAGCAACCTCCTGTGCGGCACCTTGTCAAAGACCTTCAGGAAGTCCAAGTAGATAACATCCATTGGCTCTCCTTTGTCTAACCTACTTGTTACCTCCTCAAAGAATTCTAACAGGTTTGTCAGGCATGACCTTCCCTTGATGAAACCAAGTTCCTCTTGGTTCTTTAACATATCAAAACCACTTCTCACTGTTGACTTTAGACCCTCACTCTAGCTCTTAATCCAATTAAATCCTGATTTCCAGTACATGAGAAAATATGCCAGGGTTATTACAAGAAAAATATTACAATTTCTTGTTTTCTCGACAATAGTTATTGGAACATGAGAAGTGGTACTGCTCAGATAATTATGAAATATCAAACATTCCTTCATGGGATTGGTGCAATTAAACTATCTGATGGTGGTGAAATGGTCAGAGAGTGGTCAGTTTCTGATAACAAAGGACCCAAGAAATCCAATTACTCAACCATTTCATCCAACCCCTTAATGGAGGTGACCAATTGGAAGGAAGATTGCCCTAAATACTCAGCAGGGAAATCAAAATCAGTTTAGCTTAGTATGACCCCTTGCTTTTTCAAGTATGCTCAGAGACAGGTAGGGGGAGCATTTGGCATCAAGAACATTGGGGATCTATCAAAGACATGTAACTTGATACAATCTACAAATTTCATAACAGCATTTATCAGCTATAAGACCTGTTAACTGTGTTTGAATGAGAAGGAAACAAGTGTAAGAGATTCCTATATGTAAGGAATTCATTGGCTGCCATAGAATAATTGCTTTGTGACATTGTCACAACATGGAAGAAATCAATACAAAAATAAATTTCTTGAAAGTCCAATGGCCATCACATGAAGAAAATGGTGTTCCTTTCAACAATGAACTTTGTAGGAAGCCAAGAAGGAACAACAACAGTGCGAAAAGCCTCAGGACTTAATGGCCATTTTAACAGGAATGCAGTGGCTTCAGGTTATCCAGTCAGACAAGGATGACAGTTCAAGAATTTTAGATTTTCCAAGGTTCTACCTGCCATGTCATCAAAATTAGTTACTTAATCACCAATGGTCAGAGTGATAGATTACTCTGCATATTGTGGCATTACTCAAGATCTTTCCCTCTGATTTTGGAACCCACATGTATCAAAAGAATTTTTGAACGAACTTGAAATAATTTAACACTGCACACAATGGTGCTATAAGCAATGTTAGTGTGCATTATCCTGGCACGCAAAGTTGGTGCTCCACCTAAATTGTATTAGTAACATGCCATCTGGTGAATATAAAGCTGCAAGAGGGAGGATGAAAACTTATATCCTTTGACAACCTCAGGATGACCCAAAGCACCTTACAGTCAATGTTTGAAATCTAGTCACTGTTATAATGTCGGAAACACAGCAGCCACTTTGCACAAAGCAAGCTCCCATTAGCAGAAATGTGAAAATGACCAAATAATCTGCGCTAAATTATGTTGGTCAAAGGATAGATATTGGACTGGCCATTCGGGGGAACTCCACTCTTCTTCGAAGTAGTGCCATGGGATCTTTTAGGTCTACCTGAGGGAGATGGGGAGTTGCTTTAACGTCTCATCTGAAAGTTGGCACATCTCCAATGTTGCAGCACCTCCTCAGTACTGGACTAGAGTGTCAGCCTGGATTGTGCTTTCAAGTCTCCTACAGTGGTGCTTTTGAAACCACAAACTTCTGACTCAGATGAGACTGTTACCAACTGAGCTACAGCTGGCATTAACATTCCGTAAGCACAACTTTTCAATCGGATATAGGGAGGAAGAGAAGAAGTGCTATTTTAGAGAAGTCAAGCCTCAGGGTGTAACCCATGCAACACCACATGTGAAAAGCACTATGGGGGAAAGGGTATAAGCAGGGAATATAGAATGTACTGCATTTTGTTATATATTATGTTAATCACCAGTCATCACATCTGACAATAGTCACATCATAATTATATGTATTGTTGTTGTGTTACGCTTAAAATACGTTAATATAAATAGCTCAAGATTTTGGATATCACTGCAGATTACTGAATTTCTGCAATCATGTCAAAAAACACAAAAAATAAAATGTTTGTATTTACCTTTACTTTTATTTGAATTTCCTTTTGGCGGACTCTGTTCCAACATACAAGGTGAAACCTTGCTATGCTGCAGTGAAAATAATGTGGGGAGGGAGAACTCAAATTCTGCTGGTAATTTTTCTTTGGTGATGTGTTCAAGGTGAGTGACACAGATGCTGACTAATTAAACATTGACCCACTTTTGGCATCTGGTGTCAGCGTCAAAAACACTCAGATAAGTTGTAACATGGGCCAATGGTAGAATAAAGTTTCCTTAACTCTTATCCAGCAATTTATCTTAATCCCAATTTCAGAAGTATTTACTACTGTACCAATCTGATACACCGACTATCCGTCTGAGATTATCCATTTGAAGAATATTAAATGGAATTTATTATTGTGCACCACACTTTGAATTTAAATCGGATCTTTATAGCCAGAGATGCCACAGCTAAATCTAACTGTACTAACCATACCACACCATTAAGTCTCTATGTGGATTCATATTTGAGATGTTTTGTGGCAACCATTCTAAAAATTTTAATCATGTATTCTGTAATTTTGCCTTTACTTGCAAACTTAGAAGAGAAAAAACTGTAATTTGATCAAAACAGGTGTTGTTGCACCCACTGTATTCTGTCCTCTTGTGACACTACCTACTTATTTGTTACTTTAAGATTGTCCCAAGTCTCAAGGCAGGGCTGAGGTGCATTCAAACCAAAGTTTCATATGTTCATAAATATATAAAACTGAGACACTTACCAAAGATAAGACCACTGCAGAGGCAATTCAACAAAATAACCTTACATTTGAAAAACTGCTCTCAATAACCACAACAAAAAATGCTTAAGCATTGCACATTCAAAGATGTTGTTCTATTTTGTACATGAATAGAAATGCTGAGTTCATCAAGACTGGCATTCTTACTAATGCTGGCTAAAATGATAAATGTCCTATCGTTCATTGACATTAACCAAAATTCATTGTAATGTAAATTCTTAAGGCAATCAGGTTGTCAAAGTAATTTTATTAAGCACATACATTGTTCTCAGAACAAAACCTGTACACTAGAAACAAGGCTGTACAATACAATTCATTCTCATCAATGGTCATGAAGACAGTACAGCTTTATTGGTCTTTACACACACTGAACATTTCACATGGCAAGGTCCTAGAGCCTGTAGAAGATGGTCATTTCTTCATTTTCATATCTGCTTCAATGGCACAGCGACGTCCTCTTGTACCACCATCCTAATGGGAAAAAAAATTACTCTTTTTCACTGCTTATTGGGGAAATATTAAGCATTTATAGTTACAGAACTTTGCTATATTCCAGAACATTACATTTTATGAGGCAGACCGCACATGCATTGGTGAAAGAACAAAAAGAGTGTCTTTAAACAAAAAAATAATTGGCTCAAATAGTTTTGCAATATTAGCACATAGGACTAAAAAGGTATGCTATATTTATAAATGAAGGCGAAAATATATTTGTAGAACAAAGATTCATGCACATTATTAGGGTGATAGTTCTGGAAAGAATAAGAAATGAAGACTACATGAAAAATATTAAAAAAGGGACTGTGGTTGAAGATTGAACATCACAGAAGGGGGGGCAACATCCTTAATATGCAAAACACTCCTAATGCTTTCTAATGCCCAGCATCAACACATTCCATCTTCATTTGAAAAAATTTCAAACTGAATGCATTGCACTTACCTGGAAGCAGCAATTAACTGCTTTGTGGAGACTGTTAACAGTATTTTGTCATCAGCTGATGTCACAGCGCTTGCTGTTGCTGGCTGAAATACATGGGGAAACTAGAAATGTCAACACAGGACAGCTTTTAAAAATAAATTTCATTTAAATTTAAAAAACCATGTTTTTAAACCAGTGATTGAGTAAAATAGAAATTTGTGTTAAATTACCATCATGCAATCACTGAAATAAAGATAAATTTAGAACAAACAAAACTCCTAGATTTCCATGTATTTCAGCCAGCACTGTGACATCATCAGCTGATGACAAAAACCTCTCCAAAGTAGTTAACTTCTGCAACCAGGTAAGAGGAAAACACCCACTCTGAAACTTCTGTGTAGACGAAATGATAAAAATGAATTAGTGTTAGGAGCTAAATGTTGGAGTTGTGTTCTTTGCATTTAATAGAAATTATGTTGGAACACAAAATTTTTATTTGACATTTAAAAGGGAATAGAAGACATAGAAAAAGGGAACTATGTGATTGTACATAACACTTGTGTTAGTAACAACATTAATATGGGCAATTAATTTGCTCCATTGAAACATTTATTCTGTAGATAGGCATGGGTCATTAGTTGTAAAGACGGGTTGAATGTGTGGGATTGAAATACAGTCACAAATACATTCATAAAATGAAAATGTGGAACATTTTGGAGAATGACTGGAAAAATCCAGGAATACAAGTCACATTATTCAAACCAGACCCCTATACAAAATCCAAGACAATATGTAATAATATGACTCGTACTTGGATCTTAAGATAGCTGGGGTTTAATCACAAAATTGGGCTACTGAATCTATTGCTATTTGCATGAACTACTAACAAAACAATTGTCTGAATGGTGAATGAGGCTTTTGAATAGTCAGATGTCCTTATGGGTAGACGGCATTGAAATCGATTTAAAGGTCTTTCAAAGAACTGACACCTTTATCTTGCAAGAGTGGCCATAAAATTTAAGTCTCCCCAATACTTGGCAAATTTCCCCACAGATTCAAATAATACTAAGGACTGTAGCTTGCTCATATCATGAGCATATGATGTTTTGAAAACCATCTTCATGTATGAGGTAAATTTATTTTACTTTAGTCTGGAAATCAGCATGCAAGATATAATATGAACACAACAAATCCTCTAGTTCTACAGAGGGAAATAACTTATTTGAAAGTTTTAACACCTCCATTAAAATAATGGGCAAAAGAACTTCAAACATTCACTGTTATCATTTCCAGACATGAATTAGTAATTAGCCCTTCCTTTCTTCCTGGCTGCCTGACTCAGTGCAATACAGCAGTGAGCAAACTTTAACAAACACACACTGAAATTCTAAGGGGGAAATAAAATTAATGAAATTTAAATATAACGCTTTGCCTTCATTCCACCTTCCCCCTTAAAATATAATTAAACACCCTTCCCAAAAAAAGACATTTTGACAGATAAAGATCCATTTTAATTAAATTACTCCCCTAAAAATCTGAATACTGAGTTTCTCATCTGATCAAAACTCCTGGACCCATTGGGAGAAAAATTCATTTCCATTGCGCCGCTTCTAAAGGCATTATGCAGACTTATACTGATCCCTAGGGGGCCGACAGCACTGATGCTGCTTTAAGTAGCATAGCTGTTGCTATTGTCTCTTTAACAGTATATAATGTTGCTGCTCTTCCATTTCATCAAAATCCCTTTTCATTAACTGAAATTAGCATTTCAGACTAGCATTTCCTAGTTGAAGGGGACGTTGATCCTATTTAAAAATAAAAACAAAAATAATAACAGAGAAACAAAACCTGTATCATGTGCTGTGTTGTGGAAATAACCAGCTTTTAATACTAATACTTTTTCAGCGATTTGCCATTGCTTCTTTCTGTAGGGAACTTGGTGTAAGATGGCAACATGCCAGACAAACCTGTGCTCCAAAACAGCTTACCAAAAATGTAATATTTTTAATATTTTGCTAAATTCTACAGGATGTGATACAGCAGAGCAAAAAAAAAACTGAAGGTGTGAGAGTGATGCCATCTTATCCAGAAATCACCATAGGCAAGTCAAGGAATTGCCTTAGTTGGATGATATGTTGCAAGCCAGGTTTTCCAACAAAACAGCAGCACATGGTTTAAAACGCCACCCAAGTTATTCATAAATATCAATAAACCCTGTCAGTTCCCTCAAGTGAAAGCTGGGACCTGAAGTAAGGCTGTTCAGAATTCACTGAGCAGCATCCTACAGTGTGGGAAGCATCACCTACCTGTTCTGCTGTAGAGCCCTATCAGAGCGAAGGCAGGCTGCATGCCGATGCTCCTAATCGCTGCGTCCTGAGCATTTAGATCACGTGCAATTCTAGCAGTGGAACATGTAAATGCCTTAAACTGTCCTTCACTAGATCTAGAAGCTTTCTTCCATTGGTTTACATCTCTCTGGCTTCTTGAAAATCCTGGCACACAGCATTACGAACGCCTTATTCCCTATATTTCTCTTTATATGTATAGGAAAAATGCTGTTTTGGTTGAAGTTTCTCTTTATGTTGTTTGAATCCACATCTAAACTGAAAGATCTTCCTCCAGACAGCATCTAACTGATATCAGCTCATTGGATACAACCAGCTATGAACTGGCACTAACTTCACAGCAGTCACATGGTAGCTGGTGTAGCGGATCAACAGTCAATGCCACATTTTAATATGACATTTGTGAAACGATGAAATATCAGACATTACTGAACCTAATGAAACAAACTGGGACAATTTCATCAAAACATACTTTCACAGAAAAAACAGTTATGATTTTGACCAGCTATGAACCACAGATTGAGCATTATAATCTGGGTTAACATTCAGGGCAGAACATTCACTTCCAGACTTTGACATCTCCTACAATGAGTTATTATCCACATTTTATATTGAATACTTACAAAAAGAGAGAGAAGAAAGGCAGGAGAGCCCATGGGGACACTGTCCTGTTAAAGGACAAACAAAAAAAAACACCAAATCAGATTCAACCTGAGCAAACATAAGCAAACCAGCTACATTCTCTCAGAAGACATCAACCTGGATTTCCATTCAATGGTATTTTAGTGCTAACAGTAACCCATTTATTCGAATGGTTTACCACTTCGTTATAAATCAATCAGAAAGTCCAGGCTCTTCGTATATCACTAACAAACGATAAAGGATTCCTGGAACATCTGAAAAGTAATTATATTTGCATGACCATATTAACAACTGATGTTACAACAACACTTCTATCTATGATTATATTTCTGGACTAAGATTCTAGACTTTACCAACTGGCATTATAGTTTTAGGATTATTGTATACAGATGGTCAGCAGTAATGAGGATACCTATACCTGCAAATCAAAACTACAAGCAAAGTATAATTGCTATTATTCTTTCATAGGTTAGACATCTGACACTATAAATAAAGGCCCAGCCATCTTCAGCTGCTTCATCAATGACCTTCCCTCCATCATAAGGTCAGAAGTGCGGATGTTTGCTGGTGATTGCACAATGTTCTGCACCATTCGCGACTCCTCAGATACTCCACATCCAAATGCAGCCAGACCTGGACAATACCAATACTTGGACTGACAAGTAGCAAGTAACATTCGTGCCACACAAGTGCCAGGCAATGATTATCTCCAACAAGAGAGAATCTAAGCATCACCCCTTGACATACAACAGTATTACCATCACTGAATCACTGAATCCCCCATTATCAACATCCTGGGGGTTACCATTGACTAGAAACTGAACTGGACTAGCCATATAAATACTGTGGCTACAAGAGCAGGTCAGAGACAAGGAATCCTGCGACGAGCAACTCACTTCCTGACTCTCCAAAGCCTCTCCACTTGTCTGATGAGCGTAGGTCCAACAACACTCGACAAGTTTGATACCATCCAGGACAACACAGTCCACTTGATTGGCACCCCATCCACAAACATTCACTCCACCCACCACCAACGGACAGTGGCAGCAGTGCGTACCATCTACAAGATGCACTGCAGGAACTCACCAATCCTCCTTCCAAACCCACTCACCATCCTGACTTGGAAATATATCGCCGTTCCTTCACTGACGCTGGGTCAAAATCCTGGAACTCCCTCCCTGACACCACTGTGGGTGTACCTACACCACATGGACTGCAGCAATTCAGGAAGGCAGCTCACCACCACCTTCTCAAGGGCAACTAGGGATGGGTAATAAATGCTGGCCTAGCCAGCGATGTCCACATCCCATGAGTGGATAAAAAAACTATAAAACAAAACTGGAAACAGTTTGCATCATACAAACATACGAATTAGGTGTAGGCCACTTGGCCCCTCGAGCTTGCTCCGTCACTCAATAAGATCATGGCTGATCTGACTTTACCCTCAGCTCCACATTCCTGCCTACCCTGATAACCTTTCATCCCCTTACTTATCAAGAATCTATCTACCTCTGCCTTAAAAGATAGTCAAGGACTCAACCATCTTTTGAGGAAGAGAATTCCAAAGTGTTTCAGCCCTCAGAGGAAAACTTTTTTCCTCATCTCTGGCCTAAATGGGCAACCCCTTATTTTGAAAAAGTGGTCCCAAGTTCTAGATTCTCCCACAAGAGGAAACATCTTTTTCACTGCGACCCCTGTCAAGACCCCTCAGGATCTTATATGTTTCAATCAAGTTGCCTCTTACTCTTCTAAACTCAAGCAGATATAAGCCTAGCCTGTCCAGCCTTTCCTCATAAGGCAATCCACCCATTCCAGGTATTAATCTAGTAAACGCTCTCTGAACTGCTTCCAATGCATTTACATCTTCCCTTAAATAAGGAAACCAATACTGTTCACAGTTCTCCAGATGTGGTCTAACCAATGCCCTGTATAACTGAAGCATAACCTCTTGTATTCAACTCCCCTTGCAATAAATGATAACATTGTTAGCTTTGCTAATTACTTCTTGCACCTGCATACTAGCCTTTTGTGATTAATGCATTAAGGTACCCAGGTCCCTCTGCAACTCCGAGCTTTTCAGTCTCTTAACCATTTAGATAATATGCCACTTTTATTCATTCTGCCAAAATGGACCACCTCACATTTTACCAAATTATACTCCATTTGCCAGATCTTTGCCCACTCACCTAGCCTATCTACGTCCTTTTGTAGCCTCCTTATATCCTGTTCACAATAGCTTCTTTCCTACCTTCTTTCTGTCATCAGCAAATTTAGCAACCATACCATGGGCCCCTTCATCCAAATCATTCATATAAATTATAAAGACTTGAGGCTCCAGCAATGATCCTGGTAGCACACCAATCATCACATCCTGCCAACCAGAAAATTAGCCCTTTGTGCCTATGTTTCCTGTTAGCCAGAAAATCTTCTATCTATGTCATTGTTACCCCTATATCATAAGCTTTTATTTCCCCCTAATAGCCATTTGAGGAGGCACCTTATCAAATGTCTTTTGAAAACCTAAGTACCAGTACATCCACTGGTTCCCCTTTATCCACAGCACCTGTTACTTCTTCAAATAACTCCAATAAATTTATTAATCATGATTTCCCTTTCACAAAACCATGTTGACTCTGCCTGATTACTTTGAATTATCTAAATGCCCTGTTATAACATTTTCCCTATGACAGATGTTAAGCTAACTGCCCTAGTTTCCTGCTTTCTGTCTCCCTCCCTTTTTGAAAAAAGGAGTTACATCACATCGATAATCTCACTAGCCATGTCTTTTAAAACCTTAAGATGGAATCCATCAGGACCCGGAGACTTAGCAAATTAATGGAACTGCAGGTTGACAAGTCCCACTCCCCTGGTGATTGTAATTTTCTTGAATTCCTCTCTCCCTTCCAATTCCTGATTTATAACTACTTCTGGGACAGTATTTGTATCCTCTGTAGTGAAGATCGATGCAAAATACCTATTCAAATCATCTGCCATCTCCTTATTTTCCCTTATTAACTCCCCAGACTCACTTTGCATTGGACCAATGCTCACTTTGTTAACTCTTCTTTTTTAAATATCCCAGAAGGCGTTAACTCAAAATTGAAGCATAGCTGAGGCAATGGTCTATGCTTTTATTTGACTATATTACTGTGGTAATAGTTTAAAATGGCAACAGTGTAAATTTTTAAAAAATTATTGGTGTCAGTGTGGTATAGAGACAGGAAATGTAAAAGACTTCCAAAAGAATTGGCTTCTTTTAAAGTCTTTTTAGTTTTGGCTGATTTACATTTGGCACCATTTCTATATCTGATCCCCTGCAAAAATATAAAAAGATTTAATTGTTAATGTTAATTATTTCTAATTTACAACATCCAAACGTTTGTCCAGTTTTTAAATTTTCATTTAAATTATGCTTTGATCTTTTTTGTCCAAAAGTGTCACCATTCTTCTCAAAATGTTCTGCTAGTTTGCCTCACCATGACTTTCTGACTCTGCCCTAATTTAGTTGCGCTTTCATAAATAGGATCTTGCCCAGTTGGCAAAACTGGAGATGCATCAGCCAGGGGACAGGGAGTGCTAGCAAGCATTTTCACAGTGGATTCATCACAGCTGAAACGGACACTATCCTAATCTCACATCTACAAGTCTACTTTAAGCATGATCACCTGAAGGTGATCGGAAAACAGGCCCATTTTCCTCCCATGACCACCCCCACCCCCAACTCTTAGCTCAGTGACAGCAAAAGCAATTGTCACAACCCAATGATCAGACCAAAAACAGAACCTGGGAACTTTCTGATCGGTATAACACGTTATGAGAGTGTGGAGGAAAAAGGATCAACATATCCACTAACTTGTAAAAGAAGCAAGTGGAATTTTTGGTGATTTTCTAAATTAAGATATCATAAGAGTAGTACAATTATATCTTATAAATTATGTTACAATCACATTGATATATGTTGGTAACAACATGTGCAATATAAACAATGGTTTGGGGCATTTTCGACACTGAACTCATCTGTTCACCTTCAATGCTTAACTAAATGATAATATTAACAATACAAGATCAGCTCTGAACATAGCAGGTAAGGTTTATTCATCTTGGTCCTGCTGAGCTTTATTGAACTGTCACCAGAAACATTCCTGCATTAAGTATCATAATTAAAAAGATAAGTAAAGATACAAAGACTGACCTGGCTGCATCACAGAAACGATTAGGTCAATTTGAAAATGTTGCACTTTTGGTTACTGGAAAACTGGCCTTTAAAATCAGTATTCAGCTAATGAAAACCCAACTGTGCAAATTTATTCCTAAAGCCACATCAGAATGACACACGTGGAAACAAATTGCCACTCATGATATGGAATGCGGTTTAATAGGGAATGCCAATATAGTACTGAAGCCAGAAGTCAAAAGAGTCTTGGATAACTCTAAAATACTCCCTGGAGCAGCAAGTTATAGCTGATTTCTCCCCCAGATACAATAATAAGAGCAAGCTTTAATTTCAAATCAGGGTTACCTTTACAAGCTGATATACAGCTTGTGATTGACTCAGAGATTTCCTAATAAAGGTTGAAACTGAGTAATTAATTATTGCAATGTCTACTATCTAATAGCCAATTTTTACAAGCTTCACTGTTTAACACACTAAACTATTAGAACTGATGGCTCTGGCTCTCTATAAAATACTTGTGCTACAGACATACACTGACCTTTTCTGCAGCATCCTGTTTTCGAGTTGACTCACGCCCACGCAGGCTCTTAGCACTGATTCCAGACTCCGATGTTTGCATTATTAACTGTGTGGCTAGGAATTGCTAAAAGGGCAGAGAGGAAAAAAAAAATTCAGAGGAAGTAAAAGATAGTCCTAAACCTAAACAGAAGCAATGTCACAACAGGTTCTTGAAGAATAATAGTGTCATCATTTAAGGCTATTTTTCCCAATTGAAGAAGGGTATAGGATTTTTGGAATTCTTGCTCCCCTTACCTAAATCAATAATCAGACAATGAAGGAATATTTGGAAATTTTACCAGAAGGAAAGATTTTCCATCTGAATAGTTAGAGAGAGAATTGGAGATTAGAGGCCTAGCAGTGGATTTAGATAGGCTATGAAATTTGGCTCAGCAAATGCATTTCAACGCTGATATAGACGTCAAATAATGTACTGTGACCAAAATGCGCATCACCGATGCAAATTCAATCAGATTAAATTAGCAGAGGGAGATTCAAAGGGATCTTGGAGTTATATTTAGCTTTCACTTCCACTATAGTGAAGCAAAACAGCAAATAGAATGCTGAGGTTTATAGTTCAGTGCTGTCTAATAGAAACTGATATGGTGATAGCATTTTTAACTACATGCACAAATTTTAGTGCAAAATGTCTTCCATGCACTTACAGCATATAGATAAATTGTAGTTCACGTGCGCATATTTACTTAAATATTTACCAGTCGCTAACTAAAGCACTCAATTATCAAAAGATGCGTGCTCACTCCTCTTTTCAATTCACTGATTTACCAGCAAACACACAAACAGGTAAGCCATATGAATATGAGTACTGAGATCACAGACTCAACAATGGTGCCTATTACCCAATTTTTTATTTACTAATCAGAAACCTAACTATCCCATCTGAATTTCCAATACGTCACATCTGCCTATTCGCTGAGGGGTCGATCACTGCTGGCATAGTTGAAAGTCACAAAAGTACATGACCTGCAGATCGTAATGAAGGCCTACAATACACCACTCAAACTGCACTTAAAAGAATGGTGTTCATCAGTAATGCAGAGGTTGCAAAACGTAACCCGTGCTGAAACAAAAACAAAAAGTGCTGGAAAAACTCAGCAGGTCTGACAGCCTCTGTGAAGAGAAAGGCAGAGTTAACGTTTCGAGTCCGTATGAAGAAGAGTCATACGGACTCGAAACGTTAACTCTGTCTTTCTCTTCACAGAGGCTGTCAGACCTGCTGAGTTTTCCCAGCACTTTTTTGTTTTTGTTTCAGATTTCCAGCATCCGCAATATTTTGCCATAACCCATTCTGATCTTGATTGTAAAGACAATGAAATATAAAATTACTATCACAGAAACTTAAGCTGCACAGTTTAGGAATGAGAGTTTTTATTTTACTCGTTCATGGGATGTGGGTGTCGTTAACTAGGCCAGCATTTATTGCCCATCCCTAACTGTCCTTGAACTGGATGGCTTGCTAGGCCATTTCAGAGGGCATTTAAGAGTCAACCACTGTGGGTCTGGAGTCACACGTAGGCCAGGCTAGGTAAGGATAGCAGATTTCCTTCCCTAAAGGAAGGACTTCAGTGAACCAGATGGGTTTTTCTGACAATCGACAATGGTTTCATGATCATCATTAGACTTTTAATTCCAGATTTTTATTGATTTCAAATTCTACCATCTGATTCGAACTCAGGTCCCCGGAGCATTACCCTGGGTCTCTGGATTACCAGTCCAGTGATAATGCCACTACGCCACCACCTCCCTAATTGAGTTAACAGAATAAAGTAAAAGTTCAAATGACACCCCCCCAACCATCACCCTACTCTTCCCCTTTCTAAATTGACATTTTTACTACAACGAAAAGGCTTTTTGGTGAAAAAAAGAGACATGTTTAAGCTTTTCATCTTGCCATGGAGAATACACTAGTGATAGTGACTGACAGTTAACTGCCAAACATTGTTTGAAATTTAAACCAGGCAGCTTGATCCAATGAGTCAGCGAATGTCTGTCACTTATTTTGTTTAGCTGAAACAGGTGCAATGTTTGTACATGTTCTGTCTGCAAAGAACAGGGCTCTGTGTACTAGTATACGTAGCTTCCAGTACACGCAAATGTGCCACACTGTGGGCCCAACTGGCAATCTTAAATTGGTTGTCAGCGTAATTCTTAGCACATTGGGGATTATTTAGTAAATGTTGTTCAGTGATTCCGAGATTGGACAACATTTGCCAAATAATCCTCAAGGTCAAGCTGCCTGGTTTAAATTTCAAACAACGCTTGGCAGTTAACTGACAGTTACCATCACTGGTGCATTATCCATGGCAACGCCACTTGCCAATCAGCACTCTCTTCACACAGAGTAAATTTTTGTTTTCCCCTTATGTTGGCATTCTTGCAAAGTGTCCCGATGACTGTAAGATGAAAAGATTAGACATCTCTTTTTTTCAGCAATACCCAAGTTCTGTACTATCAAAAGGGTTTTTTTTAATATACATGGATTAGGCTAGTAACTATTTCAATGAAATTACATATTATCACCATTTACATGTTTGTGAAATATTAAAAGTTGTGGATGTTTTACCTGAATTTGTTCCAAGACATCTCGCTGCATTTCTAATGCCATGTGATACACGTCATGGTCGGAGCTATTATACATCACTGCATTCTGGAACATAAGCATTATGTCTCGCTGAAACTCTGCTGTTGTGCGAATTAAGCCAGTCTCAATATTTTTCTTTATTGTAGATAAATCCATTGGTCTGAAAGATGACATGAAACAGTGATCAATAAAAGCAATCCTTCACATCTACCTCTACTCTCCCACATGATTATTTCCTGGTGATGATTAAATATCTCACTCACTCACTTTTCCTGAACCACTTCATCAAATTCAGGGTTGCAGAGGGTCGGAGCTTATCCCGACAGGCAGTGGGTGCTAGGTGGGATACACCCAGGACGGGATGCCTGTCCATCACAGGGCACACACTCACAGACATATACACTAAGGGGACACACTAAGGGACAATTTTACCATAGCCAATCCACTTAACCAGCACGTCTTCGGATGGTGGGAGGAAACCGGAGCACCCAGAGGAAACCCATGCAGACACGGGGAGAATGTGCAAACTCCACACAGGTAGACACTAAGATCAGGATTGACGGTGGTGCAATGGTTACTGCTGCTGCCTCACAGCTCCAGGAACCAGGGTTCAACCCTGAGCTCGGGTGTCTGTCTGTGAGGAGTTTGCACGTTCTTCCAGTGTTCGCGTGGGTTTCCTCCGGTGCTCTGGTTTCCTCCCACCGTCCAAAGATGTGCTGGTTAGGTGGATTGGCTACGGTAAAATTGCCCCTTAATGTGTGTGTACATCTGAGTGTGTGCCCTGTGATGGACTGGCGTCCTGTCCTGGGTGCACGCTGTCTAGTGCCCATTGCCTGTCAGGATAGGCTCCGACTCCAGCGACCCTGAATTGGATGAAGCGGTTCTGAAAAGTGAGTGAGTGAGATACTTAATGGTCATTCTTTACACTACAAGCAAACAACAACGAAAACATCACTGTACATATATAACACTGAAGTTTGTAATAATTCTTATCACTATATTTCATTAGAAAATGCAGATTATTTTTTCTGTAATTCTGTAGCTCCTGAAGATGTCCATTATTACAATGCCTCTTGATGTTATGTTCCCTTCGTTCTTGATTATCAAAAGCCTTGCATTTTATACTCAGCTCATCCTCATACTCCACTGTCCAATAGTCAAGAAAGGGCCTAGTTGAATAGCATATAAGACCATATGGCGTGGGGGCAGAAGTAGGCCATTCGGCCCATCAAGTCTGCTCTGCCATTCAATGAGATCATGGCTGATCTGATAATCCTCAACTCCACTTTCCTGCCTTTTCCCCATAACCCTCAATTCCCTTACTGATTAAAAATCTGTCCATCTCAGTCTTGAATATACTTAATGACCCAGTCTCTACAGCCCTCTGCAGTAAAGAATTCCACAGATTGACCACCTTCAGAAGAAATTCCTCCTCATCTCTGTTTTAAATGGGTGCCTCCTTACTCTGAGATTATGCCCCTTGGTCCTAGACTCTCCCACAAGGGAAAATAATCTCTCAGCATCTACCCTACCAAGCCCCTAAGAATCTTGTGTGTTTCAATAAGGTCACCTCGCATTCTTTTAAACTCCAATGAGTACAGGCCCAACCAACTCAACCTCTCCTCATAAGAAAATCCCTCCATCCCCAGGATCAACCTAGTGAACCTTCTCTGGACTGCCTCCAATACCAGTATATCTTTATATCAGTATATAAAACAAGGAAGAGTCAATTACACATATCTACTGAGATCTTCCTTGGTTTTGTAACTTTACTACTCATGGACATACAGTTGTACTGCTAAAAAATAAAATTCAATAATATTTCAAAATCTCTGAACAATTTACTATTTTTGTATCCTTACATACTGGACAGAACGTCAGTTCAGTGGATTTTTCAGTAACACATGATATTATTCCAAAAAAAATCACTCTCAGCATTTCAGAAGTCCACCTTATAAAAGTGGTGACTGGCTAAAATCTCCCTTCTGTTTCTCGAGATGGTTCCTGTGGTGTCTCCTGAACAACTCCCCAAAATACCCACGTACATAAATGTTGTGTGTTCAACTACACTGTACCAATTCAGCTCATGGTTATTTAACTTTGCAACTTTTAGCTATGTCAGTGGTGACCAGTCACTCAGCTAATAGGCAGGTGCGATGAATTGAAAATCTAGATGGGGATAATTATATTTCTGATTAGCAAATAAGAGAGTGAGTGATAGACACCATTGTTGGGTATGTTATCTCAATATTCATATTCACAAGCCTTAAGCTGTTTTTGTGCTTGTTAGTAAATTAGTGAATTGAAAAGGAGTGAGCAGGCATCTTTTGATGATTACTACTGCCAACTAAAGGCTGAGAATCAAATCCACTAATGTACACTTTAATTATTTTTTTTAAAGTGAAATTTAAAGATCACCTTGGTCAGGGGAGTTGCAAATGCTAACAAACAGAACACTTTCCCCTTTTTATAATGTCAATCTTGGCATTAAGCACTTTTGAAGGAGACATTGTTCTTTTGCTGCACTGAAAACTTATTCCAACTTTACATTGCATTATGGGAGTTTTGTGCTGTGAACTGGGTTGAGATGAAGACAGACAATTAGGATCCTTCAGTTCAGGTGAGAGACAACTTTCATCCAATCAAACTGGGCCAAACTTGACACAAAAGGATACTCTACTAACCCCAATGCATTAGCAAATCCCTCAACTAGCACTTATCATAGCGGAGGACATGTTTAAAACAAAAAAAATGTAATAGCAATCCTGGTCTAAACAATTGTTTGTGACTTTCGGACTCCTGAGCTCAAGCTGAAAAGAAACTGAGATTTCTATCTGTAGGTGCCACTCATTATTCCTTGTGTCGTAAGCTTCCAATTGATGGCAACAAGGTAAATCTTCAGAGCGAAAAGGAATCTGAGCGGCTTCATGCATACTGTTGCATCAAGCATAGAGTTTGTAGAGATCCCTCAGCATATCACTTGCTCACTCATTTGCAGACCAAGCTTCCATTCAGCGCTTCTCCAGGGCAAAAAAACCTCAGACTGGAAACTCAGAAATGTAGAGTTGTGCAAATGACTAACAAGTGCTGCATTCTGACACACTAATGTGTTGCACCACCTCAAAAAATCATCATTCTTACGTACTGGTATATTCATATTTATACAGTGAAAATCTTCTACACACTTTGTTTATGTATAAACACATACATGTGTTTTTTTCTGACGGCTCTGTAACATACATACTACTGTGCATTTATGAAGGCTAAATGCCTGGGTCTCTATTTTTGCAAATAAGTTAATTGTAATAACCGAACCATTACTCCCCGTGGAATCTTGGTAAACATTTTTGGAGTGAAAGTTAACAAACATGCCTACAAAAGAGAAATGATTTTATACTAGATACATTTATGTTACAACGATCTTAGAGATATTTATCAGTACAATCTAACTTTTTGGTTGATAGCATTGCCATCAGGATCCCTTTTACAAATCAATAGTTACAAATACACCACTTTATTTATATACTTGAAAAGGATGGTGAGTAAAATAAGTATTAGCATTAAGCTAATAGCCGAAAAGAGGAATAGCAACAAAGTGCAGTTTTATCATCAGTAAACATACCTCAAGTAACTCAGGGTAATTCAAGTATTTTTGCATTATGGGAGTCTTTGTGCGCCAATTAAGGCTTGCACAGTTGGACTTTGTAACCCTTTCAAACATCTGTCATGATTAATATAAACACTGAACAAAAATATGACACAAAACAACTTGGGACAACTTGAAGTGTGTACTTAAACAATTCCATGTATTTTAAAAGGTGCCCTGCTGGCAAAATTTCCACTATTAAACCTGCAGAACTATTAAGAATTTGCATTGCTTGTCCAAGAAACTGACCTGTGTACAATGCTATGATATCCTGGGGCAATATCATCTGTCACTGGTTGAAGGAATACATTAGCATATCTGTGTAAAAGGAAGAACACATTTTAGAAATCGAGACAGAAAATGTAGCAAAACATTAATACAGGTGAATGCTGAGCACAGAACAATAAGTGTGCTGACAAGGATAACAAACACAAAAACAACCACTAAAAACATAGCAGGTAGCTAAAAATTGTAATATACAGTGGCTGAAGAATTTAGATTACAATTATAAACTGCAAGAAAAGATAACAGTAATTGTCCACCTGAAACCTAGAAAGAACAAAACAGTCCAAACTCTAGTTAAATGAAATCATTCAGAAAATGCGATCATAATCAATCAAGTCTAGTGTGTACTTTCTGCTTGTCACACCTAGGGCAGAACTTTACATCCCGCGGGCGAGCGCGTAACCCGATCGGGCATAAAATCGCACGAGATGACATTGGGCGAGTGTCCCAACGTCATCGTGCACTCACGTGATATTTCACTCAGCGGGTACGCACGGCGGTCGAAAGTGCGTCCGCCAACAATTAAATGGGCAATTAAGCTCATTAACAGCGCAATTGAACGCGATTTTTCATGGCCTGTCCAACCTTACGGTTGGCAGACAGGTCAATCAGCCAGGCAGCCTTTGCATTTTTCATGAAACCTGCATGATGAAATCTCCGTTAGGAGATAGAATAAAGAGGAATATTTGGGGACAGCATTTTTATGAGGTATGCTTTCAGGTGCTTGATTGTGCTGCATGGACATTTTTTGCAGCTTTTTTATGCTTTATTTTATTATTTGCAGGTCTGCAGCTCCCTGAGGCAGCCGGTGACGTCTCTCGAAGCACTAACCCGCGCCAGCGGTGACGTCGTCACCCGTCCTCTTCCCGCCCCCACCACGGCAGCGCTGAGCTTTTCAACGTGTGTTTCATGTTGGCCGGCCATTAATTGGCCAGCCAGCGTGAAATCACAGTCGGGGGCCCGTTTCCTGGGCCCGCCGATCGCACACGCCCAACAAGGGAAAAATTCAGGCCCTAATTTCTGTTACGACACTGTCAACCTGCCACTTCGTGAATGTGGTTCAAAGGAAAATAGCAGCAAATCAGAACAAGGGAGGTGAGGAAGCGAAAAGTGAAATGCAAAGAAAGCAGCTAGAAAGGCAGCCAACCAAGCAAAACATAAAAGATAAAGAGTGAATCAATTCAAGTAGGACTCCTCAGATGGTGAGAGACTTGATGTAACGATGGTCGGGTTGCAGTGAGTGTGGCTGTAGTGAGAATAGCAAAGGAGTGGAAGCAGCTGAGGAGTAATGTTGTAAAAGCGCGAGAAGTGTGCTTTCAAGGACGGACTGCCCATTGAAAGTTTAAACCTCCCAGACCACTTCCACGTAGATCCACGTGGGAGGATTTTTCACAGGGTCCTGACGCTGATCTTGAGTTGTGCATCCATTCTCCGATGATCCAGAAACAAGATGTGTGCCAAAACATAAAAAGCAAAAAACTGCGGATGCTGGAAATCCAAAACAAAAACAAAAATAAAAATACCTGGAAAAACTCAGCAGGTCTGACGGCATCTGCAGAGAGGAACACAGTTAACGTTTCGAGTCCGTATGACTCTTCAAAAGTTTTTTTTCACCCTTGCTTTAAGTGATGTAACAGTGAGATGCACTTCATTGCCTTGTTACTAGAGGGAAGATCAGCCTAGACCACTCAACAAGATCGGACGGATGGACCCAAAAAGACAAATTATTGCAGAACGGTACTAACCTGTGATTGGCGGCTGCTCTCCATACCAGCATAATAGCCTTTTTCCAGATTTTCTGAGCTTGAATGGCTTCCTGATCTTCACTACAAACTGAACTAGAGAAAACAATAAGAGGAAACTAAATTAGAAATTAGACTACTAAAATAAGTTGCAGCATTGCAGGCAGCTATCAAAGATACCACACAATCTATCTGTACCTGTATAGAAACGTTATATGATTTGTATTCAAAATTACTTTCTTTTCATTTTATCCATACCAGTTATTTTTCCAAAGCAGTACTATTATTAAAAAGTGACAAGGAAGTTGCCAAAATAAAAAGATGGTTTAGTTTCTTTGAATTCCACCATAAACCTCCTAAAAATGTTACTGATAACACTAAGCAAAACGACACTATTTCCAGCCAAAAACATGTTTTTCTACGATATGTGCAAACATATTAAGTTATTTTTCCCCTAATAATAAAATAGAGAGTTCTGAATGAATCCTAACAAAGTGCAAAAATGGATGAAAGTCAGCTGTTTCTAGAAAACAGGTGACAAATTGGAAAGCAATTAGGATTTTTATACTTATAAAGCACCTTTAACACAATAAAATGCCCCAAGGTGCTTTACAAGTGCATTATAAAACAAAATATGACACCAAGACACAGAGATATTAGGCCAGATGACCAAAATGCTTATTCAAAGAGGTAGGTGCTAAAGAGTACCTTATAGGAGGAAAGCAAGGTACAGAGGCAGTGAGGTGTAGAGAGGGTATTCAAAGCTTAGGGCTCAAGCAACTGAAAGCATGGCCACCAATGGTGGAGTGAATAAAATCAGGGATGCGCAAGAGACCAGAATTAGAAAAGTGCAGATATCTTTGAGGGTTGTGGGCTTGAGGAGAATACAGCAATAGGGAGGGGTGAAGCCTTGGAGGGATTTGAAAACAAGGGGCCGAATTTTAAAATCAAGATGTTGCTTGACCAGGAGTCAATGCAGGTCAGTGAGCACTGTGGTGATAGGTGAAAGGGAATTGGTGCAGATGCAGAATTTTAGGTTTACGGAGGTTAGATGTGGAGACCAGCCAGAAGTGTGTTGGAACAATCAAGTCTAGAGGTAGCCAAGGCATGAATGAGGGTTTCAGCAGCGATTGTGCTAAAACAGGGGTGAAGCTATGGAGACGGAAATAGACGGCCTTAGAAATGGCGCAAACATGAGAGCGGAAGCTCATCTCTGGGTCAAATGCGGCACCACAGTTGTGATTTGTACCATCAATTACCATGCTTGGGCATTGATTAAAACTGCATCAGAGAACACTGAAGTACAGCAGGATGAGTTGTTCCCAAATTTCTACAGCACAGGGCTGAGCAAATACTATGGTCATTTTAAGCAATCTGAATGAATATCATATGACTCCCTCCACTAAGGGTTGAAACAGAACAGCTTACAAACTTACAACTGAGAGGAAGCAGGACTGCTGGGTATTGAATCAGCAAGGACTGAAGACTGCAAATGTGCATTATGGACACTGAATCCATCATCGCTTTCACTGATGGGTGGCTCATTGTCAGTTTCTGACATGTAGACCTCATTTGGTTCTTCTTCTCTGGCTTCATCCATGCTGGCAGCTTCACTAGCTCCATCCTCCTCTTTTGGAACAAGCATCTCTTGCAGCTACAAAATACATACACGAATCATTATACAGAACATATGCTTGCAATACGCTGACTTGTCTATTAACACAATTGCTGAAGAAAGTCATTTTGTTGAAGCTTTTCGTCTTGTGCAAGATGAAAAGCTTCGACAAAATGTCTTTTTTCAGCAATACTCTGTACTACCAAACGACTATTTGTATTAACACAATACTCATGCAAACATTGACTGATTCTCCCTACTATTTTCTGTCACTAGTGATTACTTCTGCTTATCACTCTTCTTGAGGCTGACAAATAACATTAAGAATTCTCAAGTGTGAACTTACATTCCATTATTCAGTACTTTTATGGGAACAGTAACATAGTGGCTATATCAGTGTCAGCCATGGCGCAGTTGGTAGCACACTCGCCTCAGAGTCACAAGGTTCTGGGTTCAAGTTCCACTCCAGAGTTTGAGTGCAAAAATCAAGGCTGACACTCCAGTGCTATACTGAGGGAGTGCTACACATTCAGAGGTGCCGTCTTTTGGATGAGACATTAAACAAGAGGTCCTATCTGCCTGCTCAGGTGGATGTACAAAAATCAGCATTAATGGCCATGTAACTACTGGACTGTCGTTGAAAACCCATCTGGTTTACGACTATCGAAGTCTGCCATCCTTACCTAGTCTAGCCTGTGTGTGACTCCAGGCTCTCAGCAATAAGGTTGACTCTTACCATCCCCTTGAATTACCTAGCAAACCACTCAATTGTTAAGGTAGTAATTCTCAAAGGCAATCAGGGATGGGCAATAAATGCTGTCTTTGCCAGTGACACTCGTGAATGAATTAATAAAAATTCATGACCCAATACGCTGCATCACCATAATGGCTTTTCATGTTTAAAAAGAAATTCTCCACATCTTATCTAACTTGTCCCCTTTTTACATCTGGGTAGGTATTCTTATAATGCAAAACATTGGGTATTCACACTTCACTAAAAATCATTACTGTCTCATTTCTAACTGATCAGTTTTACTTTCTGTTTTGTTTGTGTTATTCGGATGTTATTGAACTTTCTTTTAAAGTAAACTTAAACAAACAATAATTTGTCCATCTGTGAAAGTGGATGCTAGGTTATGCCAGCAAAACGAAAAGAACTCTAGTTCAAATATCAAGGGAATGGCATTCAAGTTTAACAACAAGATCATTTGGCAAAGATAGACTCAATATCATAGCAGACACAAATTTTACTGAACTTACAACAGACAAGCTCATTACTTATTCACAGCCCCAATCACAGTGTCAGCAGAATTATACAATCTCAGATGTACAGTACCTTGATTTGGCCCTTGGCAATTACCCCAGTCTCTTCCTTTGTGGATTCTGAAGGTTGAAAACAAGGAGAGTCTGACATTAATTTTAATGCTGCTGTTGAATTATTATTCATATACAGCATATATAAACTTAGTGCTTGAACATCTTTCATCAGGCAAAGATCGTCAACAACTGGGTCAGTTTAAAAAAAAAAGTGAAATCACACAGCAAAATAGCATGACTATGACACATCCCCCACCCCACTTTAAAAATCCTCCTGTCAAAAATTTACTCAAATAACATTTGATCAATACAAAATAGATGTGCTATTGTAGATTTAGTAAATTACTCAAGTAGTACTTTGGCAAAGTGAGGCTGGTTTTCCAACATACAATGCCACAGAAATGGAGGACACTAGCTTGAACCTGAAAATATTCACAAGGTCAGTTCCTAATTTTATCAGCACCGACAGGCAATAGTACTGCAGAAAGCTGTGGCACAGAGGGATTTGGCAGTCCTCATGCATGAATCACAAAAAGCTAGCATACAAGTTCAGCAGGTAATAGGGAAGGCAAATAGAATGTTGGCATTTATTTCAATGGGAATGGAGTATAAAAATAGGGAAGTCTTGCTAAAATTATACAAGGCACTGGTTAGACCACACCTGGAATACTGTGAACAGTTTTGGTCCCCTTATCTAAGGAAAGATATACTGGCATTGGAGACAGTTCAGAGAAGGTTCACTAGGTTGATTCCGGGTATGGAGGGATTTTCTTATGAGGAGAGGTTGAGTAGGTTGGGCCTGTACTCATTGGAGTTAAGAAGAATGAGAGGCGACCTTATTGAAACAAATAAGATTCTTAGGGGGCTTGACAGGGTAGATGCTGGGAGGCTGTTTCCCTTTCTAGGAGAGTCTAGAACCAGAAGGTATAATCTCAGAGTAAGGGGTTGTCCATTTAAGACAGAGATGAGGAGGAATTTCTGGATGGTTAAGCATATTCAAGGTTGAGACAGACAGGTTTTTAATCAGTAAGGGAATCAAGGGCTATCAGGAAAGTGGAGTTGAGGATTATCAGATTAGCCATGATCTCATGGCGGAGCAGGCTCAATGAGCCGAATGGCCTACTTCTGCTCCTACGTCTTATGGTCTTACTGAGCCACTACCTCTTCAGGGTGACAAAATGATAACCTTGTCAGTGATGCTCACATCCCATGAATGAATAACAGAAAAAGAGGCCATATGCTTTTCCATAGAGAAAAGAAACTCCATGTTCGAAGAAAAAAAGTCAGATGGAGAGTTGCCAACCAATTTCCTCGAATGGTAAATGAGTGGCACAAGAGACTACAAGACAAATGGCTGAGCTGAGAACTTGAAACGTATGTACCAGATAAGTTCAAAATCGACTCAACATGGGGTTTAATAATTTCAGAACATAACCTCTGCCCCCATTTTTCCAAATGGCAGCTGTTGGTGATGAACATGCAATGTCCATTTACATCTCCTCTCTGACGAGAGGTCATTGACCTGAAATGCTGAAATTGTTTCCTTCTCCACAGATGCTGCCAGACCTGATGAGTACTTCCAGCATTTGTTTTAATCACACCTTTTGTTTTGTCTCTTTACCACCTCCTTTTGCCTTGCAGGATCATCCCTTTTGTCCTTTAACCTCTCCTGCCTTCCACCCTATCACAGACTTTCCCTTGCATCTCCTCCTTCCCCCTCCCTTCACACTTGCTTAAAACCTGTTACATCTCTAACTTCTTCCAATTCTGACAACAGGTCATCAAGCTGAAACATTAACTCTATTTTTTTCTCCATAGATGCTACTTGACCTGCTGAATACTTTTCTGTTCTTATGCCAAGATTGAGTTGTGGGCTACTCAAGGTTCAGTGCTACATCAGGGAGAATCAGCAAAGGTTCCGACTACTGATCGTTATCTGGTGACCTCTGCTGGAAGTGTATCATGTGAGAGTTGGTTGAGGACAGATTCGAACTTGGCTATGGTTGAACAGACTCAATCTAGGTGCACATAAAGAAAAATCACTTGCACAAAATACTAGAGGGAGATAGATGTTCCAGAATCTTTTGCGGAGGATAAATCCAGGACTCAGGAGATGAGGGAAAGCAAATAAAATAAAAAGAATGGGAAACAAAAAGAAAATTCAATAATTATTTTCAAGAATTTATTAAATAAATATTATTATTAAAAGCGGAAAAGAAATTTGAATGTGCTAAATTGTGTTGATGTTTCGCTTGCCATCTTCTATAATAAATGGGTCCCATTCACTTCCTATTTCACTCACCTACAATTTCGGTTTGCCCCACTTCCTGAGAGCTACTTTTGTTCTGCGTTGTACTCCTGGGAGACAGCTGTCCAATTTCCTCAGAGGTACTTTTGCTACGTGCAGTACTCCAGACCAAGGAATGTGTTGGTTCCTCAGATGTACTTTTACTTCGCATGGTGCTCCGGGGTAAAGAATGTTCCACCCCAAGTGTCTGCAAATGACAGGAATAAACAATTACAAAATGGATGAATGAGAGCAGTGTACCACTTCTCAGATGTATTTCTAAAAGCAAGGTCAGCTACATAATTGGCACTTTCTCTTTCTCAAAACTATTAGTTTTAGTCTTTTGGCAGTACAGAACTTGAGCATTGCTCCAAAAAAGAGGCATTTTTTATTGATGCCTTAGTTTTCCAGTTGAACAAAATAAATTACAGCCATTATAATAAAATAAAAGCAAAATACTGCCGATGCTGGAAATCTGAAAGAAAAACAGAAAATGCTGGAAAAACTCATTAGGTCTAACAGCATCTGTGGAGAGAAAAACCAGAGTTAACGTTTTGAGTCCGTAAGACAATTCTTCAGAGCCATTCGCTGGTTCAGTCCTCAGGGCAGTGCCTTGACCAGAGTTGACCTGTTATTCACCATTAACTGGTGCATTTTCCATGGCAATACCTCTACTAATCAGAATTCACTTGCAAACCAATCAGCACTCTCTTCTCATGCAGTATAAATTGTTGTTCCCTTTACATTTGGTATTCTTGTGAATTGTCCTGATGAGTGCAAGATGAAAAGCGTTGACAAAAAAAGTCTCTTTTCAGCAATACTGTTAGTTTTCATTGACTGTCTATGAAAAGGAGTAAATGGAAGATTACACAACATAACGAGAAATGCCCAAAAGATTACTTCATGTGAAGCATTCTCAGAGCAAACAGAACCAAATCTGCAATATGATTACATTTCAGATATCGATACAGAAATGATACTGGAAACCTCAAAAGTTCTCGTCTCTATATTAAAACGCATACAAAATTTAGTAATTTTGTTACAGGAGAAACTCTGACCCTCTTTCTTTAAATTAAATAAAAATGCAACATTCCCTTCTTTTCATACAGGAGCAGTGACATTTTCATCCGCTGCTATCTGCTAATAGTTTACCATCAAAATGTTCCCAAGCAGGAAACATTTTCCCTGAAGTGTCATAATATTTTTATCTGTTGTTGTGGTTAATAATAACTGGATTTATTCACCCTCCCGCCTCTAGGCGAGCTGGAAGCCTGTCCTCAATGAAGTTAGCAGACAGGAAGAAGAAATGCAAAATATCACACTTAAATGACTATGTTACAAATAAGGATTACTCACCAACTATCTCAAAATACTGTGCAAGACATTTTCTTACTAAAATTAATTTGCATTTCAGTTAATTCATCCATAAATGGCAAAATAGCAGAGAACAGGTGAGAAAAGTTTCTACAACATTATGACAACATTTGATCAGGTATGGTATCAAGGTGGTTTAGGAAAATGGAAACCAATAGGAGTTAAGGGAACAACAACCCTATTCAAACCATACATGGCTGTTGGAGGCCATTCATTGCAAACATTGACACTGCTGCTAAAGTTTTTCTGTGAAGTCTCCTTGGCCCAACCATCTTCTGCTGCCTAATCACTAACATAATGCCATGGTTAGGCTATTTGCTGACAATTCTACTCCATTTAGGGGGGAGGCGGTGGCATTGTGATATTATCACTGGACTAGTATTCCAAAGACCCAGGGTAATGCTCTGGGGACCTGGGCTTGAATCCCAGCACAGCAAATGGTGAAATTTGAACTCAATGAAAATCTGGAATTAAACACACTAATTAGGAGCAGGAGTAGGCCAATCGGCCCCTTGAGCCTGCTCCACAGAAGGTTTGATGATGACCACGAAACCATTGCCGATTGTTGTAAAAACCCATCTGGTTCATTAATGTCCTTTAGGGAAGGAAATCTGCTGTCCTTACCTGGTCTGACCGATATGTGACTCCAGACCCGCAGCAACGTGGTTGACTTTTAAATGCCCTCTGAACAAGGGCAATTAGGGATGGGCAATAAATACTGGCCTAGCCAGCAATGCCCACATCCCATGAACGAATAAAAAAAAAAATTCACAGCTCCTCTAATAATGAAGTAACCTAAGCCAGCCTACAATAGGATCTAAACAAAGCCAGGGTTGAGCAGACAACTTGCAGTTAACATTCAGGCCACATAAATGGCAAGTCATACTCATCAGAAACAAGAAAACACTCGGCCACCTCTCCCTGACTATCAATAGGTACTACCATTCCTGATTGGTATCCTGAGGCTCACCAGTGACAAGAAATTTAACAGGACTAAGCAGAGCAATACTGTGGCTAGGGGGTCACCTCCTAAACCCTCAAAGTCTCTTTAGCATTGACAAGGCTCAAAGAGAAGAGTGTGACAGAATACTCACCATTCACCTGATCCAATGCAACAGCAACAATATGCAAGAAGCTCTACCCATTAGTTTCTCAGAGCAACAAAGATGCAGATTTGACAGTGTTACTTGCAACTCACCAACTGATTGTTTTACAGAAAGAAATGTTTGTAAGAAGAAATGCTTAGGTGCCCTAGAGGTGTGGCATCTTGCAACATGATGGACTTGGTAAATCAAAGTAAGACCGAGTTTAAAATAGAGTGAAACCTTACAGGTATATACCTCCTGGCTCAACCACACTTCAATTTCATTAAGCTCATTAATGAAATTAATTAATGCCCTCCACCTGCATACAATTAAACACAATTAATATACAATTAAGCATTCAGTTAAGAAAATACAGTTAAGAAAGGATACAAATGCACTGGAAGCAGTTCAGAGAAGGTTCACTCACTGATACCTGGGATTGGGGAAGGGGTTATCTTACAAGACAAGATTGGACAGGTTGGGCCCCTATCCATTGGAGTTTAGAAGGTTGAGGGGCGATCTATTGAAACATACAAGATCCTGAGGGGACTTGACAGGGTGGATGTTGAAAGGATGTTCCCCCTTGTGGAAGAAACTGGAACTAGGGGACACAGTTTAAAAATCTCCCATTTAAGACAGAGATGTGGAGAAACTTTTTCTCTCAGAGGGTCGTGAATCTTTGAAACACTCTTTCCCAGAGAGCGGTGGAGGCAGGGTCAATAAATATTTTTATGGCAGAGGTAGATAGATTCTTGACTAGCAAGTCAAAGGTTATCAAGAGTAGGCAGAATGTAGAATTGAGGACACAATCAGATCAGCCATGACTTTATTGAATGGCGGAGCATGCTCAATGGGCCAAATGCACTACTCCTATTCCTAATTCACATGTTTGTAAGTTCTTATTAACTTCGCTTATAATCCAGGAGGAAATACAGCTGCCACACTGAATCCATATGTTGAACGGAAGAGAGAAAGAGAGAAAGATTGCAAGCAGACACAGGAGCAAAAGCCATTTTTGTAAAATGTGAGTCTTGAGGACTCAGTTCAAAATTACCTCAGTTCACCATTCTGGTCAGTAATAGCGTTAGGTATTTCAGGTTAGAGATCGAGACAGGGCAACACTTTCATATCATTTGAACTTTCCTTAATGCTAAAAAGTGCCAACAATTTTTTGGTCTTTTTATTTTAAAATATCCAGAAAAATAGCTAATGCAAATGCAAACTTATGCTGAGTACAACTGCAATATTTAATTCATTGTATAAATTAATTATTAAAACCATGCCGTTTCTATGCCCAAAGATCTGTAATTTGTGTTTATTTTTCTCCACTGTTCTTACCTCAGTTTTCAGTCCACTGTCTGGGGAATGTGTTGCGTTTCCAGCAGTCCCCACCTGTTGTACATGCCCTGAATTTGATTCATTTTCCTGTTCTTGCTCTTCCTTTACTTTCTCTGGCAACTCTTGCTTAATTGCTTTGATAATCAGTTTTTCTTCAGTTCCCAATCCAGCCAACATTTGAGTTTCATCACTGGATCGGCGCTCTGATTTATGAGTCTGCTGCTGGATTTCTTCAGCTTCCTCCTTAATCATCTGCTCTGCCTGAAACAGGGAGGCAGCATTTCCTTCAGTCGCAGCTAGCTGCTCTCCAACATCATCGGCGGGAAGATCCATCAGTTCTGTTGTTTCTTCCACCTACAAAACAATAGAGGATGACCCATCAGCTTTTTTGTTTGATTAAAAACCTGCAGATTCCAGGTACCAACAGTTGTCCTTCCATTGGTTTCCCAAGCACCACACAGCTGAGAACTGCACATTATTTAACAAAATTTGCAATTCTGGAAGTAGGTGAAAGGTGACAGCCCACAAAAACTTGTTCCACAGCAGACATCTGATTTTGAAAAACTCTCAGGCAACCTTGCCGCACCATATCGTGAGAGAAGGTAGACCCATTCATGATTTCTTGATCCTGCATGATGAGTCAGTTCAATGCTCGGATAGATCTGCAGCAGTCAGCTCAAGTGCAGCAAAGGGAAGCTTGGAAGCAGAGGACCTACCCATTCTCTAAAGGAATGGCACATGGAATACGGAAGAGTCTAAAAGAAGGGAGCAAAAATGTGTTGGAGGGAAAAGATTATTCACCTTTTCTTCAATCATTGCTAGGATGTCTGCAGGATTCCCCAAGTGCAGTACATCTGCATAATCAGATACTCCAGTATCTTTGGCATTTTCAAGCTGCTTTGTCCGGATCTGATCTGCAATGTTCTCTCTTGGTCTTGCAATCTGCAGAGCACCAGCTGGCAGACACTTGCTTTCTCCAGAGTCAATTAGAACAGAGAAACCAGCCAGATCTCCAGTTACGGACAGTGATGGCTGCTCCTCACAGCTCTCAACCTGAACACAAACGGTCGCTTCTTCAACTGCAGGAATAAACATTAGAAAAATCAATGATTCTCCAAAAATGAATACATCTTCTGCAATTCTAACCAGACATTCTGAACAATAGACATTTAACAACATGATTTAATGATAAAATTAGTATTTTCAAATATTTTAATGAGTTCTCAAATATACTGGAAACATGGTAGTTTGGAAACTCTAATAAAATGCAATGGAACTTTGAACAGCCAGGGTAAACAAGCTCAAACATCTCATGGGTTTGAATTTCAAAGTCATGAATGGGATCATAAACAATAAATTAATTTGAAAACTACAAATAAAATAATTTTCTTAGTATAGTTAGCAGAAATATTGGTGCAGATAACTCGAGAAAACAACTCGGATATGCTCTGAGAAAAAGAGCCTATGTACAAAGCAAGGGGGGGAAAGCCTGCATAATTAGCATAACTCCTGCACAGCACCAAACATTTGAGATACAATGTCCCAGTGCTTCCTCCTTCCCTCTTGGTTGTCATTTGTCTGTGAAGGATGATAAGTCTCAAAATCTATTTAGACGAATCCCAGGTCACCTACTAGATCCTGATGTTGCAGGCAAACCACTCAACTACACTGCTCCACTGTTCTGCCTGGAACAATGCTGGCTTGCAATTTACTTGCAACATTGAAAGTGTACACATTTGATCCAAGATCTTCCTAGGTGATTTATAAGGTATTAAAGAATGAAGAGTATTTACCTCTTGTGAAATTCCCCATCACATATAAATTAAAGCACATTTAAAAGTTCTTTACATGTCTCCCAAAAAAATTAAAAGCTAGAAACAAAAGCAGATGCTCTGTGTTATTCATTGGCTGACATTATTTCAGTAGAGTATTACTAAAACAAAGTCTATAGCTCATTTTTCTACTCCCAAGTTATTTTCTTGCATTTGTTTTGATGTCAAGCACATCTCCAGTTGAGAAAACATTCTGAAGACCTACCCCCAGGTCTCTACCTCTGTATCCTGAACAGGCCAGGGCAGCACTCCCACCCACCCACCCCCTCCAATTCTCTCTCCTTTCCTATGGGAAATTGCTTGGTATTCGAACAGTTATCCTCCTGTGAGAACAACTGAGATTAGGAAACAACTGTTTTGGAAACTGCAGGAATTATCCTCTGTGGCATGGCACATTGATGATTCAACATGCAATGTTATTCATTGTGTCTCAGTATGTGGTTATTTAAAAACACAAAGTCATTGAGATAAAAAAGGCAATTACCATCGCAATACAATCACCTTAAAAGTAACTAATTACTAGTGGTGATTTTGCATCTAGTCCACATTCTCTCTAATGTAGTTAAAGATTGTCCCAAAAAGCAAAGAAGAATTAAAAGATTCCCAAAGTATCAAAATCCCAGATCATCATACTTTTTTTGCAGCGTACTTAAATAAAGGGGAGATCTTAGGCCACATCTATACAACTATTTTATAGGCTGAAATGTGGATGTGAGAACTGTAATCATAAGGGAATTTTAGCTATTAAAACATTTTGATAGGGATGGTTTAATGTTATTCTATTGCAGTTTATTTTGGTTGTGTGAATTCAAGTTACAGCCCTTTCCAACTCAGAACAATCCTAATGTAGGATTGTAAAACGCAGTGCACATGATGCACTTTCATACATGATTTTATGTTTTATGGTTACAGGGAGGGCATTGGTACAATTGTCAAACTTGGAATGATCATCATCGAGCCTCTTCTACTAAAAGCTGTTATGGCCGTTCTTTCTTTAGGATTTTGTCTTGATCTCTATTCCTTCTTGGTTTTCCTGAATCACACACTGTGCACAGCCAAATAGCATGTGGCCTGTCTCACGACTTCACCAATGTCATACAAACATATGAACAAGGAGCAAGAGTAGGTCATTCAGCTCCCTGAGCCTGCTCCGCCATTTAATAAGATCATGGTTGATCTGATAGTAACCTCAAATCTGCATCCAGCCTACCCCCGATAACCTATCACCCCCTTGCTTACCAAGAATCCATCTCTAACTTGAAAATATTCAAAGACTCTGCTTCCACCACCTTTTCAGGAAGAGAGTTCCAAAGACTCAAAAAAATTTGCCTCATCTCTGTTTTAAATGGGTGACCCCTTATTTTTTTAAACAGTGACCCCTTGTATCAAGAAGCTCCCACATGCTGCAATTGCAGCACATCACCTCCCTGCCATCTCCAATATGTGTTAATTAATTAATACAAACCACTTGAAACTAGCCACTGCTCATGAAACTCTTTTCCCAACAGCATCAACTGGAATTCCATTCTGTGTGTGAAAACATTTAACTTCAGAGCTAACAATAACCTAGCCAGCCATGTTAGAGCATGCATCAGGCTACTGGGAATGTTCCCTATAATTTTTCCAGTATCTGTTCCCAGCAACCATTAAAGTCAAATGGTTGAGACTTCAGCTGTTTATTCCCCGAAAATATAGCCTAGGATGAGGCCATTCGAAACATTACACCCATGTTGGTCCCAGCCCTTCAACTATTTCCAATTTCCCTCCCCTTTCATCATAATCCTTTTTATCTTTGTAAATACATATTCAATTTATTTTTAAACAATGTACTCCCCCCGTCAAAAGTCACTTGCGATCATTCATTTCTTGCTTTAATAACCCTTTAAGTAATAAAAAAAACCTATCTATATATTATGGAAACTGGGTTGTCTTGCTATCTTTCCATTCACAAGACCCAAGTCAACAGTATCTATGAGATTATCAATGTTAATTGTGTCTATATTTTTCATAGGGTTTTTCCATTAATATGGCAGTTCAAGTGTTCTAGCATCCCACACTATTTTAATATATATACTAACTGTATACAGTCTCACCTCTAGCCACCAAGTAACATTAGGGAGTACTAGATTCTTCGTCTCAGCTCCAAATTGCCTGTATTAGAGTGGGTGTTACCTTTAACATTTTTTAAAAAAATGTAATGTTTTATTCAATTTAAGACATATTGGGCCACTACCAACTCGCTTCCCCAAAAAACAAGAACATAGAAATTTATAAAGGAAAAAGCTGACAGGAAGTGCATACGTACCTACACAATATTTTGCATATATAGATACACCTACATTTTAAAAAAAATCAGGGGTATGCATGTAGGTTCATGCTGTTGTTTGCTATCTTCATACCCCATTTCATCTGAACACTACACTTGTTCTTGATTTCCAATGTGCAGTGCAGCAAACCACATCAATTGGTCAGTTTCTTCTAATTTCCTTCTTCTCCTGACAATCCTGAAATTATACTCTCTTGTTATTAATTTGCCAACCAGTGGAAACAATATTTCACTATTTATTCTCTCAAAGCCCTCAAAAATTTTGAAAACTTCCATTTCTTCAAAGCTAAAATTTCTCATTCCTGCTATGAGTCCAGTGATTTTTCTAAGCACCCTTTCACGATTGTAATTTTTTTCTACAAGGATGTGTCCGGATCGGTAAGCAATACTCTATGATCTAAGTAATGTCGTGCATAAATTCAACATTTATTTCTTTGCTTTTTTAATTTAATGCTTCTATTTTTAAACCGAATTCCACTTGCCTTTTTGTGGCCCTTTCTAACTCCATGCACACCTTCAAAATCCATATATCTGCAACTCTAAATTTCTCTATTCTTTCAACAATTCTTACAAACATATATTTCTGGTACTAGACTTCCAAAACGAGGAAAAAAGCCTCTTACTACAGGAATTGAATGATTTAATAGCTCCTCTGTGGAAACATGGGACCAATTATACTGTACTCCTGGTTACAATTTACACTTTCAAGGAACCTGAGATTTTCTCTCTAGGAAGGAAAATGCTCCACCTGAAAATCCACAAAAACACCAATAAAATTCTTCATTGGCTATCACACTCTTTTGCCTCTCTTAAGGTCTCCAAGGCTGAGTGCCCCCTGTTCAAAGGACAGGCATTTCTGGGACTGGGAGGCACAATGTTAATCAGGATTTGGACTATCACTGTGGATCAACTCATAACCAGTTTCAATGAACAAAACATCAATCACAAGAGTGTTCTCTAGCCCCACAAGTACAGCGATGCCACATATCCAAGTTTCATTCCACAATTTTCTCTGACGTGTCATTTAATCTCATAGATTGTACCACATCCATAACAGCACTGGCCACTTAACTTTTCTTAATAAAAAATGCCACATTTTTGCATCGCACAGTGTAATAGTTTCTGCATTGCCCCATTACCTTCTGGTATAATATTGATGTTGTAGACCACCCACTTTTTCTACTACACAGAATTTTAAAGAAAAGGCATTGGAAATTGAAGAGTTAGAGGTGTTAAAGTCTGTTAATCCAACATGACTGGACAGATAGACTTTTGGTGCTGAAGAATAAAAGTTTTGTGGACTAGATAACTGTGTAAATCTGTTCTTATGTTATTATGGTTTATGATATTAATGCCACAGTGTTATATCACATATGTCCAACTAGCATATATGTATCTTCAACAATACAGATCATATGCATTTTATTCTCTCTAGAATATATCCTATCCCATTCTCCATAATCTTTGATGATTGTTATGCAAAGTTTTCTCTCCTCATACAATGCGACTCCATAATTAGCCATAACACTGCATAGGCCATTGCTCAGGAATGGTTCTCCCTCCAATTTCCCTCCTTCCAGGAAGGTGCTCAGCCTGTACCTCTAATAGTACACCTCACTCAAACCCATCTTGCTTGGGGATCAGAGTCATTGTTCTAATACTTTGTACCAAACAACATTGAATTTCCAAAGTAACACATCAATACACACCTTCCCATTTATAATATTTCTCAAAGTTTCTCAAATAATTTAATTGTGCAAAGGTGTTTTCTTTTTAAAAGTTTATCAGAAGTGAAAATTTAGATTAAGGATGCAAACTTTTAGCTATACATGATACTAAAAATCTTTTACATAAAAAGTGCAGTGGACAAATATTAGTTAAATGTTAAAAAGACAACTGAATAAATGCTCCAGTCAGAACTGGATATTTGCATTATTTGTATAGTGTTACTTTTTTTTATTCTAGCAGAGTGTCGTATGGTGTGTCATGAAGCTATTTATGTACATTAAATTATTATTTTTTTTTAAATAGAAGTTTAGTCTGTGGGTGTGTCTTAATTGGATTAAAACCAGCTAGTCTGGGTACTTTGATGTATACTAGTTTTGAGATGTAAGAGACGTAGAGTGCATTTGCAGTTTTTTTTGAATAGAGCATTCAAGAAAGGGAGTGAAATCTGGCACCTAGCTAGCAGAGACCAAGCAATGTTTATACTACTAATAAAATTGGTACTATGAAAGGGGTTTTTTGTTAGAAGAGGTGGAGTTCAAAGAGGCTGGTGATACAATGAGAATTTACATTCAATGAGATGTGCTAGGTATAACAGACAGCAGTTTTGTGTGCGCAGGGCAGAGGCAATGCAAGATCAAAGCCTGTAAGCCTACCACTGTGTCTGCACAGGAACCAAAGTGAAAGGAACCTCATTTTGAATTTGTAAAGTGAAAATGCTTTGCCTGGTGTCTGCTTAAAGTCGTGGGTTGCTGTTGCCTTAATGGAGATTAGCTTTGGAATTTGTTAAAAGTTGTGATAGTAATAATTTGTAGCCATGTGCATATATTTAACTTGTGTAAATTGATAAATGCCTCATGCAGTTGATATAAAACCTTTCGAGAACTGGCGGTCTGATTCCTGAATTTAGAGCTGCATCTCAAACATACCACTTCAAAATATAGGTTATGACAGTTGTTTAAAGTTTCCCTCTGGGATTTTTAAATAACTCAGCTTTACCAACTGCTGGGTCATAACATAGTGCTAATGAACCAAAAGACATTTGTCCATGAGTAATATTTTTAAAATGTCTGTTTGAAACCCCATCAGTTTGCCAGGAATTTTTCTTCCAGATCCAGATCTAAAAGTTTGGGACAATCTTTAAATGGAACAGGATATTAGGTTACTGTATGTTTTCTGAGATCTGGCAGCGATAGGTTAGACTGCCTTGTGACAGACCTGTCCCGCTGCTCTCCTGCGTCATTGTTGTGGTGCCGGCTGAACACACCTGGTCAGCTAAATTTTGCAAAGGTTTAACTGGAGGTGGTGCCTCACTGCTGATAGTAGAGAAGGGAACGAAAGGTGGCGTGAAGTGCGAGAGGCCGGCCTCCAAAAGCCTGGACAGAGTAGGGGCTCCTAACACAAAGTGCACAAAGAAACATACAAGGCTAATGCAGACAGGCAACAGCAACCATTTTCAATACACAAGTTCTTTATTTAGTTAAATGATATCCAAACCCACTAAGAACTTAACTTTCTAAATGTTTTTGATGCAGAAGCATGCAGTAAAGACTCCAATGAAGACAATACAACACAGAACAATGACAACAGCTAGCACTGTTTCAAACCATTCCATGTACACAACAACTAGGTCTGTCCCTTTCTGCGCTACTGTATACAATGTAGGGAACCAGGTCTGTTTCTACTTTTGTACAATACTAAATATGACAGTCGAATTTTCTTGCCAGTGCTATCATGTGGATCAGTAACCTGATCTATTCCCATCTGTTCACAATGATAGTGATTAGCTACATCCCTTATCCATGATATCGCACACCAGAGCAAATAGATGCAGCCATTTATAGCACCACACAAAGTAACAAAGACTGAACCAATATCTGAAACAACAGAATGAAAATGAACAAATGTATAATTCTGTCTATGACAATTAACAGGAAAAGTTAATTCTCGACTATCTTGCAAATTACAATGATTGTGCAATTAAGGGGATAGGAAAAGGAATTAAAGTAATAAGATTCACAATCTGTTGTCACCCACTTTCTAGTAATCAATTCCTAGTGTTTGGGTGTACACTTGCTTACCCAATCAAAAAGCTATGAGCACCTACACTAACACTCTTTCTGAAGATAGTAAATAGAGGAATGGTGCTATAGAACACTTCTCCAAAATAAGAAAAATTTGTTAACTAAGAGCAATTTCAATTGGATAACATTCAAGAACATACTGACAACCAGTAATTGTTGAACACTCAGACACCAGAATTCGAGGTAGGGAATTCCAAATGACAATGAAAGATAGGCAGCATACATCCAAGTTGGAGTAGTTCAAGGCCTGGAGGAGAACATGCAGGTTTTGGTGTTCTCATGATTTTGCTGCTCTTGTGCTTCTTGATGGTACAGCTTACAGAGCTGTGGCATGTTGAAGTAAGCTTGCTGATTTTCTGCAGTGATTCCTCTAACTAGCATATATTGTAGCCAAGGTTTGGTGATGAATGGGATGGATAATTGGTTCAATAGTAAGGGGATGCGTCAAGCAGACTGCTTTGACCTGAATGGTTCAAGCTTTTTGAGGTTTGCTGTGGCTGTGCACAACTAGATTGGGGGCATGTATTTCATCGCACTGCTGATTTGGGCCTTGAAGATGGTGGAGAGGTATTGAGGGGTGAGATGGTGGGTACTAAGTCACAGTCCTGCACTTGTAGCCATTGTATTGATGTATCTGGTCTAGTTGTGCTCCTGGTCAATAGTGACCCTCAGGATGTTGATCTTGGGAATCTGGAAATGGTCATGCCATTGTTGGTCAAAAGGAAGTGGGTAGACATGGGCCATTGCTTGGTATTTAAATGGCATGGATGTTGCCCGGCATTTTAAAGCCCAAGCTTGGATGTTGCCAGGTTGACACAAGCTGATCCATTATTGAATGGAGCAAAAAACTGCATTCTTCAGCAAACAGCTTTATTTTGACTTTGACAGAGCAAAGATCACTAATGAAGCAACAACATTATTTGCATTTCTGTAACAAAAACAACCCAAGGTGCTTCACAGGAATTTACCAGACAAAATTTTGTCAAATATGGTTGGGTCAAGGATGTTGCCTTGAGGATTCCAGCAGGGATATCTGAAGCTGCAATGATTTGCCTCTGACAACCATGATCATCATCCTGTGCATCAGGTATGACTCCAGCCACTGAAGGGTTTTCATGATGACATCAGTTTTGCTCAGGTTCCTTGGCTACTGGCAACAGAGCAGCGTGTCTGCATCAAGACTGTGACAGAACTTTAATAATCTGTTTTTAACTGCTCAGTTAATAAGTAGGTACATGTGATGGGATCACTGATTACCTTTGTCATCACTTAGTTGATGACTGGGCAGTAATTGGCTTTTAAGTTAATCTGCATTTTGTGGATAGGCCTTAACTGGGCAATTTTCAGGTGATACAAAAATTGGCTGTGTGATTGGTAGTGAAGGAAAAAAAGCTGTAAAGTCAGGTGGACAGAAAAGTGGCAAATAGAATTCAATCCAGAGAAATGTAAGTCAATGCATTTTTGGAGAGGAAACGAGGCAAGGGAATACACAGTGAATGGCAGGGTACTGAGAAGTAGAGGAACCAACGGACTTAGGATGCACGTCTACAGGTTCCTGAAGATAGCAGGACAGGAAGATAAGATGATTAAGAAGGCATATGGGATATTTTCGTTTATTAGCTGAGGCACAAAATATCAGATCAAGGGGATATGCTAGAACTGTACACAGCATTAGTTAGATCATAGCCAGAGCATAGGACACCGAGTATCGTTCTGGTCACCACTTTACAGGGAGGATGTGATTGCACTAGAGAGTACAGAGGAGATTTACGAGTATGTTGTGAGGATTAGAGATTTTTAACTACGAGGAAAGACTGGGGTTATTTTCTTTAGAACAGAGGAGGCTGAGAGATAACTTAATTGAGGTTTATAAAATTATGCAAGGCTTGGATGTAGTGGATTGGAAAGATTTATTTCCCTTAGAAAAGAGGTCAATAACCAGGAGGCATAGATTTCAAGTAAGTGGCAACAGAATTAAAGGAGAGTTGAGAGAATCTGTTTCATGCAGAGGGTGGTGCAGATTTCACTGCCTGAAGGGGTGGTAGAGGTGGAAACTCTTGTCCCATTCAAAAATCACTTGGAGTACCACAGAGCAGGAAAGTAGGATTAGGTTGGATTGCAATTTGTCAGCTGGCACAGATACAATGACCGAGAGGCCTCCTCCTGTGCGCTAAATTTTCCCTGTTTATGTGCTAAACAGAAACAAGCCGACTGATTCCACTAAGAAATCCTTGTGGAAGTAGCACTTTGGATGAGTACCATGCCTGGTCTTCTTTTCACATTGCCTTTCTGTTTGTGTATCTGTCAAATAGCTGGGAATAAAAGAACATGCCACTTCCAATATGCTGTCATGCTCCAGCAGAATGATCAGCACACTAGATAGCTAAACTTAATGTATATCATGATTTTACTGTTGTAGGAAAATCTGGGCCTATTATGTGGAAATGCCAGCAGGGCAGGTGTAGCAAATCTCCCTTCCTGAAAGGCATTCAAGAACTGTTGGGTTCTTAACAACTCAGGATCATTTTTTCTAGTGCTGGCCCACAAATAACCAGATATATTTAAGTTTGTAACATGCTATGACGGAATTCGAACTCACCTATATCGATAAGCTATCGTACCCTGCATCACTCTACTGACGCAGCACATCACATGAACTATAAGTCATAATGGAGTTGAATACATGAGCACGAGTGTAAGTGTCAAAGGGACAGACAGCTCCAAAAAAGAAGAACAAATTTTGGTTAAGAAACTTTTGGTCAGGCCAGCAAGACACTTCTAAAAGTATAATATTTATCTAAAGAGAATGATGTTTGGGAGGGGTGGGGGGGGTTGGTGGGTGGGGGGTGGGGGTGAAGAGAAAGAAAGAGTGAGTGAGAAAAAAAAAATGCATCAAATATTGCTACAGTTTAACTTTTAAAAACACCTTACATTCAAATCAACAGTTCTTATTCCAGACTCCAACCTCAAAGTCTGCTCATTTCCATGTTTTCCTTTTTCTCTCAGTATATTTAGTTATCTAAAGTAAGGCTAAGTAGTGGGTATTATTGGAAAGCAATTATCTTTAATAATTATATACAGAAAACAGTCTGCCTGCCGATGTAAATCAGCTAAAGTCTCACCTTTGGCTGAAGCTATATGCAGTGAATGTCCAGTCAACAGGACAAAGTTAAATTAAAACTAATTACAAATACAAGGACTCAGAACCACAAATTGTGTTCCTTTGTGTAGACAAAATCAGATGAAACAAGTTGACATAAAGCAGATAAAACAAACTTGTCATGGTTCTACTGTAAATTGCACTGAAATGGGCATGAATAACACTAAAACTGTTACCTGCAGGTGCTGGAGACACTGGTACACTGGACTGTAGCTCTGGAACATGCAGAGTTGACACACCTGTCCCCATTTCAATATGTACATTTGGACTAGCAATATGGCTGGAATTCACCTGGAGCTCAGCTTCACTGACCTAAAACAGGGAAAGGGGCAAAAGGCAGACACTGTCTGTTATTATGATGCGAGAGGCATCTTATCCACTGGTGTGGTAAGTAACAAATATATAATATCAATTTAGAATATACACATCGGTATATGAGAAGCTAAGCTATGAGGACAGATCGAGAGGTTCGGACTGTTCTCCTTGGAGAAAAGAAGAAAGAGGAGATTTGATAGAGATGTTCAAAATCATGAGGGGGCTGGAAAGAGTAGATAGGGAGAAGCTGTTCCTGCTCATAAAAGGATCAAGAACGAGAGGGCACAGGCATAAGGTGATTTGCAAAAGAAGCAAGTGTGACGCAGGGAAAAACTTTTTCACACAGTGAGTGGTTTGGGTCTGGACTGCACTGTCAGGAAGTACGGTGGAAGCAGGTTCAATCGAGGCATTCAAGGGGGCATTGAACGATTATTTAAATAGAAACAACGTGCAAGGGTACGGGGAAAAGGCAGGTCAATGGCACTAGGTCTTAATGCTCATTTGGTGAGCCGGTGCAGACAGAATGGGCCGAATGGCCTGCTTCTGTGCCATTAAAATTCTGTTATCCTGTACTGGGAGCATGTTACCATTTCTGTATTTGAGATACGGTCATTATCAATGCGCGTAATGGTATTTGTTCTCTGATAATGAAAGGACCAAAAAAACAATGCATACCCCATCACAAGAATAAGAATCACAGAATTGTTACGTAGGAGGCAGCCATTCAGCTCACCGTGGCTGCACTAGCTCTGAGCATTTTAACTTAGTGCCAATCTCCTGCCTCTTCCCCATAACTGCCAATCTCCTGCCTCTTCCCCGTAACCCTGCAGTCATAGAGGTCTACAGCACAGAAAAAAGCCCTTTGGCCCATCAAGTCTGCGCTGGTCAAACAAGTACCTAACTATTCTAATCCTATTTTCCAGCACTAGGCCCAAAGCCTTGTATGCCATGGCATTCCAAGTGCACATCCAAATATTTCTTAAATGTTATGAGGGTTGCTACCTCTACTGCCCTTTCAGGCAGTGAGTTCCAGATTCCCACCACCCTCTGGGTGAAAAAGTTCTTCTTCACATCCCCTCTAAACCTCCTGCCCCTTACTTTAAATCTATGCCCCCTGGTTATTGATCCCTCCACCAAGGGGAAAAGTTACTTCCTGTCTACCCTATCTATGCCCCTCATAATTTTATACACCTCAATCATGTCCCCCCTCAATCTCCTCTGCTCCAGGGAAAATAACCCCAATCTATCCAATCTCTCCTCATAACTAAAACTCTCCAGGCCAGGCAACATCCTGGCAAATCTCCTCTGCACTCTCTCTCTAGTGCAATCACATCCTTCCTATAATGTGGATTCCAGAACTGCATGCAATACTCTAGCTGTGGCATAACCTCCCTGCTCTTATAGTCTATGCCTCGACTATTAAAGGCAAGTATCCCATATGCCTTCTTAACCACCTTATCTACCTGTCCCGCTACCTTAAGGGACTGGTGGACATGCACACCAAGGTCCCTCTGATCCTCGGTACTTCCCAAGGTCCTACCATTCATCGTGTATTCCCGTGCCTTGTTTGTCCTGCCCAAGTGCATCACCTCACACTTATCCGGATTAAATTCCATTTGCCACTGATCAGCCCATCTGACCAGCCCATCTCTATCCTCCTGTAATCTAAGGCTATCCTCCTCACTATTTACCACCCCACCAATTTTCATGTCATCCACCAGCTTATTGATCAACCCTCCTACACTCAAGTCTAAATCGTTTATATATACCACAAACAGCAAGGGACCCAACACCAAGCCCTGTGGAACCCCACTGGACACAGACATCCAGTCACAAAAACACCCCTCGACCATCACCCTCTGCTTCCTGCCACGACCAATTCTGGATCCAATTTGCCTAATTGCCTTGGATCCCATGGGGTCTTACCTTCGTTATCAGTTTCCCATGTGGGACAAGCCTTGCTGAAGTCCAAGTAGACTACGTCAAATGCATTGCCCTCATCTACACACCTGGTAACCTCTTCGAAAAATTCAATCAAATTGGTCAGGCATGACCTCCCCTTAACAAAACCATGCAGACTGTCCTTGATTAATCCCTGCCTCTTCAAGTGTAGATTAATTCTGTCCCTCAGAATTGCTTCCAATAGTTTCCCCACCACTGATGTTAGACTGACTGGCCTGTAGTTCCCTGGTTTATCCCCTCCTCCCTTCTTGAATAATGGTAGCACATTGGCTGTCCTCCGGTCCTGTGGCACCTCTCCTGTGGCCAGAAAGGTATTTAAAATTATTGCCAGCACCCCAGGTATCTCCTCCCTGCCTCACTCAACAGCATGGGGTACATTTCATCTGGGCCTGGAGATTTATCTACTTTTAAGCCTGCCAGACCACTTAGAACCTCCTCCCTTTCTATGCTAATTTCTTTAATTATATCAGAGTCCTTCTGCCTGATTTCCATACCCACGTCGTCCCTCTCTCTTGTGAACACTGACACAAAGTATTCATTTAGAACCCTACCTACGTCTTCCGGCTCCACATACAAATTACCACTATGGTCCTTAATGTGCCCTACTCTTTCCCTAGGTATCCCCTTACTCTTAATGTACTTGTAAAATAACTTTGGACTTTTCTTTATTTTACCTGCCAACATTTTCTCATGCCCTCTTTTTGCTCTCCTAATTTCCTTTTTAAGTTCCCCCCTACACATTCTATACTCCTCTCGGGCTTGCGCGGTTTTGAGCCCTCGGTATCTGACATAAGCCTCCCTTTTTCTCTTTGTCCAATCCTGTATATCCCTCGACATTCAAGGCTTCCTGGATTTGTTGGTCCCACCCTTGTCTTTACTGGAATATGTTGGCCCTATACTCTCCCTATTTCCTTCTTGAATGAGTCCCACTGCTCTGATGCAGATTTACCTAAATGTAGCTGCTCCCAGTCCACTCTGGCCAAATCATATCTGATCTTATTAAAATCGGCCTTCCCCCAATTTAGAAGTCTGATCTCTGGCCCATCCTTGTCCTTTTCCATAACAACCTTGAATCTAACAGAGTTATGATCACTATCTGCAAAATGCTCCCCCATTGATACCCCTACCACTTGCCCAGCTTCATTCCCTAAAATTAAGTCCAGGACCACCCCCTCTCTTGCAGGACCTTCTACGTACGGGCTTAAAAAGCTCTCCTGGATGCATTTTAAGAATTCCGCTCTCTCTAAACCTATCACACTACGACTAACCAAGTTAATGTTGGGGAAGTTGAAATCCCCCACCATTATTACTCTATTACTTTTACACTTCTCTGAAATTTGCCTACATATCTGCTCTTCTATTTCTCTCTGACTGACTTTTTAAAATAGAAACAGTGCCCTTTTGAATGCCTCAATTGAACCTGCCTCCAACACACTTCCAGGCGGTGCACTCCAAACTCTAACTACTCGCTGTGTGAAAAAGTTGTTTCTCACCTCGCATTTGCTTCTTTTGCGAAACACTTTAAAACTGTGCCCTCTGGTTCTCGATCCATTTATGAGCGGGAACAGTTTCTCCCTATCTACTCTGCTCAGGCCCCTCATGATTTTGAAAACTTCTATCAAATCTCCTCTTAGCCTTCTCCTCTCCAAGGAAAACAATCCCAACTTCTCCAATCTTTCCTCATAACTGAAGTGTCTCATCCCTGGAACCATTCTTGTAAACCTCTTCTGCACTCTCTCCAATGCATTCAACATCCTTCCTATAGTGTGGCGCCCAGAACTGTACACAATACTCCAGATGAGCTCTAACCAGTGTCTTAAATAAGTTCATCATAACCTCCCTGCTCTTATACTCTGTGCCGCTATTAATGAAACCTAGAATACTGTATGTTTTAGAAACAGCTCTCTCTACCTGTCTTGCCACCTTTAACGACTTATGTACATATACACCCAGGTCTTTCTGCTCTTACACACCCTTTAGTATCCTTTATGTTATACTGACTCTCCATGTCTTTGTACCAAAATGTATCACCTCACGCTGACACTGTAGATCAAGTAGATTACAGTAGTGAGATTACACTCACCAATTAACTTTGAAGCAGTACAATTCCTTACCACCCATAAACCTCTACAATCTACATACTTTTAGACCCATTACTATTCAATTTACCTAATCCTCTGTTCAATCTTGGTGATATTCGCACAATAGGCCTTTACCCTTCGCTTAGGTTTCTTTAAAAAAAAACCTGTTGGTTACTTACAAGCCTAGGACTGGTAGGCAGGAGACTCCCTTTTTTCAGGAGCTCAGATAGCAGTGGAGAGGGTGGAGGCGTGGCCTTCTGCCCCAATAACTTTTTCTGGGGAGAATCCTCCAGAACTGGAGTCAGAGGAGTTTCAAGGTTAGTGGAGGTAACAGCAGGTCCAGGAGTCTCAGGGGTTGAGATCACTGGAATAGTCGGAGTACTTCCAATGTTCATCGACACCAGCTGTACAAGGAAAAGACAGACTCTTACATACCCTTCTAAATCAGCAACAAGCCTACACACATACCTTACAACATATACTATCAGACAGGATGAGCACAACTACAGTTAATGCTCATCAAATTAAAAAGGGAAATCTAGTAGAGCGGGATGAGGTTTCCTCATTAATGAGATTACCTACCTATACTTTCCTTATTCAATGATCGTAGCTCTTTAACCTCCACACACAAATAAATAATTTACTAAACATGTTTGTGAAAGTGTGGAGAACAATGGGGATACTGTCATTACAAAGGAACTACCCAAGTACGGAACTGTCCCCAAGCTCCACTGCATTTATTTATACAGTAACATGCTTAGGTGCTGCACAGGGGCATTTACAAACAAAGTTTGACACTGAGCCACCTAAGAAAATATTAGGACAGATATTAAGGAACACCTTAAAGGAGGAGACCCAGAGAGGTTTTGGGAGGGAATTGTGACCTTAGGGCTTAGACAGGCTCCAATGATGGAGCATTTAAAATTGGGATAAGCAAGAGACCAGAATCTGAAGGAACATGTTTCTATGATTCTTACCTCAGTGGATTGTAGGATTGGAGGAGATTCCAGGCATTGGAAGAGATAAGGCCATGGAGGGATTTGAAAAGAAAGATGAGAATTTTTAAATCAAAGCCGAAGTAGGTTAGCAAGCACAAGAGTTGGTGTGAGTTAAGATATGGACAGCAGAGTTTTGGATGAGCTCAAGTTTACAGAGGCTGCAAGATGGGAGGCCAGCCAGGAGAGCAGTGGAGTAGTTGAGGAAACAAAGGCACGAATGAAGGTTTCAGCAGATGAGCTGATGCAAGGGTTGAGATGGACAAAGATACAGAGGTGACTGAGCAGATTCTGGAATCAGAAGCTCATTCCAGGATTAAATATGACACCAGAGGCCAGGGAAAGGGATGGAGTTGGTGGCCAGGGGACAGAATTTGTGATGGGGACCAAAGACAACGGCTTTAGTCCTCTCAATGCTGAGTTGGAGTAAATTTCTGCTCACTTAGTACATGTCAACTAAGCAGCAGCAGAGAGACTATATTGTCAAAACAAGGATATACATACACATACAAACGGAAAGGTGTACGTTCTCCAGGGCTAAAAAGGTTGAATTCAAAGTTTCAACAACATTGAAAGAATAGAAGTAAACATACAGTAGATAGTTTAAAATGCTTCACTTGATATAATTCGCTATTATGAGAAGGTTCAACAAGTACACAACATTGTGGGGTGAGTATACTGTTTTGCACTGGTTGAACATCTGGACCATTTGAGGCCAAAATTTCTTGTTAATGAAATTTTCTTTTATTGGTGTTTCAACTGTTAGGTTGGCACACAGTAGCAGCATCTACAAGGTGCACTGCAGGAACTCACCAAGCCTCCTTAGACAGCACCTTCCAAACCCACAACCACTACCATCTGGAAGGACAAGGGCAGCAGACACATGGGAACACTACCACCTGCAAGTTCCCCTCCAAGCCACACACCATGCTGACCATATCATGTCGCTGGAACTCCGTCCTTAACAGCAATGTGGGTGCAACTACACCTCACAGACTGCAGCAGTTCGAGAAGTCAGCTCACCACCGCCTTCTCAAAGGCAATTAGGGATGGGCAATAAGTGTTGCCTAGTCAGCGACACCACATCACGTGAATGAATTTAATAGCGATTGATCAATCTTATATTTGGTTTTCAGAAATGGATGTAAAGTTTATACCTAAAACTATAGGTGAGTTTTCAGCTATCTTGGGAGATATGAAGTCTGTCTGTCTGCACTAATGGAAACTCCCACACATTACTCCTGACCACCCAAGGACCTCCCTGGCCCCCACCCCACCCCCACTAGCTGCTTGTCAATGGCTCAATTTCTGAAGGAACTGCCCTCCTCTCTTTCGAAACTGCTGACATCAACTCCTTAAAAAAGAACTAGTCTCGGCCCAACCATTCTTTCCAACTGCTGTCACATTGCTAACCTTTCTTCTCCAAGGCCCTGAAATATGTTACTTTCTCCCAGCTCCTTGCCCACCTCTCTCAGAACACCTAGTCTCTACCAAAACTTTTAGACAAAGCTATGCCTCTCATTCAACTAACTTTAAAAGTGAGGGACATAGCTCAAAAACCAAGGGAAAATGAACAAACTTTTGTTTTTAAACATGTAATATAATGTTCAAATTACCCAATGAGGGTAATTTTAACTTGACTCACCTGGCAGGAAATTGACATGTCTGGATTTTCCATCCATTTTACAGCCACCCGATTTTACTTCCTTGACTACAACAGTTAGTAAAATTGGGTGATTGTGGAAGGAAGGCTAGTTTCCTACTAAGTAGGTTCAGTTAAAATTAACAGACCACTGCAATCCATCATTGAGCAAATTCCACATTCAACCCTCCTCCCCCACGCTCCTACTTCTGCCAAACCTCCACTTCCACCAAACCTCCACTTCCTCTCTTCATGGATTGCTCCCCAAATGGTGCAAGGCCGCAGGAATCTAACCGCTATTGCTGCCAGTATTCCCATCCCAATACTGCCAGGCTCCTAGACAGTTACCTCATTAATGCTAAACTCTACATCCCTGCCCCACTTCTGCCAACCCAATGACCATCCCCTCAATCCTGCTAAATTCCAGGAACTTACCGCTGAATGGTATATTTTACATATCATCTTGCAATATACTCTCAGCTTTAAGGCTATAGCTTCTAAAATGTATACACTTAATAAATTAACATATACACAAATGAAAAATTTTAATGGCTGTTCATTTAGATTTTAGAATATTATGGACACACTGAGGGAACACGATCCCCAAAGCAATTTCATGGTGCCATCATAAAAATAGAATTTGACTTCAGCACTGAATAAGCCCATCAGGGTAAAGCAATTATTACGCAAATCCTTCAAATGAATGTGAACAGAACCATGGTAGATCTACTGTATGTAGGTCTATATTTAACTTATATTGGGTACTTCCTGTCATTTTTGTCATTCTTCAGCGCATCCTCAGGCTCATTGTGAACAAAACCATGGGAGCTCTTGATATAAAAATACATTTGATATATTCAGTAACTAGATCTCTCACAACTGCTCAGGGTGAATCAGAGGATAAGCTGTTTTACAATGATGGGATGTTCGTACGAAACCGGAACAGGGAACGTATTGAAGGAAATAAAAACAAAGTGCTGGAAAAACTCAACAGGTCTGGCAGCATCTGTGGAGAGAGAAACCAAGTTAACGTTTCGAGTCCAATATGACTCTTCTTCAGAAATTTTTGCAGCACTTTGTTTTTATTTCAGATCTCCAGCATATGCAGTATTTTGCTTTTATAATGTGTTGTTGTGTTGAAGGATGTGTGACACTTACCAGAATGTTATACACAAGGCTTTTAACATATTGTAGATAATTGGCAATTTAAGGATTAGGTTTGTTTTCAAATCAGCTTAAGATCTCTTACTCCATTAGTGGGTGCTTTATAGAACCAGTAAGTGAAGGAACTAGAGCGAGCACCACTAACAGCAGCAGGGGGAGAGTCCATGTGGTTTTCATCTAAACTCTTAAGAATATATTCTTTAATTTTGTATTTATGTTTCTCCATTAAATACAGCTGTTTAGACTATTACAGTTTCTTTTTATGTGAATTAAGCTCACCCAAGGGACCAAATAGATTTGAGCCGCATCAAATGGGGCAAAGCAAACATTACAAAAGGATGTCTCATACATACACTATTGTGGTTCTCCTCACTCGCCTGTGGTGTATCTGCAGTGGAGTAGTCTATTCCAGGAGAGCTTGATTCCAGTGGGGACCGGATGGGCAGGCTCATCAGTCTTTTAGGAGCATTTTTTGCTGCTTGACGGGCTACAACAAATAAAACAACATTTTGATGATTTTTTTTTTAAAAAAAGTCATTTGCAAACGTAAGAAGAAAGGTATTTAGATGGTCATTTGCCTATTTTTCAGTTACCTTCATACTTATAACTGTGCATCATTCAGTGGAAAGTACAGCAGCCTGATGACATGATTCAGCTACAATAACCTTAAAGACCCTCTCTACCAGCTAGAAGTCAATTTCATTACGAGAAAAAAGGTAGATTGAAGGTGACATAAGAACCTATGAATTAAGAACAGGAGTAGACCATGCATCTCCTCAAGCCTGCTCTGCCATTCAATACGATCATGGCTGATCTTTGGCCCCAACTTCACTTCTCAACTTCACATGCCTCGATTTCCTGAAAGGCTAAAAAATCAGGCTCTCTCAGCCTTGAATATACTCAATGATGGAGCATCCAAAACCCTCGTGGATAGAAAATTCCAAAGTTTCACAACCCTTCTCATCTCAGTCCTAACTGATTGGCCCCTTATCCTGAGGCTGTGCCCAGTGTTCTAGATTCCCCATCCAAGGAAAATAACTTCTCAGTTTCTACCCTGTCAAGCCCCTTCAGAATATTCTATGTTTCAATGAGATCGCTGCTCATTTTTCTAAACTCCAGAATCCTGTATAGATCCAATTTACTCAGACTCTCACTATAAAACATCCCAGGAATTAATCTAGTGAACTTCTACTGTACTATACTGCAAGCATATCCCTCCTTAAATATGGAGACCAAAAGTGTGCACAGTACTCTAGGTGTGCTCTCACTAAAGTCCTTTTGGCGGTGGCATAATGGTATTGTCACTGGACAAGCATTCTAGAGGCCCAGGGTTTGAATCCCACAATGGCAGATGGTGAAATTTAAAGTCAATAAAAATCTGGAATTAAGTCTGATGATGACCATTACATGATCAAAACCCATCTGGTTCACTAATGTCTTTTAGGGAAGGAAATCTGCTGCCCTTACCTGGTCTGGCCAACATGTGACTCCAGACCCACCAGCAACGTGGTTGACTCTTAAATGCCCTCTTAGCAAGGGCAATTAGGGATGGACAATAAATGCTGGCCTAGCCAGTGACGTCCACATCCCATGAACATATAAAACAACTGTAGCAAGACTTCTTGATTCTTGTACTCCAATCCCCTTGCAATAAGGGCCAACATTCTATTTGCATTCCTAATTGCTTGCATGCATGCTACCTTTGCATTCCTTGTCCAAGTCCCTCTGTAAATCAATATCTGAAAAGCTTCGCACTTTTAAAAAATATTTTTGCTTTCTATTCTGACTATCAAAGTGAATAAGCTCACACTTCTCCATATTATACTCCATCTGCCACCTTGCTGCCCACTTGCTTAATCTCTCTCTCTTTGCAGCCAGTGTCCCCTCACAACTTACATTCTCACCTAGCTTTGTATCATCAGCAAATCTGGATACGTTACTCTCTCTCTCTCTCTCTTTACTTGCATTATTAATATAGGTTGCAAATTGAAATGCAGAATGAGCTTAAATTAGAATTACATTTCCACACCTGTAAAATATCAGTTCAAAAATGGATAAGCAACAACTGTGCATATTATTAAAACACAAAAAGCATTTAGAACCTAACATGGTGTCAATTGGTAACTGTACCAGATAGTGGCAACCAAGTTGTATAGACCAGTAAAGTCCAAGTTTTTATCCCTGCTCTGTGCTAACTTAGCTGGTCTCAGCTGAACCAATGCAAAAATCCTCAATAACCACGAGCTGAAAGGCTGTGGTTCCACTCCTGATGTCTATCCTGTAATCTATGCTTCAGGTAGGGTGATCCTCAGAGTTAAATGGCCTGCCTCAGACACAAATACTAAATGCTCACCGGAAGAATGGAACTTGGAATAGGTTTCAGAATAGAGCTATCACTGTCTCAAATCTCAAAGAAAATCACTAGCAAACACCAGAGATCTTCTACATCAACATCGGGTGCCTTTGGTCCAAACAAAGGAGCCATTCCAGTGTTTTCCACTTCAGCTCGGAATGTCAAAACGCAGTTTGTGATGAACTGAACTAAAAATTGCATTGCAAGTACTGCAACGCAAGTTTCACGGTGACAGTGCATTTATATCCTGTAACTCCAGTGTCATCTTTGCACCCTCATTAACCATGTCACATGTCCCGTCCCTGTTTGAGAACCTGGTTTAACTAAAGATTATCTTCCTGTGCTCTGATGTTATTGATCCTCCCATTCTGTCAAAGCCTGGTAAGCAAATTAACCATCTATGTGGAAAGTATCGACCAAGATATCAGGAGAACTCCCAACTCTTCGTTGAATAGTACCACAAGTTTCTTTCATCTCCCTGAATGGACTTATAGGGCCTCAGTTTCTTTCAGTTGAAAGTTAGTATCTCTGACAAAATGCAACATCCGTTCTGTGCTGCGCTGAGGTGTCAACCAAGATTGTACGCAAATATCTTCGAGGAGGTTGAACTCTCCCCTTTACCCTTATGAGAAGAGCTGCGGTTTCTCTAATCTCTCCTCACAACTAAAGTCTTGCAAGCCTGGTGGCATCTTGGCAAGTAAAACATTAATGAAGGCATTAAAAAACAATTTTACAGAAAAATTTAGTCAGCTATTGGGAAATGTGTAACTATTCACATGTTTTAATTGGGTTTTAGGCATCAGAAATGTCAATCACTAAGGAGAAAAAAATTATAAACAAAAGAAATGAATACGTGTAATGAAAATTTTGGGGACCTAGTGACCAGATTGCACAGTGATGACTTTACATAGGTGTTTTCTATTATGAATGTGGATACAAGCATTTATGATGGAAAAGGTCAAACTAAACAGTGCAACAAAAACATGGCAAGTGCACAGATAAACATCATTCGTAACATTTCTGTACGGTGCAACCTTGATAGGTAATCTGTTACTGGGAAAATGTTAGAGTCTATTATAAAGAATGTAATAGCAGAGCATTTAGAATTACATAATCTAACCAAGCAGAGTCACCATGGCTTCATGAAGGGGAAATCACGCCTGACAAATTTACTAGAATTCTTTGAGGTGACAGCAGGATAGATAAAGGGGAACCAGTAGATGTAATATATTTGGATTTCCAAAAGGCGTTCGATAAAGTACCGCACATAAAGCTACTTAAGACAAGGGCCCATGGTGCTGGGGGTAGTATATTAGCATGGATAGAGGATTGACTAACTAATAGAAGTCAGAGAGTTGGGATAAAGGGAGCATTTTCAGGATGGCAGCCTGTAACTAGTGGAGTGCCACAGGGATCAGTGCTGGGGCCACAATTATTTACAATATATATTAATGACTTAGATGAGGGAAGTGAATGCCCTATCGCCAAATTTGCAGAAGATAAAAAAATAGGTAGGAAGGTAAGTGGTGAGGATGACACAAGGAGTCTACAGAGGGATATAGACAGGTTGAGTGGGTAAAAACTTGGCAGATGGAATATAATGTGGGAAAATGTGAGGTTCTGCATTTTGGCAGGAAGAATAGAGGAGCTGAATATTATTTAAATGGAGAAAGACTGCAGAAAGCTGCAGCACAGAGGGATTTGGGAGTCCTTGTGCATGAATCCCAAAAAGCTAACATACAAGTTCAGCAGGTAATAGGGAAGGCAAATGGGATGTTGGCCTTTATTTCAAAGGGAATGGAGTATAAAAATAGGGAAGCCTTGCTAAAACTATACAAGGCACTGGTTAGACCACACCTAAAATTCTGTGAACAGTTTTGGTCCCCTTATCTAAGGAAAGATACACTGGCATTGGAGACAGTCCAGAGAAGGCTCATTAGGTTGATTCTGGGTATGAAGGGATTTTCTCAGGAGGAGAGGTTGAGTAGGTTGGGCCTGTACTCATTGGAGTTTAGATGAATGAGAGGCAACCTTACTGAAACATATAAGATTCTTAGAGGGCTTGGCAGGGTAGATGCTGAGAGGTTATTTCCCCTTGTGGGAGAGTCTAGGACCAAAGGGCATAACCTCAGAGTAAGGGGTCACCCATTTAAAACAGAGATGAGGAGGAATAAGAGATTGGTGTGTAAAATTAAAGCACATGGGATTGGGGGTAGTGTATTGAGATGCATAGAAAACTGGTTGGCTGACAGGAAACAAAGAGTAGGAATAAATGGGTCTTTTTCCGAATGGCAGGCAGTGACTAGTGGGGTACCGCAGGGATCGGTGCTGGGACCCCAGTTATTCACAACACATATTAATGATTTAGATGAGGAAATTAAATGTAATATCTCCAAATTTGCAGATGACACAAAGCTGGGTGGGAGGGTGAGCTGTGAGGAGGATGCAGAGATGCTTCAGTGTGATTTGGACAAGTTGAGTGAGTGGGCAAATGCATGGCCGATGCAATATAATGTGGATAAATGTGAGGTTATCCATTTTGGTAGCAAAAACAGGAAGGCAGATTATCTGAATGGCTATAAATTGAGAGAGGGGAATGTGCAACGAGACCTGGGTGTCCTTGTATACCAGTCGCTGAAGGCAAGTATGTAGGTGCAGCAGGTGGTAAAGAAGGCAAATGGTATGTTGGCCTTCATAGCCAGAGGATTCGAGTACAGGAACAGGGATGTCTTGCTGCAATTATCCAGGTGAGACCACACCTGGAATATTGTGTACAGTTTTGGTCTCCTTATCTGAGGAAGGATGTTCTTGCTATAGAGGGAGTGCAGCAAAGGTTTAACTGGCTGATACCTGAGATGGCGGGACTGACATATGAGGAGAGATTGAGTCAATTAGGATTATATTCGCTGGAGTTCAGAAGAATGAGAGGGCATCTCATAGAAACCTATAAAATTCTAACAGGACTAGACAGGATAGATACAGGAAGGATGTTCCCAATGGTGGGGGAGTCCAGAACCAGGGATCACAGTCTGAGGATATGGGGTAGACCATTTAGGACTGAGATGAGGAGAAATTTCTTCACCCAGAGAGTGGTGAGCCTGTGGAATTCGTTACCACAGAAAGTAGTTGAGACCAAAACATTGTATGTTTTCAAGAAGGAGTTACATATAGCTCTTGGGGCGAAAGGGATCAAAGGGTATGGGGAGAAAGCGGGAACAGGCATTTGAGTTGGGTGATCAGCCATGATCATAATGAATGGCGGAGCAGGCTCGAAGGGCTGAATGGCCTACTCCTGTTCCTAGTTTCTATGAATTTCTTCTCTCAGAGGATAGTTAATCTGTGGAATTCTTTACCGCAGAGGGCTGTAGTTGCTGGGTCGTTAAGTATATCCAGGGTGGAGATAGACAGATTGTTAATCAGTAAGGGAATCAAGGGTTATGGGGAAAAGGCAGGAAAGTGGAGTTGAGGATTGTCAGATCAGGCATGATCTCATCAACTGGCCAAGCCGACTCGATGGGCCAAATGGCCTACTTCTGCTCCGACGTCTTATGTTCTTATGGTCTTAATTGATACATGTGCAATAAATCATGGAAATTTGAATTCTTAAATGGCTCATACCCTGAAAAGCACTTTCTGTTGCACGTCTCTTCATTTCAGCCTCCTCTTCCTCATGTTTCTTCTTCCTATAATAAAAGGGCAAAAAGCTAAGTTTTATAAAACAACTCTACTTCACATGGGAAATCGCCACACAGAAAATGCAAATATTCTGACTTTGGTTTAACTGCTAGATAATAAAACTAATACTTGCTCATTTTGTTTCTTTCCATACTTACGCAGCAATATCATTCCAAGTTTCCTGAAGTTTACTATCTACATGGCCAGCCTGGATCAGCTCTGCTTCTCTCTTCACCTTTCTGTGGAATCCAAATTTAAATATGAATTAAAAGTCTATTGCAAGTTTGAAGCTCATCAGTGGTCAGTACTGATACCTTCCACCATATAATGTCGCATAGCTATTAGTTATCATTGTTTACAATGTCCATCTGCAGGAACACAAACAACCAGAAAATATTTCAGCATTGCAATTTACAGAGGTATGTAAACCACATTTTAGCCGTGAAATATAATCCATGACAAGATGGATAGACATTGAGTTTCGGTACCAGCAGCAGCTGAAGGTAAACTGAGGAACAACATGCCGAAGTAACACAATGACACCATGAAACTACTACCTAAACAACATGTACCCATACTATAAATATCTGCCAATTACCTGCTCAGGATACAATAGCATAAACAGTGTATATGTGCGTAAACATAAAGGTTTTAAAAAAATTCTGCAGCAGGTCTTTCAAAGATTTAGAATGCCAAACCTCTTACATGTTCCTTAATGTTTACTGTTCTTCTGCTATTTCAGGTAAACAATTATTTTGTGGACTAGATATTGTATTTAGATGAATAGTCAATACAGTCTAGAAAACTTGACGCAAACTCAAGTAATTCCAGAAATGAGAATGAAAATACAGTAGTTAAGAACAATAAAGAAAAATATTAAACAAGAATCAAGGGACAGGAAACAACTGTTTACATTGTGGGGGGGAGGGGGGGGTGGTGACAGGGAAACAACATTTAAAAGTAAAAGTCCTGTTTTTACAGGGAAAACAATATATAGTCAAAGGGTAAAGTTTCAGAAGAGAAAAATATACCACTGCCCCAAGTCTGTGTGGTTTTGGACCAGGCAGACTATGATTATCCTAGGTGGAGATGACCACTTTCAGCATGACAAAAAAATAATCTACTAATGAACAATGAAAAATAACTGATGTGACTTCTACAAGGCTCAATATCTTGGGTTGGTTAGGTTGAAAGACCACTTGAGCAAAGGTGGTAGAAACACTAAAATCGCTATTTCTTCCCCTTTTGATAGTATTTTTTTTTATATGCATAGATTGAACAAATAATGAATGCAACTAATTTGTGCAGTCCTGACCTGTATTTCTCCTGAGTCTCTTTAATAAGTTTCTTCAACTCATCAATTCGCTCAGCAGTGAGCTTACGAACAATTACATCCTCCACAGTTTCCACAACTTCTCCTTTCTCACCACGTTTCCGTCTGCGAAAGGATTGATGGAGTCATTGCAATAAAGAACCATTATATTTCAGCAAGATTTTAATTATCAATATACATACAGATCTGGATTAAGCACTTACTTGGGAGTCTCTGTTGTCTCCAGCAGTTCTGAATATTGTGATGCACAATGCTATATAAAAAGAACATAAACAAGTACAAGTTCTGTAATAAGTAGAACGTACGCTATGACAATGTAGATGCAACACATCAATCATAGGCATGGATGAGTGTCTCAGTAACAGATGGGCTGAGGTAGAGACGGGAGTGGGCGATATTACAGAGTTAGAAGTATACAGAGAGTAAATGGGACCATAAACTCAGCCTGGGGGTCAAAGACAACTCCAATTGCAAGTCATTTCTTTTATCAGATCATGGGATATGGGTGTCACCGGCAAGATCAACATTTATTGCTCATCCCCAATTGTCCTCAAGAAGGTGGTGGTCTGTTTTAACCTGAGAAAATGGTGGGGAGGGAGACTGAAGAAGTTAAAATTCTTATTTTTTAAATGTATAGTGATTTATTTTCTGCAATCTGATTGGTGAAAAAAAATGATAAAGTAGAAAATAACCAATCAAGAGACAGAAAACACAAACACGACAAAGAATTAGCCAAGCAACATAGGAATCACAGGCACACAAGAGAAGAAACTAAATGAACTTTGTCAAATATTATGGTTATTTACAGATTCCTTCCTTCATTAAGCTGACAAAAAATTGAGCTCTTACCTTTTGTGAAAACCAGTCTGGTGGGCGTCCAGGTTCTGCAAAAGGTTTGATTGCCCTGCTAACCGATACCCTGCAAAAGTTGACAGACAAATCATTGCTGGTTCCACATTATTAATCTGCTGCACACAGAAGAAAAATCAGCATTTGAAATTACCATCCATGAACCTTGCAAGTTGGTTTTTTTTTGAAAATGTCGGTGCTCAAAGCAGGAATGTTAATGATTTGTTCAGACAACAAATATCAGAATCAAGCATTCTTGGTCAGGTTTAGTACAGGTTCAATAAAAAGTCACTATCCTTCACTGTTGTTCCAGTTGCGTGCTTTACATGCAACTTCAGTACAGCATCCTCTACTGTATCATGGTATAGTGTGACACAATGATTTTCTTGGTCTTTCAAAGTGAGTTTACCATTTTGTTGGTCATGCCCATTACAAGCTGGCCTGTAACTTCCTAAACCCTTTCTATCCAAGGGCTTTACAAAAGGAAAATAGAGATGTCTTTCATCTCATCGGACAGACTCAAAACCCAGGTAACCAAGAAATAGAAAGGAGTGCATGCTAACTCCCCACATAATCTTCAAAACTGTTTACTGAGATGATGCACAACAGCCTGCTGGAAGGTTTCTACTAAAGATGCTGCACACCGCAGGTGTAAAATGGTAGCCGAGTGCATTCTCTGATTTTTCAATTCTATTCATTAGGGAATCTCCTGCCTCCTTGCCTCACTTGTATGCAAAATGTCTATTCTCAACCTGCTCTAATAAACATACCAAGAAAAAGTGTCAGCATAATTATCTCTCTTTATAATATTAAAACTGGGTAATGAAGAGGATGACTATGATGGCCCTTAAAACAATTTTTTTCTGCCCACCGCCTATTTGAATCTTACTTTCCGGGCTTAATTTTGCTCCAGGCCTGTTTGCTTCTCCTCTCTAATCTCAAAGTATAAAGAAAATACTCTGCAATGAAAATGCAACAACATGGGAGACTGTGGTGTAGTGGTAATGTTGCTGGACTAGTAATCCAGAGACCCAACCTAATGCTCTAGGACATGGGTTCAAATCCCACCATGGCAGCTGGTGGAATTTGAATTCAGTTAATAAATCTGGAATATAAAGCTAGTCTCAGTAACAATGAAACGATCAATTGTTGTAAAAACCCATTTTAGGGAAGGAAATCTGCCATCCTTACCTGGACTGGCCCACATGTGACTCCAGACCCACAGCAGTGCGGTTGACTCTTAACTGCCCTCTGAAATGACTTAGCAAGGTCAGTTCAAGGGCAATTAGGGATGGACAACAAGTATTGGTCTTGCCAGCGACACCCATACCCCATGAAAGAATAAAGAAATTCTTGCTATATAAACTCAAAATTATTTTGTGCACAGTCAATTTTGGTATACTGAAGTGGCCTCTTTCAAGTTTAAAGATTCAATACATCTCAACTTTGACTGCAACATTTCATGTTTAGTTGCCTTCTGAATCAGTTGCACTTAGTTTCACCTACCAATTTTGGTCTCCACTCCGCATCACTGAAGATGCCAAGCATAGTTTCTCGCGGATCGACCATGGTTCAGTAGGGCCAGTACTCAGCAATTTGTGCTCTTTGAAAGAAAAGAGTCCAAAGTTATTGACTGTCAGGAGACACAACAGGATAAAAAAAATGAGACAGCATCATTCCCAAATTCATAGCACTTACTAATCACATTCTGGTACCGTGACAGTTCTAATATTTTTACATTATGGCTTGAATAGTTAGGCTTAAATTAACCAGGTCAGTTGCAAGTACAAAACAACACAAGTAAAGAAACATACTAGTTCCACTGGGTGGGGAATATGGTCACCATTACAACTATATAGACCAGTTAGTCTGACATCAGTGGTGGGCAAATTATTGGAATCAATAATTCTGAGGCACAGGATAAACTGTCACTTAAGAAGGCACGGTCTGATCAGGGATAGTCAGCATGGTTTGGTTAGGGGAAGATTGTGTCTTACTAACTTAATAGATTTTTTTGAGGAAGTAACAAGGAGGATTGATGAGGGTAGTGCAGTGGGTGTTGTCTACATGGATTTTAGCAAGGCATTTGACAAGGTCCCACATGGCAGACTGGTCAGAAAAGTGAGATCCCATGGGATACAGGGGATGGTGGCAAGTTGGATCCAAAATTGGCTCAGCGACAGGAAACAAAGGGTAATGGTCGATGGATGTTTTTGCGAATGGAAAATGGTTTCTAGTGGTGTTCCACAGGGCTCAGTGTTGGGGCCCTTGCTGTTTGTCGTAAATATTAGTGATTTGGACATAAATGTGGGAGGTATGATTGGGAAATTTGCAGATGTCACAAGAATTGGCTGTGTAGTTAATCGTGAAGCTGTTGTCTCCAGAATGATATCAATGGTTTGGATAAGTGGGCAGAAAAGTGGCAAATGAAATTCAATACGGAAAAAAGTTTGAGGTAATGCATTTGCGGAGGGCAAACAAAGCAAGGGAATATTCAATAAATGGAAGGATATAAAGAGGGGTAGAGAAGGCGAGGGACCTTAGAATGCATGTCCACAGGTCCCTGAAGGTGGCAGGACAGGTGGATAAGGTGGTAAAGAAAGCATCTGGAATGCTTTCCTTTATCGGATGAGGTATTAAACACAAAAGCAGGGATGTAATGATGGAACTGCATAAAACGCTGGTTAAGCCACAGCTGGAATTTTGTGTACAGTTCTGGTCACGATATTACAGGAAGGACATAATTGCTCTGGAGAGAGTACAGAGAAGATTTACAAGAATGCTGCCAGGGCTTGAAAATTGCAGCTATGAGGAAAGATTGGATAGGCTAGGGTTGTTTTCCTTAGAACAGAGGAGGCTGAGGGGTGACCTAATTGAGGTGTACTAAATTATGAGGGGCCAAGATAGGGTAGACGGTAAAGACTTGCTTCCTCTAGCTGAAGGGTCAGTTACCAGGGGGCATAGATTTAAGGTGATTGGTAGAAGAGGAGACATGAGCAAAAATTTTTTCAACCAGAGGGTGGTGGGCGTCTGAAATTCACTGCCTAAATTGGTGGTTGAGGCTGAAGTGCTTAACTCATTTAAAATATACTTGGATCAGTATCTGAAGCACTGTAGCCTACAAGGCTATGGACCAGGTGTTGGAAAGTGGGATTAAAATGAGCGGCTAGTTTCTTTTTCTGGCCGGCACTGACATGATGGGCTGAATGGCCTCTTTCTGTGCCATAACTTTTCTATGGTTCTATAGTATATAGAACTGTACAGCAGGTGGCCCGAGGACAAAAAGTTAAAAATATTGCAAGTTTATATTTACAAATGAAGATAAACTGCAGAAGTTATTGCAACATCCACTCAACTAAAGCAATATTATTTAGATTTTATTTATACATTTCCCCAAATATCACTTATGAAACATTATTAATTTATTTTCTTTGATGTTGTTCAAAGACTTGGGCAGAAAGAACATGTTATCACTGCTCATCTCCAACTTTTAGTTCTTCCCCTTTCTGCCCTTCCCTTCCATTCTCCATCTCCCTCTATCCCCACCTCATTACAGGGACTGCACTTGATTTCACTGTTATCACTACATGTGATTCTTTGTTTACCAATTGCACACTTCTCTCTGTATTACATCCACACCCCTTCCTCCTTAGCTCTCTCTTCCATTACTTGCATTTTTTAAAAATTAGAGGTGGCTGAGGAGAACAAATAGCACCAAAAATCATTTTATTCATAGAGAGAGAATGGTGGAAAAATGTTGCTGTTATCTGCAATAATAGGCATTTAAAAAATCAACAATAATTAAAAATAAAAGTGAATAAGTTAAAAGTTTATAAAAATGGTGCTCCTCACTTAGGTCTGCTGCTCTGTTACTTTATACTATATGACTTTGCATGCAATGAGTGAATTGGTCGTTTTATAAGAATATGGGCGTTATGCCAAGTATTGTCACCAGGGATGCTGATTTATCAGCATTGGGACTAGCCTGTTATTTGGGAGAAGTGGAAAGGGTCATCAGACCAGGTGCCTTTTCTACTTTAGGCACATTGCTGACCTCTTAAGTACCTGCTCTATTTTTATCCATTCCATTTGTCTACTATCTCCTCCTTTACTGTGACGATGGCAGCTCTTCTTGATGCCAAATGCAAACCTCAACCTTACCCTCTGCCTCCACAAGATTCTCTCTTTTTTGATCCCAACTTTCACCTGTCCTTTTACTCTTTATGCTTTTAAAGACTTCCACATTCCCTTATATGTTATCCATTATTCTATTCTTATACAATCTCTTTGCCCCTCTTCTGTCCTTTTTGATTTATGTTCTGACTTTCTCTATTTCCTTTTCTTGCTTCATCATAATTAGAGAACACTTTACTCTGCTTCTGACTATAATACACCTAGCCTTGGACAAGCCACGACATACATATGATTGAGAGCACGAGTTATAGGAGTGCAACAACTTAAAGGGTGACAACACAATCTGGATGCAATATGCTGGTATAATGGTGACATAATGGACATCTAACTGGGCATGTAATTAATACATGACTTTAATACATGGTCTGGTATCAGCAAAAGCAATTACTGGGCCTGCCACACACAAAAAAAACTGGTTCACCAATGCCTTTCAAGGAAGATGATCTGAAGTCCTTACTCAATTTTGCCTACATGGGGTACACAACTTGGTTCACTAGCAAGCCACTCAGTGACACCAAGCCACTACAGAAAAAATTACAATGGTTCCAAGAAGGTGTCCACTAAAACCTTCTCAGGACAAGAAGGGATGGACAATGAAAACAGAAAATGCTGGAAATACTCAGCAGGTCAGGCCTGTGGAGAGAAACAGAGTTAACATTTCAAGTAGATAATGACCCTTTATCACAGACCTGAAACATTAACTCTGCTTTTCTCTCCGCAGATACTGCCTGACTTGCTGAACATTTCCAGCATTTTTGTTTTCAATTTCAGACTTCCAGCATCCGCAAATATTTAGCTTTTGTCTGGAATGGGCAATAATTGCGGTCTTATCAGCAGCGCCCACATCCCAAGAATTATACAATGGCCCAGAAATTCATGTCAGCAGCGATGTTGGAGTGCGGGGTAGGGTGAGAGTCAATGGGGTGGGTAGTCGGTGGGGTGGGTGGGTGGGGATGTTTGGTGCGGTGGGCTCCGCTGTTAATCACTGATTCACGCAAGAAATTAACAGTAGGGCAAAACTAGGGTAAGTACCCAAATAAGCATCACACAACAAGCCCAAGTCTCTGACACTGACCTCAGTGTCGGGGATACTTTCGGAGGGACCCATGCAGTGCAAACCTGCACATCTGAACTTTAAGTTTCCTGGGCAATTACCACACATGCACAGATCCCGATGTGCAATAGAGGTAAACGTCTTAAGAGTTGCTGCCGGAGACAGTTCCTGCAACACCCCTACCCCCGCACTCACCTAACCCCACTGACAGCTCAAGCAACACCCCTACTCCCGCACTCACCTAACCCCACTGACAGCTCAAGCAACACCCCTACCCCCGCAACCCCCCTAAACCCCACTGACAGTTCCTGCAACACCCCTACCCCCACACCCCCCCAGACAGCTTCAGCAACACACCTACCCCTGCACACCCCCCAGCCCCACTGACAGCTCCAGCAACACCCCTAACCAGCAACATCCCTACCCCCACACCCCCCAGCCCCACTGACAGCTCCAGCAACACCCCTAACCAGCAACACCCCTACCCCCACACCCCCCAGCCCCACTGACAGCTCCAGCAACCCCCCTAACCAGCAACACCCCTACCCCCACACCCCCCAGCCCCACTGACAGCTCCAGCAACACCCCTAACCAGCAACACCCCTACCCCCACACCCCCCAACCCCACTGACAGCTCCAGCAACCCCCCAACCCTACTGACAACTCCAGCAATACCCCTACCCCCGCAAACCCCCCAACACCACTAACAGCTCCAGCAACACCCCTAACCTCCTCCCCCACCCCCCCACCTCTCGCAACAAACTGATAACTCCAGCAGTATCCCAGCACTCAAAGCCCCAACAGCACACACCCCGCCCCCAACCCCAACCCAGATCCGGAAGCTCTGGCTACATCCCCCCACCCCTCTCGACAGCTCCGACAGCATCCCCCACGCCCCCATGACAAGCCGCCCTTATTTTTCTCCGCCGGAGTTGGTCGCCCTGTTGGTGGAGGGAAGGAACAGAGTTAACGCTTCAGCCCATTGGGCCCGCTGTTTATATTCTAACAGCCCAAGGGCGTGATTGTGATCGATATAGAAAAGAGTCCCAGTCAAGCTACTCCCTTCCCGCCAACATCCCTCGTCTGGCAAGCACTTCTCCTCGAATCCCCCCACAAGGAGGCAGGACTCCTGTATGAGAAGATCATCCCGATCCCGGCCACTTACTGCCAGTCCCGGCCGCCATCATCCCAGCAACCACTGCGCGCCATGGCCTTTGACCCCCCCCAGGACGGTTAAAGCATTATCCCCAAATCTTTAAAAAATTCAGTTGCTGTGCATCAAGATTCCCTCAGTTAAGGGTTTTATAACATGGTGTGAGTTTTCCTTTTAAAAAGAAAATCCAGGGAGAGAGTCCGGGCTCGCTGATGTGACATCACTGCATACGTTACGGGCTGCACGGTAACTAGGCAACAGGCCCGGAACACGGACACGGACGGGGAATAATTTGTTGTGATGACTGGAGACTCGTAAACGTTTGTTATGAAGGTGACCACGTTTTCAAAAAGTCAAAACCCGCACATCACCAGCTCCCAGTAACAGAGAGTTTCACATTAAGGGGAGTCCGTGTGATTCTGGCCCCTCCAGGGTTGACCAACCGGCCCTTATTTCACGGGGTCACCCCCAATGTTTGAAACTGTGATGACGCAGAAGGGGGGGGGGGGGGAGGGAGAGGGGCCATTCGGCCCATCGTCAATGTACTGGCTCCCCAAAATGAGCAATTCACTTAGTGCCATCCTCCCAGCAACCCTGCACATTCTTCCTTTTCAGATAACGGTCTAATTTGTCTTTTGGGCGCCTCAGTTGACCCTGCCTCCGCCGCACTCCCAGGGAATTCGTTCCAAACCCTAAACACTTGCTGCGTGAAAAAGTTTCTCCACGTGTCGCCATTGCTTCCCTTGTCAATTAGTTTAAATTTGTGCCCTCTTGTTCTCGATCCTACCACCAATGGGAAGAGTTTCTCGCTATCTACTCTTTCCTCATGATTTTGAATACCTCTTATCAAATCTCCTCTCAGCCTTCTTTTCTTCAAGGAAAACAGTTCTAACTTCTCCATAACTGAAGTTCCTCATCCCTGGAACAATTCTCATCTATCTTTTCTGTACCCTTTCCAATGCATTCACATCCTAAAGTGCAGCGTCCAAAACTGAACGCAATACTACAGCTGAGGCTGAACCACCACTGTCCCAGGTCACATGCTGCCAGGATGCTGTTTTTCCCATAATTCAGTCCTTCAAATGTCGTGCATAAGCAGTAGCTGCTGTCCTGTTTGCGCACTCTCATAGCTCTGGCAGCAGCCACACCCCCCACTCGTACGGGACCCCTGCCAGAATGTCCCTTCACTTTGCTCGTGAGAGTTGTTCACCCATGTGCCCCAAGTCAGTGTACTACTGAGTTGTTATACCCCAGCCTCCTCATTGGGGGCTTTAACCTGGAGCTGTGCCTCTTGCTGCACATCCTCTGTTGTCAACGAGCTCATGGTCGCTAACCGATGCTGTCAACACCACATCCAGGAGGGTAACCCTGACAAATCTTGCAAGAGCTCCTGGAGCTCAAACCTGGCTGGGGCTGTCTCCCTGGGATCAGCTGTCAGTCATCCTAGGGTGACCAACCGTCCCCCCGCCCCCCCAACCCCTGGTTTACATTCCAATTGCATTAGTATCTTGCCGCCACCTTGTTCCCATTGGCATAGCTTAAAGGTTGTCCAAAAAGAGAAAAGTTGAAAACAAGGACATTTGAATTTTGAGTAAATTATCAGGACAGTGGGATTTTTAATGAAGATCCAGGACTTCTGGTCGCTCTATTTATTGTAGCCCCAGCATTGGTGTGGATTATAGACTGGCTACTCCCCAAAAGAACATACTTTGTTTACTGTTAAATGGGAAATGCAGTGCAGTACTGAGGAAGTGCTGCATTGTCTTTTGAATGAGACGTCAAACTGAGGGTCCATCTGCCTGCCTAGTTGGATGTAAAAGAACCCATGGCACCATTTTGAAGAAGCGGTGGGGAGTGCTCCCTGGTGTCCCACCCAATATTTATCCTTCAATCAACATCACAAAAAAAGGATGGGTCATTATCACATTGTTGTTTGTGGAAGTTTGCACAGCACAAGTTGTCTGTTGTGTTTCTTACATTACAACAGTGACTCCACTTCAAAAGTACTTCATTGGCTGTAAAGCTCTTTGAGACATCTCGTGGTCATGAAAGGCGCTATATGAATCCATGCCTTTTATAATGAGATAGTAAACTGTGGGGTAAATAGTGATGGACTTCAAGAGGACATAGACAGGGCAGATCGAAAGAGTGTTTAAAAAGAGATACAGTATGCGGAATTCTATAAACGGAAGCATAGAGAACAAAAGTAGGAAAGTTATGATGAACCTTTATAAAACACTGGTTTTCCCTGAGCTGGTGTATTGTGCCCAATTCTGGGCACTGCACTTCAGGAAGGATGTGAAAGCTTTAGAGAGAAAAAAAGACTTGCATTGAATATAATACTTTTCATGGCCACTGGCCATCTCAAAGCACTTTATGACCATAATGAAGGTGAGTGGAGGTCATGTTTTCACCCGTTTCGTGGTCAGTCTGTAAACAATATATCTCAAAGACTAGTGAAAGGATTTCAACAAAACTTGGTACACATATAGGGTATAGCCCATGGGAAGACTGATTAGTTTTTGGTGAAGATGCGGATCTGGATCCAGACTCTGGAATATTTTTAAGGATTTATTAACACTGGATAATGCAAATTTTCTTTTTCTTGATTGTTTTAGAATGTTATGGATTGTCATAGCTATCAAAATGTGAGCAGAGTTTATAGAACAGGTTGTTGGATGTGAATTGGACAAAAGCCTCCTCAGTGAGATAGAAGCTCTTAATAAAAATATTTCTTTTTTCAGCTTTGTAGTTACGAACCATCAACCAGGCAGGGAAAGGCCTCCAGGAAGAGCTGCGTAATTGTAATAACGTTAACACAGTGTGGTGGAGGTATGCACTCTACTGAGTGCCCTTTTCACTTGTTCCTTGATATACCTGCATGCAAACTTTTTGTGATTCATGTACAAGAATACCCAGATTCCTCTGTACCGCAGCATTCTGTAGCCTCACTACATTTAAATAATATTCTGCTTTTCTATTCTTCCCAAAGTGGATAACCTGCTATTTTCCTGTATAATACTCCATCTGCCAAATTTCTGCCCACTTGAGTACCCTAACTATATCCTGTAGAATAGTATCCCTTATACTGTACTGTATGCTGTGTAGTGTAATAGTATCCTGTATTCACAGCTCACATTGCAGTTTCCTTTACACTGGGGTGACTAAATACAGATTGAGTGACCACTTTGCAGAACACCTCCGCTCAGTCTGCAAGCATGACTGCGAGCTTCTGGTTGCGTCATTTTAATTCTCCGCCTTGCTGTCATCCGGACATCTCCATCCTGGCAGTGTTTCAATAAAGCTCAACACAAGCTTGAGGAATAGCACCTCAGCTTTCAATTCGGCACTCTGTAGACTTCTGGACTCAACACTGAGTTCAACAATTTCTGACTGTAAACTCTATCCCTCATTTTGTTTCTTTCTTTTTTGCATGTGCCGGTCTTAGTCTGTTTTTTCATGTTTTTGCTTTCAGAGACACCTGCCATTATTCTGCCATTCACACCCATTCTGGCCAAATCTTTTGTTTCTTCCCCACAACCATTACCATTCCCTTTTGTACCACGATTGCGTTTGTCATATAACTTCTCCAGCATACCACCTTCCCTTTTGTTGCTCCTGCCTCTCCTCCCGCCTTTCACTTGCACAAAACTATTACATTTCCATCTTGCTTCAGTCCTGAAAAAAAGGTCATTGACCTGAAATGTTAACTTTGTCTCTCTACACAGATGACAGAGCTACTGAGTATTTCCAGCATTTTCTGTCTTTATTTCAAACTTAAATGTTGGGCTCTGCCAATGGAACCAGAACGGGCAGATCGCCAAACACAACCTCAAAAAACCAAAGATAAAAACAAAAAGCTAAAAGCTACTGCGGATGCTGGAAATCCAAAACAAAAACAGAATTACCTGGAAAAACTCAGCAGGTCTGGCAGCATCGGCGGAGAAGAAATCAGTTAACGTTTCGAGCCTTCATGGCCCTTCGGCAGAACTGGAGCATAGTTAGAAGAAGGGAGAAATATAAATTGGTTTAAGGTGGGTGGGGTGGGGGGGGTGGTGGAGGGGGGGGAGAGACACATTGAGGGTGTGGTGTGGTGATTGTGGAGATGAGCAGATAATCAAAAGATGTCACAGACAAAAGGGTCAAAGAGTTGTTGAAGGTGGTGGTATTTGTCTGAGAAAAGTGCTAATTAAGAATGGAAGACAGGATATTCAAAGTACAGCTGTAGTGGGCATGGGGTGGAAAGACTAAAGGTTTTAGTTTTAGATTTAAAAATAATGGAAATAGGTGGGGAAAGAAGAATCTATAAATTATTGAAAAAAAAAGCGGGGGGGGGGGGGAAGAAACGGGGTGGGGATGGGGGGAGGGGGAGTTTAAGATCTAAAGTTGTTGAATTCAATATTCAGCCCGGAGGGCTGTAAAGTGCCTAGTCGGAAGATGAGGTGCTGTTCCTCCAGTTTGCGTTGGGCTTCACTGGAACAATGCAGCAAGCCAAGGACAGACATGTTGGCAAGAGAACAGGGTGGAGTGTTAAAATGGCAAGCGACAGGGAGGTTTGGGTCTTTCTTGCGGACAGACCGCAGGTGTTCCGCAAAACGGTCGCCCAGTTTGCGTTTGGTCTCTCCAATGTAGAGGAGACCGCATTGGGAGCAACGAATGCAGTAGACTAAGTTAGGGGAAATGCAAGTGAAATGCTGCTTCACTTGAAAGGAGTGTTTGGGCCCTTGGACGGTGAGGAGAGAGGAAGTGAAGGGGCAGGTGTTGCATCTTCTGCGTGGGCATGGGGAGGTGCCATAAGTGGGGGTTGAGGAGTAGGGGGTGATGGAGGAGTGGACCAGGGTGTCCCGGAGGGAACGATCCCTACGGAATGCCGTCAGGGGGGGTGAAGGGAAGATGTGTTTGGTGGTGGCATCATGCTGGAGTTGGCGGAAATGGCGGAGGATGATCCTTTGAATGCGGAGGCTGGTGGGGTGATAAGTGAGGACAAGGGGGACCGTATCATGTTTCTGGGAAGGAGGAGAAGGCGTGAGGGAGGATGCGCGGGATATGGGCCGGACACGGTTGAGGGCCCTGTCAACGACCGTGGATGGAAAACCTCGGTTAAGGAAGAAGGAGGACATGTCAGAGGAGCTGTTTTTGAAGGTAGCGTCATCAGAACAGATGCGACGGAGGTGAAGGAACTGAGAGAATGGGATGGAGTCTTTACAGGAAGCGGGGTGTGAGGAGCTGTAGTCGAGGTAGCTGTGGGAGTCGGTAGGCTTGTAATGGATATTGGTGGACAGTCTATCATCAGAAATTGAGACAGAGAGGTCAAGGAAGGGAAGAGAAGTGTCAGAGATGGACCATGTGAAGATGATGGAGGGGTGGAGATTGGAAGCAAAATTAATAAATTTTTCCAGGTCCCGACGAGAGCATGAAGCAGCACCGAAGTAATCATCGATGTACCGGAGAAAGAGCCTGGAGGAACAGCACCTCATCTTCCGACTAAGCACTTTACAGCCCTCCGGGCTGAATATTGAATTCAACAATTTTAGATCTTAAACTCCCCCTCCCCCCATCCCCACCCCGTTTCTTTCCCCCCCCCCCGCTTTTTTTTTCAATAATTTATATAGATTCTTCTTTCCCCACCTATTTCCATTATTTTTAAATCTAAAACTAAAACCTTTAGTCTTTCCACCCCACGCCCACTACAGCTGTACTTTGAATATCCTGTCTTCCATTCTTAATTAGCACTTTTCTCAGACAAATACCACCACCTTCAACACCTCTTTGACCCTTTTGTCTGTGACATCTTTTGATTATCTGCTCATCTCCACAATCACACCTTCAATGTGTCTCTCCCCCCACCCCCCCTTAAACCAATTTATATTTCTCCCTTCTTCTAACTATGCTCCAGTTCTGCCGAAGGGCCATGAAGGCTCGAAACGTTAACTGATTTCTTCTCCGCCGATGCTGCCAGACCTGCTGAGTTTTTCCAGGTAATTCTGTTTTTGTTCTCAAAAAACCAAACCAAGCCAATTTTCACCCAACAAATAAGCCGTTCCCGCCTATTCTGAGACTGCGCACTCCGCTTCCGCTCATTGGCTTAGTGTGCGGCTCCCGCTCATTGGCTGCACTCGTCGCTCTGATTCATTAGCTGTTTCTGCCGCTCGCGCCTGTTCCTTGGCTGCGCCCATCGCCGCACGCGGTTGATGCTGCATCTCATTGGCTGCGCCCGCCGCTCCCGCTCATTGGCTGCGCCTGCCGCTCCCGCTCGCTGAGTGGCTGCCACACGCGCGCAGGGTTACGTCAAGGCACCGCTCCTGCCGTCGTCATGGCAACAAGCGAACGCCAAGTGGGAACGAGCCGTTGCAGGCGAGAAGGACAGGAGCTGAGGAGGGTGGATGGAAGTTAGAAGTGAGGTCGCAGAGGCAACAATGGAGAACCTGGACGGTAATGGGGCATTGATTGAGCCGTGGGCAGGGAGAGTGACGGCCTAAGGGTCAGACAGGGTCGGGGATAAACTTTGGGAAGGGACCAGATAAAGGTGAACAGGGTCTATCTCCCCAGGGACATCCTGGCCAGTCCATAAGACCATAAAACATAGGAACAGAAATTAGGCCATTCGGCCCATCGAGTCTGCTCCGCCATTTAATCATGGCTGATAAGTTTCTCAAACCCATTCTCCCACCTTCGCCCAGTAACCTTTGATCCCTTTACCAATCAAGAACCTATCTATCTCGGTCTTAAATACACTCAATGACCTGGCCTCCACAGCCTTCTGTGGCAATGAATTCCATAGATTCACCACTCTCTGGCTAAAGAAGTTTCTCCTCATCTCTGTTCCAAAAGGTCTTCCCTTTACTCTGAGGCTGTGCCCTCGGGTCCTAGTCTCTCCTACTAATGGAAACATCTTCCCCACGTCCACTCTATCCAGGCCTTTCAGTATTCTGTAAGTTTCAATCAAATCCCCCCTCATCCTTCTAAACTCCATCGAGTATAGACCCAGAGTCCTCAAACGTTCCTCATATGTTAAGCCTTTCATTCCTGGGATCATTCTCGTGAACCTCCTCTGGACCCTCTCCAGGGCCAGAACATCCTTCCTGAGGTACGGGGCCCAAAATTGCTCACAATATTCTAAATGTGGTCTGACCAGAGCCTTATAAAGCCTCAGCAGCACATCCCTCCTTTTATATTCTAGTCCTCTCGAAATAAATGCCAACATTGCATTTGCCTTCCCAATTACTGTCTCAACCTGCAAGTTAACCTTAAGAGAATCCTGGACTAGGACTCCCAAGTCCCTTTGCACTCCAGATTTCTGAATTCTCTCCCCATTTAGAAAATAGTCCAGCAAACCCCGACCATTTTATGGGTGAACACTGGGAGATAGATCAGCGTTGGGTCAAATATCGTCCTGAAAAAGAGTGAAACATTTAACATTGCAAAGGTAATCATCCTGTTTGTAAAGATTTTTTCCGCAATTTAAAAACGAACAAAATAGAAGGTTAGTCAACCAGGACCAATTTTTTTTTTGCACATTTCTTGCTATACAGTTAGATTATTGGAGATCTAGGAACATCTACAATCTGTTGTTTGGGTTAAGTGCAGTGGAATGAAAAGACTATGACAAGGAATGGAGGCGGGGAATAAATTACAAAAAAATGCTACTGAATCCCCCCCCACCACCTCTAGGCAATATTTTTGTGCACCTTTCGCAATAGAGTAGCAAGACACTTTGTTAGTGATCTGCAAATGTAGATTAGGATGACTAATATAGTGATTATACTACTTTGTTTATCAAAGTGAAGCATTTTAGTGCTCGTTTGTAGAATACCTTTGAAATTTTAGCAGTGTCAGCACTGAGCACTAAATGATGAGGCAAAGCATGGTCTGTTGAATAAATCTATCTCTACCCTACCAAAAGTACCTTAATACCCAGTTTTAAAAGCAAAGTGAACATGTGTGCCAGTTGTGATGGTGTTCTCAACTTTGAATCAGAGGATTGTGGGTTCAGGTGCCACTCCTGGAGACGAGCACAAAAAAAGGCTGACGCCCCAGTACAGCACTGAGGGAGTTTTGCAGAGGTGCCATCATTCGCATGAAATGTTAAACTGAGGCCCTGTCTGCCCTTTCTGTAAAGAATCCCCTAGCACGATTTCAAACCAATATCACCCTCTAATCTTTATGATCTCTATTGAACCACACAAGTAGCCTTTATGACCGAGGAAGGAAATATGGCTGTGAGAGTGAGTTTTGGTAAACACCAGGAGGGAAATGGAAAGCAATGAAGGTGAACAAGGCAAAAGAGACAATTAGAAATCCTGTCGGAGAGGAGAAGAGCTCTGAAGAAGAGTCATACGGACTCTAAACGTTAACTCTTTTTTTTTCTCTCCACAGATGCTGTTAGACCTGCTGAGTTTTTCCAGCATTTTCTGTTTTTGTTTCAGATTTCCAGTATCTGCAGGATGTTGCTTTTTGCTTTAACCTTTACTTAAGCTTTGAATGAGCTTAATGGCAAATTCTGTTGTGGCATCAGGAATATTAGGAACAAAGTTAATATTATGTAGTACTTGGAGAGAGGTAAGATTAATTTCACTTGTTGTTTAGGACCAGATTCAAACTTAGGTGGAAGGACTGTGCTTTAACCTATTGTGCAGTTGTGTTCAATCTTTTGAAATATTGTGCACATTTGAGTTCTGTTGTCTGCCATTTGTGATTCTCTTTTTATTTTCTCTTTCTGAAAACAGTTTCTGCATTACTGTAAAATAATTCTCTGATATACTGTAGTAGTTGGGTGTGCACATGGAGAACCCTGAGGTCGAATTCAAAGCACGCAACTCAGTGCCTGTGCACATCACAGTGCTGAAGGCCAGGAACTTGGTATGTATCTTCACTCTTCCTCTCAGGCAATCAGAGCTTTTATAATTTTGACACTTTAAGGCACTTTTACACTCAACGTATCTATAGCTTAAACAAAAGGAGACTGCATTTGTGAGCTGATTCCTCATAAAGAAAAAGAAAGACTAGCATTCCTATCGCACCTTTCACAACTATATGACATTCCAAAGCGCATAACAGCCAATTAAATACGGCTATTGCAGCAATGTAGGAAATACAGCAGCCAATTTGCATACAGCAAGCTCTCACAAACAGCAACGTAATAATAATCAGTTAATCTGTTGTTGTGATATTGGTTTGAAATCGTGCTAGGGGATTCTTTACAGAGAGGGCAGACAGGGCATCAGTTTAACATTTCATGCGAAAGATGGCACCTCTGCAACACTCCCTCAGTGCTGTACTGGGGTGTCAGCCTTTTTTTGCGCTCTTCTCCAGGAGTGGCACCTGAACCCACAATCCTCTGATTCAAAGTTGAGAATACCATCACAACTGGCACACTTGTTCACTTTGCTCAAAACGCTCCCTTACTTGGACAGCTGGGTAGTAAACTCATGAAAATACTGGTTAAAAAGTATATTAGAGTATCCCAAGAGTAAATATATGCTTGTCTCCTACTCATCACATCTGTACAGTGGCATGGATGAGAGCAGGAACTCAGTGTCCATGAAATTATTGGATGCAGTTACAGAATCCCTTGTTCATGATACAAAAATTTGGTACCCCAACACATTTTTGATACTGCAGCATTATCCTACTACTTAACTCCTCTGTTAATCATTCACTACTGATATGGTGTAGTGGCATGATGTAGCTTAATGGGTAATGAAGTCAGAAGGGCGCAGGAGCGTGCTAAAACCAGCTGCTATCTTTAATTTTAACTTGTGTAACAATTGCCACAAGACTTCATAATTAATACTTAAACACTATGTTGCAGTCGGAGTTTTTGTGTAAGCTGTGGCTCACTGGGTGGCATTCTCGCCTCTGAGTCACAAGGTTCTAAGTTCATGTCCCACTCCAGGGCTTGAGTGCAAAAATCAAGCCTGACACTCCAGTGCAGTACTGATGGAGTGTTGCACTGTTGGAGGTGCCATATGTTTGATGATATGTTAAACCAGAGCCCCATCTGCCTGCTTGGGTGGGTGTAAAAGATCCCATTGCACTATTTGAAGAGGAATAGGAGAGCTTCCCTGATATCCTAGCCAGTATTTATCACACAAAAACAAACAGATTACCTGGTCATTATCACATTGCTGTTTGTTGGAGTTCACTGTGTGCATGTTGGCTGCTGTGTTTCCTACATTACAACAGTGACTACACTTCAAAAATACTTAATTGGCAGTAAAGCGCTTTGAGATGCCCAGTGGTCACGAAAAGTATAAGTGCAAGTCTTTCTTTTAGAGGCTCAATTTAAAAAAAATATTGTATGGGTCATGTCTCGTCTTTTCTATTTTCCTTGCAGAAGGGGAGTAAAGGAGATAATTCAGTGACCTATGTCCGTGTGGAGTACAATAACTTCCAACTTGGAGACTCAGGGAAATTGCAGATGACAGAAAATGAAATAGAGTACAACTTCACAACCAGTTTTGACTGCACATTGGATGGGATTCAAGGACTGGACAACCTGGTGCATAAACCTGTAATTTGTGAGTTTCTGCTTTATTTAACTATTGCATCACAAGCATTCATATATAGTTCTTTCCTCACCTTACCTTCATGTGAATGAATAATGTTGGTCCATTCTAGAACTGAGCTATGGCTCCATTTCTGCCCCTCAGAGGAGAAGTGCAGGATATGTTATAATGATACTGATGTATAAATAATTATGCATGATTATACCCTTGAATTTGTACCTAGGAATATTAAATACATAAATGCAGTAATATGGTATGGACCAGATGACAGGAATTTAGTCACAGCAATACCCTAACCTGGAACTGGAATTCTAATTATTGCAGATATGGTCAAGGAGAAACAGTCCTACTCTGTGCGAAAGAATGTTCACACAGTATCTCCCATACATTCAGAGCTGACTTTATTTTTCTCTGAACACGACCGCAATGCTGCATCTTGGTCAGCTGTTTTGATGAAACATTAACTCTCATTCTCTCTCATCAAATGCTGCCTGACCTTCTGAGTATTTCCAGCATTTTCAGTTTATATTTCAGATTTCCAACATCCAAAATTTTTTTCTTTTGAAAGCATGTTCTATCATTCACATTTTAAAATTTTACAGAAAGCAAAGTAAAGGTTAGAATATAGACATTGCATTAAGGTAGAAACTGAATTATCATAAACAAATTTTAGAAAAATAATAACTTTTATTATTTTAAAGATCTATAGGATATTTATCATGAAATGGAAAAACCTGACATACCACAAATATAAAATTAGTTTTTCAGGTCCAGCAATGTTATTCATTAGTAATTATGACTTAGTATTCCGTTGAAAACCCAGTTACACTCACTCAACAAAACAAAACTTTTTAGAGGATTCTTACATTGAGAATAATAGTGTTAGAAAGTGGACATTCATGTCAGTTCAGTGATTTCTAATTGATTGCCATCTGCGAGGACTTCAACAGTGCATCCTGTGGAGGAATGGAGAATCATTTGCAGCAACATTTCGTTTCCACGTTTAACTATGCATGTGCAGATGCCCGAAGTTGCTGTCAATTTCACAGACTAATGACGGTGAATGCTGACAGTTTCACCGTCATTACAACTGCAATACCTGAACCAATATTTTACCTCCTGAATGAAACATTTTGCAGTAAATTAATTAACAACAGCTTGCATTTATAAAACATCTGAAAGATAGGACATGTTCCAATGTTCCAAAAATTGACACCAAACCTAGAAGGAGGTATGGAGAGATTAAAGTTGCTTTTGTCATTTCAAAGCTGTTATCTTTTTACTGTTCTATTGTGGAAGTGTACCTAGAGAATTGTTAATGCCTTATTTCTAAATACTTCTCCCTTTCTATGAAACCATAGTGACAGTAATTGAGCTTTTGCCTAAAGAGAAGAAAAAAAAAGATGAGAAGATTATTGTACTAGGCCAAGCCACGGTGGACTTGTTGCCTCTGGCTCAAGGTGTGTGCTATCACCAGAAATTCATGTGACATCACTTAACTATTCAGTTAAACCCATTACAAGAGACACACCAATCTAATGTTACAAATTCTCTTATTCTTAGGAGAATGTACATTCACAAAGACCTTGACACTCTACCCTTTAGGAAATACTTTGGAGCAAAATATTACAGAGGAAACAAAGGTAATCATGCATATAGACCTATGTTTGTGATAACATTAATGTGATTTATTATAATATGATTTATCATCCTTCTTTCTACCCACAATTACATTTTCAAGTTTATCTATGAGTGTAGCCTGCACCCTGGATTGAACTTGCCACAACATGTGACTGAGAAGTATTGTTGATTTTCAATCTCTTCTCCTGCTGCATAGTAATTTTCCTCGTGACCACTCAACAACTAATAAAAGTAATTAGTTGTGACTATTGGCTTTAACTAGATTTGAGATGTCAAACCTGTGCTTCCTGGATTGTGAGGTGAATACCCTTATCCTTGTGTTGAGGATCTGTCGACAAACGTTATTCACTTTGTAATTTATTTTCAGTTTTAGCTGACAAAATCTCTTGCCTTCACCCGATGGGGTGGATCTTGAATTTGTGCAATAGTGTAAAAGCAAGTTGACATCCCGTTTTACATCTCTGTAAAATAGCCTGACAACTCGTTATCACTCGTTTTATACTACAATATAAAGTCGCGATCCATCCTTAAGTCTTTTTTTGCTTATTCATTCCTGAAGTTTGAGTGTCGCTGGTAAGGCTGACAAATCACTCATTCCTAGTTGCCCTTGTTCAACTGACCGGCTAGGCCACTTCAGAGTAAACCATGTTGGTGTGGGACAGGAGTCACATATAATCCAGGTTGGTTGAGAAAGGCAGGTTTCTTTATGTAAGGACATTAGTGAACCAGTTAAGTTTGTACAGCAATCCAGCAGCTTTATGATCACTTTTCACTGGTACCAGTTTTATACAAACTGAAATCGAATATTTAAGCTGTCACAATGGGATTTGAACTCCCATTCTTTGGATTATTTGTCTGGGCCCCTAAGTTTTTACTTCAATGACATAACCACTATACTTTGAAGTGGGAAGACATTTTTGATTTGATCAAGCTGTATATACCTTTTACATCGGTGCTGTTTTGTAAACAGAAGGCTTGGCTTGTAGTTAACTTTGATGGAGCTATTTCCTTTCTTTGCCCTACATAACAATAAAGTTCTTTAAGGGGTAAGATATGAAATTTTGTGTGTTTTCCTATGTAGCAGAAATGCTCAGAGTTAAGAAAACACATTCAAGTTGTGCTTTGATGTGCCAACGCATTGTTAACATCCTGCATCACAAAGTTGGAGAATGTTGGTGCTCATCGGGATGCTGACAAAGATCATTGTGTTGCTTGTATATTAATTGGATTTAATTGTAAGCAGATGGTGGGCAGATGGGTGCCCCCGATAAATAAACACAGACTGCAATTGTGGTGGTTGGAGGTGCTTGCTTTTAGTCTGTGTCTGTGCAAATAAATGCTTATAAATGTGTGTAAAGATTGCCTCCAGTTATGTCCTTCACCAGCTGGCTTTCTGGAATATAACACTTTGTGTTAGTCACGGGGAAGAAGTTGAGCCCTTCTACAGGGAGAGGGAGGTAATTCCCCAGAGGAAAGGAGAAACAAATTTGAGGACATGTCATCCTATGCAATTTAGATAGACTTCATAGTGTTCTCAGGCTTCGGAAGAGAATTGTTAACAGATTGCCTGCCCATCTTGGCTGGAGAACTTCGGGGGGATCTTAAGAGGCTACAGAGACCAATGTAAAAAACCTGTTCTACCAGTGAGCAATAAATAAAGCCACTACCATCTTGCTTGGAAGCCAGATTATCAGAATCTATTGAGCTGTTTATTAATATTAATTTGTTAAATATATCAAACTAAAACATGTGTTATTAGCTGTATAATTTTGTACTACTTATGCCTTGTATTCTTGTGTTTTATATACAGTGTCTGGTGGATGTTGCTGTGTCTGTCCCAGAACCCTTGCTTTCTGAAGCCCAGTTAGCAGAATCCAATCTCCTCAGGATCACAACAGAGTGTGTCTACTCAGTACCTGAGAGCTGGACCCTTGCTGCGGCACAATTTAACTATGTAGTTTCTCTGTTTCTACCAACATCCATTTCAGTAAGTAAAGGAACCCATTACTTTCCGAATATACCAGCCATATCAGGCTTCCTTATATAGACTATTATAATACAGAAACAGACCATTCAGCCCCTCCAGCTCTATGCCAGTGTTTGCCCTCCACATGAACTTTCTTCCATCTTACCACACCCTCATCCTACCAACGTATCTTTCTATTCCTTTCTTCATCGCACTTACCTAGCTGCCCAGTGACTGCATCTATGCTACTCGCCTCAACATTCCATGTGGTAGTGTATTCTATTTTCTTACCGCTCCCTGAGTAAAGAAGTTTCTCCTGAATTCCTTAACAGATTTATTTGTGACAATCTTATATTCATGATCCCTAGTTATGGACTAAAGTCATGGTTTACCAGGCATCAGTGATCCATACACTCCTATATGTCTTGGACACTTGGACAACTTATGGCAGGTACCTCAAAGCACTGGTGAAGTATCATCAATGGTGCCTTCACAAGATCCTTCAAATCTGGTGACGAAAGGTGTTCTAAAAGCAGCACCCTCTCCCAAGCCAACATGATCAGCATCGGAGCGCTAATCACTCAAAATCAGCTCCATTGGGCAGGACATGTCATTCGTATGCCTGACACCCGACTGCTGAAGCAACTAATCTGCTCGGAACTTGCTCACAGCAGAAGACTTCCAGACTAAATTTGAAGATAAAACGGAAGCTTAGTCTACTGCATGATGCTCAGTTTAGCTTACTTCCCATTTCTGCTTTTCTTGTGTAACATCACACACCTCCACCCCTACCTTTTCTCTACTGCTGCAAACTTAAGATATGATGTTTTATGGAGATTTTATTGGTGGAGAATAGTGTGAAGTGATATATTTTGATTGAACGAATGAGGAACAAAGAATAAGGAGGTGCAGGAGCAGAGGGACCTGCGGGTATCTGTGCGCAAATCATTGAGGCAGCAGGGCAGGTTGAGAAAGAAGTCAATAAGGCATATGAGACCCTGAGCTTTACAAATAAAGGCATGGAGTACAAAAGCAAGAAAGTTACATTTTATAAAGCATTGACTTGATCTCAGTTGGAGTATTGTGTCCAATTCTGGGCACCACATTTTAGGAAGGACTGAAGGCATTAGAGAGGGTGCAGAAAAGATTTGCGAGAATCATTCCAGGCATAAGGGACTTCAGTTATGTGGATAGATTGGAGAAGCAGGGACAATTCTCCTTAGAAAAGAGAAGGTTGAGAGGAAATTTGATAGAGGTGTTCAAAATCCTGAGGTCTCTAAGCAGGGTAGATAGGGAGAAACTCTTTCCATTGGCAGAAGGGCTGAGAACCAGGGGACACCGATTTAATGTAAATGACAAAAGAATCAAAACTGATATGAAGAAAAACTTCTTTTCGCAGTGAGTGATTAGGATCTGGAATGGACTGCTTGAGAGTGTGGTGGAAGCAGAGTCAATCGTGGCTTTCAAAGGGGATCTGATAATTATCTGAGGAGAAAAAATTTGCAGAGCTGCAGGGAAAGGACGGGGGAAGTGGAACTAGTTGACTAGCTTTTGCAGAGAGCTGACATTGTCATGATGGGCCAAATGGCCTCTGTCTGTGCTGTAACCATTCTATGATTCTATTCTGTATTTGGTTTGCTTTTCTGGTGGTGACTTTCACTAAAACCTGAAACTCCCCTGTGCATAATTTAGTCAATGCATTTGTGTTAAGCTCCTAAATGCACTAATTTAACAAAGTAGTTAACTAATTTACAATAGCTCAAATCACATTATTTCGTGATCATTAACTGGATTGTATTTCAGAAGGAACTTCGTGTGTTGTTTACTAATGGGATTTTAAAAACAGAAAAAGAGCCCAGTATCAGACCAAAGAGGTGGCCAGTAAGCAACATCATTACAATCGGAGCACAGAATATTCCAGATTCCTTCATAGAGATTTGTCCTTATGAAGATGAGGATGGGGAACTAAATCGTAAAGAGGTAAGACATAAAGTGTGAAGTGGTGTTCCATGCGGATTGGTGATGGGTACCAGTGTTGTCTACCAGTTACTTAAACGATTTGGACTTGGGAATCGAAAGTGTGTAGTAATTTCAAAATTTGCAGACAACACAAAATTGGGGGCTGTAGTTAGTGTATAAATAGACTGTGACAAAATACAAGAATTCTGCATTAATAGACTTGCAGAATGGGAGTTTAGTTGGCAAATGAACTTCAATATCATTAAATGTGAGGTGGTACATTTTGGTAGGAAGATTAAGAAGGTTACACACCCCTTGGAAAATAAGGGCTAAATTTTCTTAGCTCCCTGGTGGCGGGCTGGGAGGTGTGGGAAAATAGGATGCAACCGTGTCAGGAAAGCGCCCAGACACATTTCTGCTGCTGGGTAAGCTTCCCAGGGGAAGCGGATCAGCTGCCACTGCACTGAGGCAGACAGCCAATTTAATTTGTTACTTAATAAAAGGCAATTTTGCTGGCAGTTTGTCAGCAGGGAAGCAGCATCCCTCACCCGTACAGGGACCGTTTAAAAGTCGGTAAAACTGCGACGGGATTATTCGGAAAGTATTTGGAGGAGGGAGAATTAAACAAGCCAGGTCTTATCTAAAACAAAACAAAAACAGAATTACCTGGAAAAACTCAGCAAGTCTGGCAGCATCGGCGGAGAAGAAATCAGTCAACGTTTCGAGCCTTCATGGCCCTTCGGCAGAACTGCAGCATAGTTTCAACAAGGGAGAAATATAAATTGGTTTAAGGTGGGTGGGGGGGTGGGGGAAGGGGGGTTTCTGTTGAAACTATGCTGCAGTTCTGCCGAAGGGCCATGAAGGCTCGAAACGTTGACTGATTTCTTCTCCGCCGATGCTGCCAGACTTGCTGAGTTTTTCCAGGTAATTCTGTTTTTGTTTTGTTTTGGATTTCCAGCATCTGCAGTAGCTTTTAGCTTTTTGTGTTCAGGTCTTATCTATGTCACTTGCTTGAAAGCAGCAGTCAGAAGCCAGGGGTTGACTGAAAATCTCAGAGTTGCCTGAAATAACAGGTAATCACATTTCAATAAGGTGCATGCAGCTGCTTGAACTGTTTGTTATGCTTGACGCAGCACCTTTGTAATTGACGCGATATTAGCAAATGGTTAGTGCAGTTTGCCTGATTTTGGCTGCTGTCCAGATTAAGTGTGGACAGTACGGCTGGTCTGGGCTGTACGTACGTATGTTATTAGATGTAGGGATTTAGTCCATGTACAAGAAGAGATAAATCTGGGATTATTTCTCTCAATTATTATTCAGGACTGGGCATTTAGAACAGAGGCAGAAAATGAGAAGAAGCATGTCATGTGGAACATAGAGAGACGCTGCTTTATGGAGCCTGAGGCTTTGAGGAGGTAACTATTGTATCTCAACATTAATTTAAGTATAATCAGGAACTGAGGCGCGTATTGGTTTTTTTCGTCTCTGGACTCTGGAATTGAATCCAGCCCAAACTGATGGGGTTAAAAGCCTCTCTTGGCCCTAAGATCCTGTGTGAAATTAGTTTATGGAATCTCACCTGATTTCACAGAACAAAACTGCCTTTACTTGTCATTCAGAGAGGCCACAAAGATGTAGGAAATTGAACTGCAGTAGTACAGGAGGGTGTACTTTTCTGAGGGTGATGTGTAAAAATGTTACAAAGTGTATTTATTTTAAAAATGAAGAAGTTTAATATAATGACTGAAATAGTGACTTCCAAACTTCTCTTCATTTGACCTTTGACAACCACCACGGAAGACTCTGTGAAGAGAGAGAAACACATCAGCATCTGCTTGCTGTAATTTTCTTTCTCTCTCACCTGTGTTTCTACTGTCTAACAGTCCCATTAAATTAAAAAAATACATAAAAACACTTCAGACAATGTTCAATCGACTGATTCCTGGAATGAGGGGGTTATCTAATGAGGAAAGGTGGGACAGGTTGGGCCTGTATCCATTGGAGTTCAGAAGAATGGGAGGTGATCTTATTGAAACATATACGGTCCTGAGGGGATTTGACAGGGTGGATGCTAAGAGGATGTTTCCCCTTGTGGGACAGACTAGAACTAGGGCATAGTTTAAAAATAAGGGATCTCCCATTTAGGATAAAAATGAGGATTTTCTTTTCCTCTCAGAGGGTCATGAGTGTAGTATAAGGGTCTGGCACATATAGGGTTAACAATGGCTGAGTATATCACCGCCCACACAGTGATTTAAGAGAATACATGTCCCGCACCTATGGGTCAGTCTAGTGTTGCACAAGCAAGCATGGGGACAGCTTTTAGCTTGAATCCTGTACTTACACATGTACATGGTTCTAGGTAGTTAATACATGCATACAGTTAACCTACTTAAGACTATGAAGACTTTAGACAGTATCCAACACCCTACAGCAGTGAACCTGTAGAACTCTCTTCCTCAGAAAGCGGTGGAGGCAGGGTTGTTGAATATTTTTAAGGTTGATTTAGATAGATTCTCAATTGACAAGGGACTCAAAGGGTATAAGAGGTAGGAAAGAAAGTGGAGTTGAGGCCACAATTACATCAGCCACGATCTTATTGAATGGCGAAGCAGGCTTTAGGGGCTGAATGACCCACTCCTGCTCCTTGTTCAAATGTTTGCATAATTATTTATTATGGGGGCTTGAGTTCTGTTGTTGGAGATCTGGAATTTGAGTCCTGCCTGGATGACTAAATCATTTCTCTTTATCAAAGTTCCAGGTTTTGGAACTCAATTTCCCACCCTGAGCTGTGGTATTTCAGGAGTTGGGAAACTTAATTTTGTTGGAACCTGAAGCTGCACAGCAAAAATATTTTTTATTTTTCTGTATCATTCTCTCTCTTTAAACCCATGTTTCTTTGTAGCTTGTTGAGAATATGCACAAGCAAAACAGTAGTATTCAAATCGTCTTATGGTTGAAATGAGTAAAGAGCTCTTCGCCTCTTGAGTCTCTGGTTGGAATCTTGTGCTCTCGCTGGTGGCGAGCTCGGAGACAGGAAGCACATTTTCTTAGGCGGGCTGGTGGCTTACCAAAACCCCGTCGCTTTCCCACCTCCGCCAGAATTAAATTCTGGGTGAGAAGAGCTGTGGTTGACCTTCCTGCCTCACCACCAGTCGAGATCCTGAAATGACCAATTAATGACCATTTAAAAGGGTCTCATCCCGCCGCGGCTGGTATTAACTCTGCTGCAGGCCGCCTGTCACCATGTGGCATGCATTCATAGTTAAAACTGTGTGGCCAGCTGATCACCTCCAGGGGAGAGGGGTTTCCCTCGATCAAAGACACGCAATGTCTGATCGAGGGACATCGACATCAGAAGGGAGGAGGTGCCGCTGAGTGCCACCCCCTGCCCTTGCTGCCAACCCCCCTGCACCCCTCTCCCTGTGACCCCCACCCCACAAAACCCCGCTTTCCTACATTACTTACCTGTAGCCTGAGTCGCTCTGCGATCCTGGGACTCCAGTGCCTGTCCTTCTGGCAGCACCCACAGCCTCCCCAGTGCCACTGCTGAACACAAGAGCTGCTGGTCTCTGATTGGCCGGCAGCACTCGGTAGGCAAGACTTCTGCCACTGGGACCTTGATTCCAGGGAAGGCCTGCCGCAGGCTTTGCTACTGCTTGATTGGCATGTGGTTTGGGAGGGCCTTCCCAAAAAGAGGCAGTATGGTCTCATGCCAGCTCATCAGCTGACACCTCAATAAGATTACTTCCCCTGTAACTAAAGGTATGGATATTTTTAAGTCTGAGGTAAAAGATCCTTCCCTTCTATATGTTTTTCTCCTGCACCTTTTATTTGTATTCCATCTCTTCTTCTGTCCATCTTCCATTCTTTATCTGTAATTTTTTTCTGTTTATTTCTCTCTGCTGATCATTTCTAACTCTTCTCTTTATCTCAGGTTCCCTTCCACCCATTTCCCTCTTTCATTTCTTCTATATGTGTCTCTCTTCTTATAGAAGCATAGAGCACAGAGGAGGCTATATGTTCCATTATGCCCAGGAAGAACTATCCAATTTGAAAGAGCTATCCAATTAGTCCCATTTCCCTGCTCTTTCCCCATCAGCCTGCAAATATTTCCTTTTCAAGTATATGTCCAATTCTCTTTTGAAAGTTACTGTTGAATCTGCTTCCACCACCCTTTCAAGTTGTGCGCTTCATTTAACTATATATTTTCAAATTTCTTACCTCTTCCTCCTTTACTGTGATATGGGCAATATCCTCTTGTGAAGACAGAAGCAAACTATTCATTTAGTACTTCAGCCATATCCTCTGCTTTCATAAGAAGATCCCCTTTTTGGCTCAAATCACCCTCGCCCTTCCTTTTGACTATCCTTTCACGCTTTATGTGTTTATAATAGACTTTAGTATTCCCTTTTATGTTAGCCCCTAATGTTTTCTCATACACTGTCTTTCCCCTTTACTTTTTGCATTCTGCATGTATTATGAACCTGACATTTTTATAAGCCTCCCATTTTTTTTGTTTAATTTTAACATCATTTTTTTCAGTCAGCCAGGGAGCTCTAGCTTTCAATGCCTTTCCTTCCCCCCTCAAAAATGTGTTTGTTCTTGGACTATTTTCTCCTTGAAGGCCTTCCATTGCACATTTACTGTTTTGCCTGTCATTCTTTGAGATTAATTTTTAGGCTGTGTTGGGTCCAGGTAGGCACGGAATTTCATGCTGCTGGCTGGTGTGCTGGTTCCCTGGTTCCATCCCGCCCCCGGACCATTTGGGATAGAGGGGCAGTAGGGCCACCCTTCAGTGAGTGGCAGTAGCTGATTCAACTAATTAAAGGCTCATTGTCAAAGGCCTCCAGGTCCCCAGAGAAGGTGGGGTACAAGGCACCTGCATGGAGGAGGTCTCTCATGGCAGACTGGGGGTCGGGGCATCAGCATCCAGGCAGGCTTAGAAGCTATCTCTGCCTGACTGGGATCAGCTGCAGCTGAAGTCCGCCCTGTGGAGGGGTTTCCCTCCCACTGTGGTGGCCAGGCTGTTGAGGGCTTTTTAAAAATCTTTAGTTAGATGATGACCCTGTACTCTGGTCAATTCAGGGAAGACCATAGATGAGTGAGGGTTCTGCACACTGCGCGGACTCCTGATAACATTTCAGCCTGACGGTGGGGTCCTGAAGGCTACAGGGATAATCCTATCCTTTGTTTCCAACTTACCTGGGTAAGATTTTTTTTGAACTCACCCACTTGAGTATGTTCACCTTTGGCATTACCTTGTCCTTTTCCTATAGTCCAAACCTAATATTGTGATCATTATTCTCCTCATTCCTTTCTACCTCTCTGTTTCTCTCCTTCCCTACTCTGTCATAGTCTCTTTTCAGCTGTTCTGTCAGCTGGAAGATCTTAATCATACACCTTTGGCTGTTGTTTGGAAAAAACTGTTTTGGAGCTATGTCGCTAGAAGACGCTGCTCTGTTCACCTATTAGTTCACCTGGCTATTCACAGGTTAGAAGAGAGAAAGAGGAGAAAAAGAAAAACGGGGGTAGTCTATTGAGATGGATAGAAAACTGGTTGACAGACAGGAAACAAAGAGTAGGAATAAACGGGTCTTTTTCCGAATGGCAGGCAGTGACTGGTGGGGTATCGCAGGGATCGGTGCTGGGACCCCAGCTATTCACAATATATATTAATGATTTAGATGAGGGAACTAAATGTAATGTCTCCAAATTTTCAGATGACACAAAGCTGGGTGGGAGGGTGAGCTGTGAGGAGGATGCAGAGATGCTTCAGTGTGATTTGGACAAGCTGAGTGAGTGGGCAAATGCATGGCAGATGCAGTATAATGTGGATAAATGTGAGGTTATCCATTTTGGTAGCAAAAACAGGAAGGCAGATTATTATCTGAATGGCTATAAATTGAGAGAGAGGAATGTGCAACGTGACCTGGGTGTCCTCGTACACCAGTCGCTGAAGGTAAGCATGCAGGTGGTAAAGAAGGCAAATGGCATGTTGGCCTTCATAGCGAGAGGGTTCAAGGACAGGAGCAGGGATGTCTTGCTGCAATTATACAGGGCCTTGGTGAGACCACACTTGGAATATTGTGTGCAGTTTTGGTCTCCTTATCTGAGGAAGGATGTTCTATAGAGGGAGTGCAGCGAAGGTTTACCAGACTGACTCCTGGGATGGCAGGACTGATATATGAGGAGAGATTGAGTCGATTAGGATTATAGTCGCTGAAGTTCAGAAGAATGAGAGGGGATCTCGTGGAAACCTATAAAATTCTACCAGAACTAGACAGGGTAGATGCAGGAACGATGTTCCCGATGATGGGGGCGTCCAGAACCAGGGGCCACAGTCTGAAGATACGGGGTAGACCATTTAGGACTGAAATGAGGAGAAATTTCTTCACCCAGAGAGTGGTGAGCCTGTGGAATTCGTTACCACAGAAAGTAGTTGAAGCCAAAACATTGTATGTTTTCAAAAAGGAGTTAGTTATTGCTCTTGGGGCGAAAGGGATCAAAGGATATGGGGAGAAAGCGGGAGAAGGCTATTGAGTTGGATGATCAGCCATGATCATAATGAATGGCGCAGCAGGCTCGAAGGGCCGAATGGCCTACTCCTGCTCCTATTTTCTATGTTTCTATGGGATATCTAAAAGCAATCCTTTTTTTAGTTTTTACAAATGAAATATATTTTTCAGACTGCAGAAGCACATAGCTGAGTCCATGTACATCCCTGTGGAGATCAAGCGTCTACCATTAGCCCCTCCAGTCAAGGCAGGAGGAAAGAGCAGCAAAATGGAGAAGGTTGGTTAATTATTTCTAGACCTAATTGATAAAAGGGAATGGAAAGCGTTGGGAGGGTTTTTTCTTTGTCATACACACTACTTATATAAGAATAGGATGGCTTTCTTATTTAACAATTACCCATATTATTTCGAAACATGTATAGTCATTCTTCCTATTCCAGTAACATCAAGAATATCCCCATGCAGAGGTGCCTCAGGGAGCTAAGTTTTAAGGTTTAAAAATTTTAATAAAGAAAAAAATATTTAAGACATGTCCCCTCATGTGACAGTGTCTCTTGAGCTGGGCCATGTCAATGAACTTTAATTAAAAAATTTATTTAACTTAGAAACCCTTCATGAAACCTCATCCCGCCCGTGGATGAGGTTCCATGAAAAATGCAAAGGCCAGCTGGGTTCATCACCTGCCTGCCAACCTTAAGGTTGGGCGGACAGCTTTCTCAATAGCCTTAATTAGTTAATTAATGGCCTTAACAGACCTGTGACAGTTCGGCGGGTGCGCAGCCGATTCGGGAAATCTAAATGACGCGCAGTGACTTCGGGACGCACGCCCAACATCACCCATGTCATTTTACGCCTTGGTGAGCGGGCCCTGCCCGTGCTCGCCGAGCCAAAAATTCTCCCCCTAAATCTGCGCAAGACTCATTAAGGCCCCAAGAAGAGTTTAAATGCCACTATAATGTGACTGAAATCGCTTCAGTCACACAAGGTCGAATAAGGACTGTGGGGTGCCAGTAATCTACTGAAATCAATTCCTCTGCTCAGTCTTTCCCTGTACCCTGCTTGAAATGCCTGCCCTAAGCTATCGTTTTACCTTTGTTCCTCTCTCCAAAAAATGCTGCCAGCATTTGATAGACAGCCAAGTAACCCAGATTGACTGCTGGCATCCAAAATTCCAGTCTTTAGATTCCTATGCATTATTTAATATGTACTGTGAACTCCATAAATCTGTGTTAATGAGCTAATCTTGCATGATGTAGCAAATGTGACCCAGACTGCACAGGCAGTGTCCTTGGCCTTATACGCTGAGGGTTGCATAATTGAAATCAGAAAATATTGGAAATGCACAGCCAGTCATTCAAAATCTGTGGAGAGAAAAGATAAGTTTATGTTTAAGGAGCAGAACATTTTTAATTTATTGTGTTGCATAATTGGCCTAATTGAATTAACAGATAATCTGTATCACATTCATTAGTTCTAATTCCATAGCTACAATGTTCCTATTGATAGAAGTCACCCAATATGACAATAATATTTTTCATTTATATCTTCTTTCTCACCATAAACATCTTGTCATCATTGGAATCATCCACAAGTGTATGTACCAGACTCCTATTGCTGACTTTACCCTATACTTAATTATTAACACATGCCAGGCTTTTTCATTTTGATGTACTCATTAAATATCAAATTAGATTATTAACTTTCACAATGAAGACAGGACATAGACCTGCTCATACTGGTAATACTCCTGAAGAGAAAGCCAAGAGAAATTTGCCTTGTGCAGTCAGTGGGTGTAGTGAACATGTTAAACTGCTTCTATTCATACAAACATAAGAACTAGAAACAGGAGTAGGCCACTCAGCCCTTCAAGCCTGCTCCGCCATTCAATAAGATCATGGCTGCTCTGTTTGTAACCCTCCCAATTAACCTTTCACCCCCTTGTTAATCAAGAATTTATCTTGCCCTGCCTTAAAAATATTCAAACATCCTGCTTCCACAGCCTTTTGAGGAAGAGAGTTCCAAAGACTCACGACCCTCTGAGAGAAAAAAATTCTCCTCATCTCTGTCTTAAATGAGCAACCTCTTATTTTTTAAACCGTGACCCCTAGTTCTAGATTTTCCCACAAGAGGAAACATCCTCTCCACATCCACTCTGACAAGACCCCTCAGGATCTTAAAGGTTTCTATCTAGTCACCTCTGCCTCTTCTAAACTCCAGCGGATACAAGCCTAACCTGTCCAACCTTTCCTCAAAACACAACCTGCCCATTTCTGGTATGAGCCTAGTAAATCTTCTCTGAATTGCTTCTAATGCATTTACACCTTTACTTAAATAAGGAGATCAATACTGTACACAGTACTCTGGATGTGGTCTCACCAGTGCCCTATACAACTGAAGCATAACCTCCCTACTTTTGTATTTAATTCCCCTCACAATAAACAATAACGTTCTATTAGCTTTCCTAATTACTTGCTGTACCTGCATATTAGCCTTTTGTGATTCATGCACCAGGACATTGAGACCCCTCTGAATCTCAGAGCTCTGCAATCGCTCATCATTTAGATAATAAGCTTTTTTACTCTTCCTTCCAAAATGGACAATTTCACATTTGCCCACATTATACTCCATTTGCCAGGACTTTGCCCATTCACTTAACCTATCTATGTCACTATGTAACCTCCTTATGTCCTCTTCACAACTTACTTTCCTACCTGTCTTTGTTCACAACATCAATAGCTTTTGCCTTGTAACAGAATGTCATATGACCATAAAACACCAATATTTTAGCAGTTATCCTGTATTCCACTTCAAAGCAGTTGCTTGTTTAATAGTTGTATAGCATCTCCTCTACTGCTGTGCTGGGAATAGATGATTATACACTTAAACAATGTGGCTTAAAAAAAGGATAACTTTCTGTCCTGAGCATGTTTTTAAAAAATTGAAAGAGCACAAAACATTGAACACTTTGTTCTCAAAAACTTTTTTTCTGCAGTTCGTATTTCACAAAATGTGTTTCCCACTGCCCTGCCTCTCAGTTTATTGATACTCATGTTAGGATAACAAACTGTTCAAAATGTAAATTATAAGCCAATAGGAATGAAGCTGCAGAATAGATATTGGTTAAATTTTCCAAGTATTAGGATAACAAACTGTTCAAAATGTAAATTATAAGCCAATAGGAATGAAGCTGCAGAATAGATATTGGTTAAATTTTCCAAGTACACACTGCTGCCGAGCTATCTCACTGCCAGCATGTATTTGGAAAATTTAGGCATATCAAAAAAAGGTGCTAAATACAGGTAAGTCATGAAATTGATTACATTTTCCCATGAAATAATAGAATAATAATGCATCTTTGATTACATCAGAGATGCAGTACTTTGATTCCATATGAATTAACTCTGGACAAGGAAGGCACATGTAGGTTTGCGGGCAAATGTATTTTAAAGTAAAATGCATCAAACATATGCTTATAAAATAATGCATGTCGCCTATGGATTTTGCTCCCAAGACAGAACTTCTCCTCTTGGATGGATTTATTTACTATCCTACGCACACCGGGTCCATTTCTTTGCTTCAAAAATATGAAGTTCTCTGAATATGTCATTCACAGACCAGAATGGACAGTGAAAATGAAAAGCTTTCTATTGTCATAGATCAGCCAGTAAAAGGATCAAGGGTAACATGAAGATACATTCTGTTCCAATTTCCCTATGGAACCTTTGAAGTGATCTGTTAAATTATGTTTGCAGACAGAGGAAGAAGGACCTATCTCGTTCCACGGAGTAGCATATGTAAATATGGCTCCTTTGTTGTATCCAGGTGTAAAGCGGATTCGAGGCGCATATGCAATACACCCTTTCAATGAGCACGAAATAATTGAAAAGGTAACATTGATGTAGTAATATAATATGCATTACTTTGGGAAAGAATGTCAAGATAGGTCAACAATTCCTTACACAATAAGCTCCCAGTCTCTGTTATGCAGTTGGAAACATTGCAGACAAAGGTAGGAAGATAAAATTCCACACTCCTGTCATTGGGACTCTCCAGTCCTGCTCCCTTCCTTCACATATGAAGGCCTCGCAGAAATCCCATATTGGATCTGGGCCTGGATTATAATCCAGCCTTTCAGATGCCCTCTAGCCAGAGTTACAAAAGGGTCATGGATATTCAGCTCCACAGACCAGCTCAAGGACTTAATTAATCTGATAGTTTTCTGTGCTAACCCCTATTCTCATGTGCTCATGTACCACCCTTTTCCTGAAATGCTGGCATTACTTCTATGACTGATGGAAATAATAACTTGACTTGCATTTTAAAGTTTAGATCAAAGGTGAACAAAACATAGTCGCCTAGGAAATGATCCGTGTAGTTTTGGGCGCTACTTGGAATACCTTAATATATTGTGTAGGAAGCATGCACACATTTCCCCCCATCATATGGGGCAAGGACAAACAAAAGATGTCCTTTACCTCTGCCTGAAACAGGTGCTAGGCCTTTGCATGTGTAAATAATGGCCAGAATGCTTCCTAGCGGTAACCTTCTGTAAGATTGGTTTACCTTGAGGCTGTTGACTGCTCTCAGGGAATCTAATCCTAGGGATCACCTGCAACAAATAAGGTAAGTAATTTACCTGAATGTGGAGCCGGAAGGAACAGCACATTAAAAGGGCCGATCACCAATCCCACGACCCTCTCGCCAATTGCCTCCACTCCCAACCCAATTCTCAGTCCTTATCCCTGATCTACCCTCTGTTCCTGACTTGGCCCGTGATCCCTGGCACAGACCACATGACCCTCACCCCAATCCCTGCAAATCCTGTCTGATCTTTGCTTGTGAACCTCGATTCCATTCCAGGCACCAATCCCAACCCAGGCCTTGAACCCTAACAGCATGTATTCTGCAATACGAGCAACAGCCCAACCCAAGGCTGAACAGTGACAAAGAAGGAAAGAAGAGGAAGCAAATCCTGCACACTGGTTCTCAGTATCATGTGGGATATCCTGTTCTGAGTAGACGTCATGCTCAAATCGAGAGACAGCTGACAACGAGCCCAAACTTGGACTTCTCTTCATCCTAGGCTCTTTAAGCTTTACCATTAACTTTGAAATAAAGCCTGACACCCAACATCTGGAGAGCCTCGGGACTCACTGTTCAGGCATAGGAGGTATTGCCAAAAAATCATTATGGCCCCATTTCTGGACTAGTGACTTTGCCAGTGCTCACTTCATATGACAAGTTTACATTGCTAGAGTTCTGTTTTTGTGGGATTTATGTAGTTTAACATAACTGATTACAGAAAAAATACCTTCATTTAAATAAAGCCTTTTATGACCTCCAGACATAGTTGCTTGACAAATAGGAATATTACAGGATTGTGGAATGGTAAAAGAAAAGACTTGTATTTATGTTGTGCCTTTCATATGCTTAGAATGTCGCAAAGTGCTCCACAGCTAATGATATCTTTCTGAAGTATAGTTGTTGTCATGTAGAGAAGCAAGGAAGTTAATTTGCATACAATGTGGTCCCACAAACAGCAATAATGTAAATGACCAGATAATACATTTTTGGTGGAGTTAGTTGAGGGATAAATGTTGATGAGGATACCTGGAGAAATCCACTGCTCTTCTTTAAATAGTGCCATGGAATCTTTAACGTCCATCTGAGAGGACAGTTGATGTATAGGCCATCTGAAAAATGACACATCCAGCAATGCAACGCTTGTTCAGCACTGCAAGGAAGTTTCTGGAATGGAGACTAAACCCATGACGTTCTGACTTAAAAGCTGTGAGTGCCTCTCCTGAGGCAGGTGTGACACTTTAAATTACATCCTAACCAGGGTTGGCCTAGTATTTAGATACTAGTGGTGTAAAACTAAATAAATAATCTAAATAATGAAGCACAATACATTTAACAACGCTATCTAGAAGTCTTCCTCTTTCATAGTCAATAGCAGGAGACTGATGACAAAAATAATAAAGGCAACATAGGAACTTGCGTAGGCTATTTAATCCCTTGAGCCTGTTCTGTAATTCAGTATCATGTTAATCTGTTACCCAACTCCATGGGCTGGATTTTATGATTGTGGGCAAGTGGCAGAAGAAAAGTCGGTTCCAAAACCGATCAACTTTAAAATAGGCCACCCGGCAGTGGTAACCCACTCCGACGGCCTAAATAAGCTGAGGGTCAGCCTTCTGCCCCTCAGTGGGAGGAAGCCCTGCTCTTGAGATCCCAGCCAATCTGACTGAGCAGCAGCTCTAGCAGTTCCAGCAGCTCCAGAACTCAGTCGTGGGCGCTGCCAGGACTGCAAGGAGGCCCTGGGTTGAAGGGCTATATGGCCACTGGAGAGCGATAAATCTGGTTCTGGATGGGGAGGGCTCAGGGAGCTAAGAGAGGGTTGGCGAGGGATTGGGGGTGGGTTTTGGAGGCCAGATCGGGTGGATCAGAAGGGGGTAACATTTTGGGTGGGGGGTGCCCACAGGGCACTCTCCAAATGATGTGCCCCCTTCATTGCTGCCTTTTCAACAAAATTATTTAAAAAACAGCTTTTCCACTCTTGAGGGTCTTAATTGGGCAATAATTAGCCACAAGGCTCTCAAGAGGCCTAAGGGCAGGCAGGCTGGTGGGTGACTTACCCACCCCCACCTGCTATGGGGACTGGGTCAGGGTGGGTGGGAAGGCAGTGGGCTAGCCACCATATTTTACATGCCCTCCCAGTCAAAAGCATGCCTGGTGGGTGCTGGGGTGTCAAAATCCAGTCCCCTGTATGTGCCTTACCCTACATTCCAAATAACTTAGGTTAACAAAAATCTATCTCAGTTTTAAATTTAACTATTGATCTCGCATCGCTTGCAGTTTGTGGAATAGAGCTCCAAACCTCTATCAGCCTATCACATTGGGCAAGGATATCATGTGTGATTCAGATCACCAAAAGAGGAAAAAAATACTGCAGAAATGAATATGGGGAGAAAATTAATACTATCTCCAATTTTAATCCACTAGCAAAACTATGCTGAATGCTTTAGTGAATTTCCAGGAAATGCTGAAGTTCTAGAAGAGCTCTTTCATTACATAGTAATTTATACTTCCTTATGACATGAGCTTTGTTGTTAATGTGTTTATTGTGTATGATTCAGACAAAACGTAAGAACCGGGAAGCTACTGGTGTTGCAGGAGGATTGAAGGGTCCGCCTTCACATTCCAAAAATGCCCCTTATAAGGCTAAGGATGAAAAAGGGTCAAAGGAAGTATATAAGAAGGTATGATTCCTATTGTTATCAAATCTTGTATGGCTCTCACAAACCAGTATTTCATTCGAGCTAAAACAAAAATAAAAATACCTGGAAAAACTCAGCAGGTCTGACAGCATCTGCGGAGAGGAACACAGTTAACATTTCAAGCCCGTATGACTCTTCAACAGAACTAAGGAAAAATAGAAAAGAGATGAAATATAAGCTGGTTTAAGGAGGGGTGGGACAAGTAGAGCTGGATAGAGGGCCAGTGATAGGTGGAGATAGCCAAAAGATGTCATAGACAAAGAGGTGTTGAAGGTGGTGATATTATCTAAGTAATGTGCTAATAGGTGACATTAAGGGTAGAAAGCAGGACGAGCAAGGTACAGATAGCCATATTGGGGGTGGGGTGGGGGGAAGGGATCGAAATAGGCTAAAAGGTAGAGATAAAACAATGGATGGAAATACATTTAAAAATAATGGAAATAGATGGGAAAAGAAAAATCTATATAAATTATTGGAAAAAAGGGGGATCGGAAAGGAGGTGGGGATGGAGGAGAGAGTTCATGATCTAAAATTGTTGAACTCAATATTCAGTCCGGAAGGCTGTAAAGTGCCTAGTCGGAAGATGAGGTGCTGTTCCTCCAGTTTGTGTTGAGCTTCACTGGAACAATGCAGCAGGCCAAAATTACGGACATGTGGGCATGAGAGCAGGGTGGTGTGTTGAAATGGCAAGCGACAGGGAGGTTTGGGTCATGCGTGCGGACAGACCGAAGGTGTTCCGCAAAACGGTCACCCAGTCTGCGTTTGGTCTCTCCAATGTAGCGGAAACCGCATTGGGAGCAGCGACTGCAGGAGACTAAATTGAGGGAAATGCAAGTGAAATGCTGCTTCACTTGAAAGGAGTGTTTGAGCCCTTGGACGGTGAGGAGAGGGGAAGTAAAGGGGCAGGTGTTGCATCTTCTGCGGTTGCATGGGAAGGTGCCGTGGGAGGGGGCTGAGGTGTAGGGGGTAATGGAGGAGTGGACCAGGGTGTCCCGGAGGGAACGATCCCTGCGGAATGCCTCCGGGGGGGGGTAGGGAAGATATGTTTGGTGGTGGCATCATGCTGGAGTTGGCGGAAATAGCAGAGGATAATCCTTTGAATGCGGAGGCTGGTGGAGCGATAAGTGAGGACAAAGGGGACCCTATCACGGTTCTGGGAGGGAGAGGAAGGTGTGAGGGAGAGGAAGGTGTGAGGGCGGATGCGCGGGAGATGGGCCGGACACAGTTGAGGGCCCTGTCAACCACCGTGGGTGGAAAACCTCAGTTAAGGAAGAAGGAAGACATGTCAGAGGAACTGTTTTTGAAAGTGGCATCATCAGAACAGATGCGACGGAGGTGAAGGAACTGAGAGAATGGGATGGAGTCCTTAGAGGAAGCGGGGTGTGAGGAGCTGTAATCGAGGTAGCTGTGGGAGTTGGTAGGCTTGTAATGAATATTGGTGGACAGTCTATCACCAGAAATTGAGACAGAGAGGTCAAGGAAGGGAAGGGAAGTGTCAGAGATGGACAATGTGAAAATGATGGAGGGGTGGAGATTGGAAGCAAAATTAATAAATTTTTCCAGGTCCAGACGAGAGCATGAAGCAGCACCGAAGTAATCATCGATGTACCGGAGAAAGAGTTGTTGGAGGGGGGCGGAGTAGGACTGGAACAAGGAATGTTCCACATACCCCATAAAGAGACAGGCATAACTGGGGCCCGTGCGGGTACCCATAGCCACACCTTTTATTTGGAGGAAGTGAGACGAGTTTAAGGAGAAATTGTTCAGTGAGAGAACAAGTTCAGCCAGACGGAGGAGAGTAATGGTGGATGGGGATTGTTCGGGCCTCTGTTCGAGGAAGAAGCGGAGAGCTATCAGACCATCCCGGTGGGGGATGGAGGTGTAGAGGGATTGGACGTCCTTGGTGAAGAGGAGGCAGTTGGGGCCAGGGAACTGGAAATTGTTGATATGATGTAGGGTGTCAGAGGAATCACAGATGTAGGTGGGAAGGGACTGGACAAGGGGAGAGAGAATGGAGTCAAGATAGCAAGAAATGAGTTCCGTGGGGCAGGAACATGATCGGTCTGCCGGGACAGTCCTGTTTGTGGATTTTGGGTAGGAGGTAGAAGCGGGCCGTCCGAGGTTGGGAGACTATGAGGTTGGAAGCTGTGGAAGGAAGATCTCCGGAGGAGATGAGGCCAGTAGCAGTCCTGGAGCTATATCGTGTAAGCACTGGCACTAAGCTATCAAAGCTGTTTATTATCCTCATTCAGTGTGCCAATTAAGTTGCTTATCATCCCCATTGTTATTCCCCTGATAGTGCTGTGTTATAGTTATTTGTTTTCCCTGTAAGTAGTTTGTAAGGGATTTGGTGCTGGTTTGCTCTCATTTTTGGAGCCCTTTTAAGAGATTGCACTTGCTGTCATAGACACACAGCAAATTTATGGCAAAGCAGGAGGCCGTTCAGCCCATCTTGTCGATGCCAGCAAAAAAAGATTCATCCAGTCTAAACCCACTTTCCAGCTCTTGGTCCATAACCCTGTAGATTACATCAGTAGAGTGTATCCAAGTATTTTTTAAATGCAATAAAGGTTTCTGCTTCCACCACCTTTTCAAACAGCGAGTTCCACACATCCACCACCCTCTGGCTGAAAATTCCCCAGCTATCCTCGAATCCTTCTGCCAATTACTTTAAATCTATGCTCCCTGGTTGTTAATCTCTCTGCTAAGGGAAATAGGCCCTTCCAATCCCCTTCATAATTTTATACACCTCAATTAAATCTTCCCTCCGCTTTTCTGTCCCAAAGAAAATAACTTCAGCCTATCCAGACTTTTCTCATAGCTAAAAGTCTCTATTCCTCGAAATTCCTCTGTTCCTCTGTACCCTCTGGTGTGTTATGTAATGTGGTGTCTAGAACTCCATGCAGTTCTTTAACTGTGGATTAGCTAGTGTTTTACACAGTACTGGGATAACCTCCCACCTCTTACATTCTATGTCTCAGCTCCTGAAGGAATGTATCCTCTATGCCTTCTTAACCACCTTGTCTGTCTGTCCTGTTACCTTCAGTGATCTGTGGACATGCACTCCAAGTTCTTTTGGTTCCTCTACTCTTCTCAGAATCCTACCATTTATTGTGTGCTCTCTTTGCCCTCCCCAAACGCATGACCCCGGAATTCGCTGGATTGAATTCCATTGTCACTTTTATGACCACCTGACCAGTTCATTGATATCTCCCTGCAGCCGACAGCCTTCTTCCTCACTATTGACCATACAAGCAAATTTTGTATCATTTCCAATATATATACAAAAACATCAATTGACCATACTCTTTGCTTCCTGCCACTGAGCCAGTTTTGGATCCAACTTGCCACTTGCCCTTGGATCCCATGGGGTATTAAAATGAAAAAAAGACAAAATGCACTTGCACTATTAGGAGCTTCATCACAAATTGAGTTTTCCTTTACATTCACTCAGAAGAATGAGGAGATTACACTGCACAAATTTGTCCTAAACTTCATACTAATTCACATTTACATCTATTGACTAAATTTCAGCATTAGAATAGAGTTATTGCACTTTGGTCTTGCCTAAAAGCCTAAAAATTTGACATTCCACATCAACAGGACAGACCCCTATGTTCAGTGTATCCTAAAAGCTCCAGATGTTATCTTTACCTAAAGTTGGGGACTTTTGAATCAAAGGCTTCTGATAATACAACCTGAAGACAGCCAAACCTTAAAGAAAATCTCATTTGTACTTGAATACAGTTTCAGATGATCCCAGTTATATTACAAGTTGAAGCTAAATTTGAACTCCATCAAAGGTTGTTCCTAGAACAAAATTCAAATTTGGATTTGGTCAGTATTTCTGAGATTTAATTGAGCAAAATATTTTAGAGAATCAAGATCCTTGCCTGATTTTTCTGATTCAGCTGCTAATACTAGGAACAAGACCCTGCCATTCATTTATAGAATGAAAAGTAATTCTTGGCCCTGATAAATTAGGTGTACTAGTTTTGCTTCATTTTGGGAAGTTTTATTCTTAGACTAAAGATTGTATTTCACTGCCTATTCAATGTTTCATTTTTTTTTTTGCTTTCCTGTAGAACTCAGTAAATTTGAAGTCAATTCTCCAGGATCATTTGTTCGATTCAGAAGTGGCAAATGTACCTAATGTGGAAGGAGAGGTACGTTTGTTAGAAAAGTGCAATTTGTATTGAGATACAGCTGCCTTTGAAATTGTACAGGGGTTTTCCTTTGCCTGTCTTCCTCTTCTGGTCATTTTGCCAGTCACATAAATTAAAAATTGTCTATTACCATCCAAGCCCCATGTTAACTTCTCCACTGAGATCTTCCTTCTCTTGCCCCTTTGCCTCTGCAAGGAGCAATTCCTCATATGAATGCTTTGGTTGAAGCACTATAGGAGGTCACAGAGTTAAAGATAGTCATGGAGGTATTTGAACAAAAGGGTAAGAACTTTAAATATGAGGGGCTGAGAACCAATGCAGGTCGATGAGACAAGAATGATGATGCGTGGTTCAGGATAGAATATAAGTAGCAGAATTTTGGATGAGCTGAAATTTATAGAGGGTGGAAACTGGAAGCACAGCCAGGAAAGTACAGGTATTGGAGTAATTGTTTCCGGAGATGACAAAGCCAAGAATGAAGGTTTCTGTGGCATTTTGGCTGAGATAGGGATGGAGACAAATTATGCTGCAAAAGTGGAAGTAGGTAGTCATTGTGAAGGAGATGATACGGAGTTGAAAACTCTACTCAGGTTTGAACAGGAACCCAAAGTTGTCAACAGCCTTTTATAGCCTAAGTTAGTGTCCAGGAGGGGAATGGAAAGTCAGAGGGTGAGGCCTTAGAGCCAAAGGCAATAGCTTGCTCTTCCCAAAGAAGAAATTACAGCTCACCCGAGACTGGATCATGGATAAGTAATCTGATACCATGGAGGCAGTAAAAGGGTAGAGCTGTGAGTCATCAGTGGATATCTGAGGATTTTCTCGACAATGGCCAGCGTGCATATGAGGAAGAGGAGGGTGCCAAGGATGGACCCTTGGAGAACCCTGGTGACAGTGGTGTGGGGGGTAGGAGAAGAAGCCATTTCTAGATGAGTTGGATGCCTACAAAGCAGGTATTGGAAAAATCAACTCTAGAGGTGACAAAACCTGGATAAGGGTCGGAAAGTGCCTGTGTGTGTAGATGTTTGATAAGATCAGGACTGATTTGAAGAAATTTAAAAGCTAGTTTCAGTAATATTGACCATAAAACTATCCTTGACTGCTGTAAAAACCCATTTGGTTCACAAATGCCCTTTAGGGAATGAAATCTGTCATCCTTATCTGGTCTGGCCTACGTATCACTCCAGACCCACAGCAACGTGGTTGACTCTTAACTGCCTTCTGAAATGACTTAGCAAGACACTCAGTTGTATGAAATAGTTACAGAAAAGCCAAACCAGATGGACTGCAGCGATTCAAGCAGGTGCTCACAAGCACCTTCTGCAGGGCAGTTAGAGGTGGGCAATAAATGCTGGCCTTACCTGTGACACCCCAAACCCATGAAAGAATATATATAAAATAAATAGACATTGCAGCCCATTTATTAAAAGAGCAGCAAAGTAAGAGTGGCCATATAACATAAGAGGGTCACACTGAACCAAAATTTCGAATTATTGAAGCAGGTTTGCCCCGAGGTGTCTGTTGCAAATTGGTGATTAGCTGATGGAGTGCTGCTCATGAGTCAAGCTGTTATATGGTGCGCTTTAACTTTCATTTTATTTGAGGTCTTAATAAATCTTGTAAATGTTGATGTTCAGAGAGACTTGGGTTGCTTGTACAAGGAACATGAAGTTAGCATGCAGGTACAGTGAGCAATTAGGAAGGCAAAAAAAAATTATTCTTTCATAGGATGTGGGCATCACTGTCAAGGCCAGCATTTGTTGCCCATCCCTAATTGCCCTTGAACTAATTGGCTTGCTAGGCCATTTCAGAGGGAAGTTAAGAGTCAACCACATTGCTGTGGGTCTGGAGTCACATGTAGGCCAGACCAGGTAAGGACAGCAGATTTGCATTCGTGAACCAGATGGGTTTTTACAACAATTAATGATTCAGTAGTTGTCATGGTCACAATTACTGAGCCTAGCTTTCAATTCCAGGTTTATTAATTGAATTCAAGTGCCACCAGCTGCCATGGTTGGATTTGAACCCATGTCCCCAGAGCAGTAGCCTGGGTGTCTGGATTACTAGTGACATTACCGCTATGGCATAGCCTCAGGAATAAAGAAGTCTTGCTACAATTGTACATGGCCTTGGCGAGACCACGGCCAGAAGTTTCCAGCCCCTCATGCTGGCGGGATAGTTCTGGTCCCTCTGATGTGAATGGAAATTTCAATGGCTTGCCAGCCCCGTTACGGGGGATCCTGCTGCGGCAGGGCTGGAAAATTCTGGAATACAGGCCAGGATTTTCCCGCTGATGTCAGAGTCATAAAATCCTGCCTACAGTATGCAGTTTTTTCCATATTTAAGGAAGGATAGACTGACAGAATCTGTGATTCTGCATTGGAGGAGGTACAGTGAAGGTTTGCTAGATTGGTCCCTGGGATGAGAGGATTGTCCTATGATGAGAGGCTGAGTAAATTAGGCCTATACACTCTGGTGTTTAGAAGAATAAGAGGTGATCTCATTCAAGATTCTGAAGGGGCTTGATAGCTAGATGCTGAGAGATTATGTCCACTTGTCAGGGAATCTAAAACATGGGGACTCTGTCTTAGCATAAGGGGCCGGTCATTCAGGGCTGAGGTGAGGAGAACAATTTTTTTCACTCAAAGGAATGTGAATCTTTGGAATTCTTTACTTCAGAAGGTTGTGGATGCTCCATCATTGAATACATTTAAGGCCTTGCTCCTTTCGGCTTCTCAAGGAACTAAGGTATATGGAGTGGGGAGTGGGTGGGAAAATGAAATTGAAGCCTGAGATTGGTGATGATCATCTCGAGTGGTGGAACAGGCTTTGCGGGCTGCATGGTCTACTGCTACTCCAATTTCTCGTGTTCTTGTGTGCATACATTTTGTGCACAGGCCCCCAGTGTGCTACGTGCTGGTCTGCTATACTGTCAAGCAATTAATGCATTGTGCCTGATAGCAGGGCAGTCCAAAGAACAACTTAGTTATGGACTGTGCTCTCAACTCCCATGGGTGGTATCAACATCCAAATGTGATGCTTAATTGTTGGTATCAGATTTGTCTTGATATTGCTGCTATTGCTGTCATTCAATAATCTATTTATCTGTAACTGTCAAGAATGAGTTTGTAATCTCAAAAAATGTTTGGCTGTTACATTTCAGCAATACATAGAAGCAAGGTCATACATTGTCCTGGAGTTTACTCTGGAAAAACCTTTGGTGCAGAAGCGACTCCGTGAGGAACTGGCTAAAAGGTACATTTCAGACTGAACAGAGAACACCCACAATTCTTTCAGATGTGCAAACTGATATCCTGTTGATGAAATTCTGATAATATAGAAAATATTTATCCTTCATTCCGCATCATCCGCATACTGTGGGAGTACATCTTAGTTTGATGGATTCTAGGGGGAGCCATCATGCACTGAACATGTACACAGAAATGATGTGATGAAATTGCATATAGGCAGTGTTGCAAGTGATCTCCTACTCCCATGTCTGAATGTGCATTATTGTGCTAGCTAGAGCACTTCAGTCTTGTTATTGGTGTACATTACTTTTGTATTCTGTCTCAATTTATTGTGATTTGAACTTCTGCAAACACTGAAACAAAACAATTATGTATCCAATTTCCACTTGTTCCCTGCTAACCCACTATCCTCTCCCCTCCGGGGACTCAATTCAAGTTTAACAATCCTCTTTCTGCTGATAGTCACAGCAAAATAGTTACTATTTAATTTCTGGTCTGCTTTGAGTTCGCTGACCTAGGCTGGGTGCCAGTTAATGCAGTACTATTGGGTTCAGTGTCATGGACTACAGGGGAAATCCGAATATTCCTATTCCTAGACCCTTGCGGTTCTAATCTAGATAGCCAGGCAGTGAAGTATAGAACTGGAACCTAATCTTTGAACACTTACAAGCTTTTATTTCACAGGCACAGTTACAAGCATGTACCTCCAAACCCAACAAACACAAGCTGGAATTTTCCATTCTGGAGTCTAAGTTCAGTGGCGGGTGTGGAATTGAGAGTGATTCCCGCCATGTAGCAGGAGGGTTGACCATGCATGATCTTGCCCTGGTGTGACCTCACGGGGTCGAAGGACTGGGCACCAGTTTTAAAGGCACCCGGACTACCATTCACTCATTGCAGGCCAGCAGCTCCATATTCTGCACCAACCAGAATTTTGCAGAGAAAGCAACAACGTATGGCCCCACAGTTCAACAAAGGCTCCCTGGGGATTCTCCTCCAGGTTGTCCAGGAAAGACGGGAGGTCCTGTTTCCTGGGATGGCAGCAGGAGGCCATCCCATCTGACCATGGCGGCCTGGGAGGAGGTCGCAGTGGAGGTTAGCGCCCATGGGAGCCACTAAAGAACCTCTCAGCAGTGCAGGAAGAGGAGAATGAACTGCTGCATCCCACCAGAGTAAGTGGCACCGTCTGCTGACTGCAAACTAACACTCATAAGGGCATCAGGCAGTGTAAGTGTGTGCGTGCACAGGATGTCAGACAGGAGTTTGGGCTGCAGTACTCAGCAGCAGAATGGTCATGTGCACTGAGTGTGTGCCAGTCACTTCATGCTCTCAATCTTCTATCGGTTGCAGGACATCTTGCTTGTTAATCACTTACTGGGGAGGGCTTAGGAGCTGCAATAAGCATGCCTGCTCCTAAACTGCTCAATCACCCATTGGGATGACAATCAATCCTTTTGTCTGTCTGCAGGACAAGAATGCTCACAATAAGAGGGAGCAGGCCAAGACTGGAGGTGGCATTCCTGACATTCAAGTCCTCACTCCTTTTGAAGAGCAGGCTGCCGCGCTAACTGGGGATGAGCAGGATCGTGCCTGTGCTGAAAGTGAGACAGCACTCCCCCAGGAAGCCAGTGAGGATGTCTCCAGTCTGCAGTTGTCAGCTGCGTCCAAAGAGTAACACATTTGGTTTAATTAAGGAGTCTACTTAGGCATCCACTAAATCTTTCTTCTCTCCATTCCAGGTACCAACAAGAAAAGGGGGAAGCCAACAAGGGAGATGAGCCACAGAACCAGCCCCAACCCCACCTCTGCGCAGGATGCCTCAAAAGTCTCAGAAGATGCACTGTCACAGCATTCACCCGCTCCCTCCACCAGCGCAGATACATTCACCTCGGTGGGTACATGTTCTAGAGAAGACTCGGGGTCACAATCTGGTGAGTACATCACTGACACAGGTCCATAGCTGGTAGAGGAAGTGACGGCCAAGGTCCCTGATGCTCAGGGCACTGCTGGAGACCAGGTCCCTGCTCAGCTCCACTCAGATTATGAGCCCCTGGATTCAGCACTAAGAGACCTGATGGAGATGCAGAGACAAGCAGGGGAACATCAGGCAGAGATGCCAGAGACCATGTTTAGACTGGACCAAAGGCTAGAGGAGTAATCCATGTTCTGTCTGCTGTGAGCGCTTGGCTGCCTCCATGGAAAGAGTGGTGGCCATCTTGGAGACCCAGGTCAAGCAGAACACACAGTGGCTGCCGAATATGCATTTGGACATTCACTCCGTCACTCAAACTATGGGTGCAGTGCAAGAGTGGCTAGGTGAGGGGTACTGGGCAGCTCAACCTCCTTTCAGGTGCCACTTCTCCTCGAGGGGTCAGGAAGATGTCATCAGGCACCCACAGGGAGTAGGAGCGTCAGCCAGGTACCCCAGATGCTTCGTACCAGGACACTCCAAGGGTGCCGTGCCATTCCACCTCCCCTCTACTGGTGACTCCATCGCCTCCAGCAGGTCAGGCTAAGGAGGGTGCATCTGCAGGAGACCCTTGGTCTGGCCAGGACACCCTAGGCTACAGGCCACCAGAGGATGCCCACCAAAGTCATCACCGTCAACAGGGCGTAGCAGTCAGCAGACTGCCTCCACCTCAGCTTTGGATGTCAGGGCTGCACTTAGACGTAGTAATAGAGAAAGGAAGTTAAAGAAGTTTTGAAGGCACGCAGGTGGCACAGGTGTACAACCATTGTATATATTTTTGGCACTTGTAAGTATATATTCAATTGCACAGTTTGGAAGCGTCCTGAATTCCATATTGCGACTAGTTGCTTCAATGGTCATGGGCATTTAAGGGTTTGGATTTAGGCTCCCATCAGAGCCTGAGAATGAACTCCTATAGATTCACTTCTCTCACATTATCAACAAAGTGATTACTCAACAATCCCACATGTGAACAATAAAGCAGTGGCCATCGTTTGTGAGTGTGCAGCCTGGGCACGTGGAATGTAAAGCCATTACTTACAGCTCACCATATTCTGACCTCTGGAAATGTGTTCAGCGAGGTCATTGCAGCTCCTGCATCCTCTTAAGTGGATGCTAGGAGTACTCAAGGGGAGCTAAACATGCAATGTGAGTGGCACTATAGATGCAGTTTCAGGACTGAGAGTGAAGCTCTAGACTGTTTTCGTAACATTAGAAAACCAGAGGCTTCCCTACATGTCTGTAGAAAGCTGTGGTGGGCATGTTCATTTGTTATTGGCCTTCCTTCATGATTTGCCATTTTGAGCTAATATGCAGGTGAAGGCTGCAAGTAAGGAGGCAACAGGCAAGTTAGCCTTGACTACAAAAGGGATTATGTGTAGGATTAAAGAGGTGTGGGTTAAGCGGAGGCGATGGCATAGTGGTATTGTCGCTGGACTAGTAATCCAGAGACCAGGGTAATGCTCTGGGGACCTGGATTTGAATCCCGCCCTGGCAGAAGGTGAAATTTGAATTCAATAAAAATCTGGAATTAAAAGTCTAAGGATGACCATGAAACCATTGTTGATTGCTGTAAAAACCCATCTGGTTCACTAATGTCCTTTAGGGAAGGAAACCTGCTGTCTTTACCTGGTCTGGCCTATATGTGACTCCAGATCCACAGCAATGTGGTTGACTCTTAAATGCCCTTTGAAAATGGCCTAGCAAGCCACTCAATTGTATCAAACTGCTACAAAGTCACAAAAAAGGAATTAAACCAATCGGACCACCCGACATAGACTTAGGCACTGGAAACAACAAAGGCAAACTCAACCTTGTCGACCCTGCAAAGTCCTCCTTACTAACTGGGGGCTAGTGCCAAAATTGAGAGAGCTGTCTCACAGATTAGTCAAGCAACAGCCTGACATAGTCATCCTCACGGAATCATATCTTACAGATAATGTCCCGGGCACCACCATCACCATCCCTGGTTACGTCTTGTCCCACTGACAGGACAGACAGGTGGCAGCACAGTGGTATGCAGTTGGGAGGGAGTTGCCCTGGGAGTCCTCAACATCTACTCCGGACCCCATGAAGTCTCATGGCATCAGGTCAAACATGGGCAAGGAAACCTCCTGCTCATTACCACGTACCACCCTCCTTCAGCTGATGAATCAGTGCTGCTCCATGTTGAGCACCACTTGGAGGAAGCACTGAGGGTAACAAGGGCGCAGAATGTACTCTGGGTGAGGGACTTCAATGTCCATCACCAAGAGTGGCTCGGTAGCCTCACTACTGACCGAGCTAAAGGATATAGCTGCTAGACTGGACCTGCGGCAGATGGTGAGGGAACCAACAGAAGGGAAAAACATAATTGACCTCATCCTCACCAACCTGCCTATTGCAGACGCATCTGTCCATGACAGTATTGGTAGGAGTGACCGCCGCACAGTCGTTGTGGAGACAAAGTCCCTCCTTCACATTGAGGATACCCTCTGCCATGTTGTGTGGCCCTACCATTGTGCTAAATAGGATAGATTTCAAACAGATCTAGCAACTCAAGACTTGGCATCCATGAGGCACTGTGAATCATCATCAGCAGCAGAATTGTACTCGTCCCCAATCTGTAACCTCATGGCCCGGCATATCCCCACTGTACCATTACCACCAAGCCAGGGGATCAACCCTGGTTCAATGAAGAGTGCAGGAGGGCATGCCAGGAGCAGCACCAGGCACACCTAAAAGTGAGATGTCAACCTGGTGAAGCTACAACACGGGACAACTTGCGTGTCAAACAACATAAGCAGCAAGCAATAGACAGAGCTAAGCAGTTCCACAACCAATGGATCAGATCTAAGCTCTGCAGTCCTGCCACATGCAGTTGTGAATGGTGGTGGACAATTAAACAACTCACTGGAGTAACAGTTTCCATAAATATCCCATCCTCAATGATGGGGGAGCCCAGCACATCAGTGCAAAAGATAAGGCTGAAGCATTTGCTACAATCTTCAGCCAAAAGTACTGGGTGGATGATCCATCTTGGCCTCCTCTGGAGGTCCCCAGCATCACAGATGCCGGTCTTCAGCGAATTCGATTCACTCCACGTGATATTAAGAAACAGCTGAAGGCACTGGATTGTGCAATGGCTATGGACCCTGACAATATTCCTGTAATAGTACTGAAGACTTATGCTCCAGAACTTGCCACGGCACTAGCCAAGCTGTTCCAGTACAGCGACAACACTGGCATCTACCCGGCTATGTGGAAAATTGCCCAGGCATATCTTGTACACAAGAAGCAGACACATCCAACCCGGCCAATTACCACCCAATTAATCTACTCTTGATCATCAGTAAAGTGATGGAAAGGGTCATCAACAGTGCAATCAAGCGGCACTTGCAAAAAAAAAACCTGCTCTCTGATTCTCACATTGGGTGCCGCCATGGTCACTGAGCACCTGACCTCATTACAACCTTGATTCAGACATGGACGAAAGAGCTGAATTCCAGGGGTGATGTGACAGTGACTGCCCCGGACATCAAGGCAGCATTTGACCGAGTGTGGCATTAAGGAGCTTGAGCAAAACTGAAGTCAATGGGAATCAGGGGGAAAACTCTCTGCTGGTTGTACTCATACCTAGCACAAAACAAGATGGTTGTGGTTGTTGGTGGTCAATCATCTCAATTCCAGGACATCACTGCAGAAGTTCCTCAGGGTCGTGACCTAGGCCCAACTATCTTCAGCTGCCTCATCGATGACTTTCCTTCTATCATAAGTTCAGAAGTGGGGATGTTCGCTGATGATTGCACAATGTTCAGCACCATTTGTGTCTCCTCAGATACTGACGCAGTTCATGTCCAAATGCAGCAAGACCTGGACAATATCCAGGCTTGGGCTGACAAATGGCAAGTAACATTCGCACCACACAAGTGTTAGGCAATGATCATCTCCAACAAGAGAGAATCTAACCATCGCCCCTTGACATTTAATGGCATTTCCATCACTGAATCCCCCTCTATCAACATCCTGGGGGTGACCATTGATTAGAAACCGAACTGGACTAGCCATATAAATACTGTGGCTACAAGAACAGGTCAGAGGCTAGGAATCCTGCAGCAAGTAACTCACCGCCTAACTCCCCAAAACCTGTACACCATCTACAAGGCACAAGGCAAGAGTGTGATGGAATACTCTCCACATACCTGGACGAGTGCAGCTCCAACAACATTCAAGAAGCTTGAAACCCCAGGACAAAGCAGACGCACAGTAGTGTGTACCGTCTACAAGATGCACTGCAGGAATTCACCAAGGCTCCTTAGACAGCACCTTCCAAACCCACGACCTCTGCCACCTAGAAGGACTAGGGAAGCAGACACATGGGAACACCACAACTTGGAAGTTCCCCTCCAAGCCACTCACTACCCTGACTTGGAAATATATCGCCATTCCTCCATTGTCACTGGGTCAAAATCCTAGAACTCACTCCCGAACAGCACTGTGGATGTTACTACACCACATGGACTGCAGCGGTTCAAGAAATCAACTCACCGCTACCTTCTCAGGGGCAACTAGGCAAGGGCAATAAATGCTGGCCTAGGCAGTTATGCCCACATCCCATGAATGAAAAAAAGAACTTGGGTAAATAGGACTGAGACTTGTAGGAATCCCAGTGATTGGAGGGTCCGGATTGCTTGTTGCTCAGCAACCCATAGTGCAAGTGAGGCACTCTCAGTGAGTGGACATCAAAGTAACCTTGAAAATTTTCGGCATGATAAAGATGTCAAGGGATGTGTGTTTATTATGGGCGAGTGGTGATCGGGCGGGGGGGGGGAGGCAGGAACACAATCTTCCCTAATCAATCTGCATGGAGGAGTGATCTCGAGGGGTAAATGGTGTTCTCATGTTGCTCCTCCCTTTGGCCTCATATATCTGTTTCTGCCTGAAATGGCTCTCTGCACCCCTTTGGGGAGCAGCTGTAAGGGTGACATGAGTGCATCCCTGCCGAGGTTAGATTTGATATTGCTTCCAAGTTTCCATGTACACAGACTTTGTGAGGGCTTGGTAAAATCTCAGTTCTACTTACAGGTGATGGAAGTTGCAGGAGACTGGAGTGCTGTGCAGGTTCCAATGCGTGCATTTAGGGCCAAGACTCTGTATATCAGCACAGTTTGGTGCATTGCAAAGGATCAAATCACTGGCAGGGCAGACTTTAGTGCAATTTAATTCAACTATCATAAATCAAAGGTACATTAGAGCAAAGTATAATGCCTGTGACCAAAAAGGAGCTGGGGCCTGACAGCCAGCAGATGATAGAAAACCAGATAGTAAAGGATATGTTTCGGCAGCTTACACTGCCTGCAACCTGTTACCTATCAGATTGTCATGGACCAGTCTACCATGTTGTACACTTGCAATGGCCTCTGCATGTGGCTCTGCGACACCCTGGCCCTCGTTAGCACCATCCCTTCACCATCTTCGTCGGAGGAGACATCCCTTAGCATGCCTCCCATCTTCAGCCTCTATTCCACCCTTCCACCCTACCCCACCTTCCACCCTTAGCCTGCTTCCCATCTCCAGCCTTTGTGTAGCTTGACTGGTCAGCGCCTGATCTGAGTCAAGAGGCTGACACTTATGAACGATCTCCAAGAAGGCCAAAGCAGCAGCTACTTATTTCAAAGTCCAGGAAGAAGTCAAGCTCGCCAGGTGCACGTCACTTATACACAGTTGTAAATGTGAACATTCTAATTTCTCGCTGGTAAGGAACTTAATTTGGAGGGGAGCTTAGTTCTGCCGAGGTGGCCTTTTAATGAGCATGCATGAATTGCTAACGCGTGCAAATGGGATTCCCGAAATTGCTCGTCGGGTAGCTCAACCTGTCTTTAAGGTCCCGGGAACTTAATTCCTAAAATTCATCCCACAGTCGGGAAACTGATTTTTAGCCTCCTGCCGATATAAGTTTCCCCTGCCCGCCAAGCTTCCCGCTGCTGGCGGGACCTGAAGATTCAACCCACAGTTTCAGTTTGTTCCTACATATAAAGGTGAAATGTTTTGAAAGTCTAAAATATGGAACACTTCACGAATTTGCGTGTCATCCTTGCGCAGGGGCCATGCTAATCTTTGTTCCGACATATAAAAAAAATTCTTTCGAGTTATCAACAGTCACAGATTGCAACTCTTTTGAGTACAATCACAGTTCTTGGTTTCCGGGAGTGGGACGTGAACCCACAACCCTCTGATTCAAAGGCGAGGGTGCTATGAACTGAGCCACAGCTGACACCCCCGACATATAGGAGAACAAGTAATTCCCCAGGTAATGCCCACCAGAGGTGTCAGCTGTGGCTCAGTTCATAGCACCCTCGCCTTTGAATCAGAGGGTTGTGGGTTCATGTCCCACTCCCGGAAACCAAGAACTGTGATTGTACTTGAAAGAGTTGCAATCTGTGACTGTTGATAACTCGAAAGAATTTTTACAACTAAACACCCAATTAACATACAATTAACATCTGTTGGAAGTGTGCATGTGTAAATAATGGGCGAGAACAGGATTGGACTCCTCTGTGGCAGCTCCTACTGTTGAATATCCTGCTAATCACTTTACCAGGTCTCACATAAAGAATGACCACCATTGTAAGTTACTAGCAGGCACTGCTATGTTCCCATGGAATGTGCAACAGTGGAAGTCAACACTAACAAGGCAAGAATAGGAGAAAAGTGACAAAGAAGTGAATAACTGTTTGAATTTGAGTTGTGCCACTAAACCAAATGTTAACTTTCTTTACTGCATTATATATAAATCCCTCATGGATAATTTGTCTCTTTCTCACAGGGTTGCGGAGATGATTCCTCCTCAGCCACGATTCCCTCGTAGAACAAGTGGAGCAGATAAGGTGAGTGGAGGAACTGGAAAGGGATGGCTCCAGGAAGCAATATATTTATCAGATGATTAGAACAAAATAACAATGTAATACATTTTAATTCATAGCATGGTTGATTTTATTACCCGCCGCAGTATGAAGCCTCTTCATTTGTCTCCCTAAGCAATATGCATTGTATGGTTAATATAACAAATTGCTCTGAGGTTTTTGCCAATCTAGCCTTGTAACTAAATTCCAAAAAACGTTGTTTAGATTTTTCCATCCCATGTTGCTCTAGTTCAGGACATCTGTTTAGTGTTCCAACATGGTGTGCGTGCAAGAATACTGTTTTTAATGGGAGCACAGTTGATGATTTTGACCCATCCACATGGTACTTTTACGTAAGCAGCTTCTTTCTTCACACACCATTCCTTGAAGTAAAAGCAAAACACTGGGGATGCTGGAAACCTGAAATAAAAACAGAAAATGCTGGAAAATTTCAGCAGGTCTGGCAGCATCTGTGGAGATAAAAACGGAGTTAATGTTTCAAGTCCAATATGACTCTTCTTCAGAATTAAACCTCCAGTAATTTAACTTATAAAATGTTTGTCAGTACTTGAATTTTATTTTAGCCTGGACAACTAAGTGCATTAAGAAAGCTGAGAAGGTAATGAAAGACCGAAGCTGAATTGGACATGTACTGGAAGATGACTAATTTGCAGAGTTACTGGGGAAATGCTGGCTGGGGTACAAAATTGGACAGCCTTTTTAAAGAGCTGGCACAGGCTCAAACAACCTCCTCCTCCTGTACTGAAAGACTCTATGATTCTGTGAAGCATTCCCTGTGATTGCTTTTCTCATACCTCTTACCAAGGATTACAGAGCAATTGTGAAACCTTTTAGAATTTTTTTGTTAATTATAGCAAGGCTCAGTCATTACTGAAACTTATTCAATGACAAGTAGGTTCAAATAGTCAATCTGAAGGAGTTCCTTATGTGTTTAGAGACATGGCATTTTATTCCGAAAATAGGGTAAGCTTTATTCTAGTAAGTGTTTATTACATGGCTGATTTCTGAATGTCACAGGCTGTTGCAGACTACCACAACCAGATAATCAGTGTGGCTAAAATCATCATGGACGAATATCAGGAAATGTTTGGACAGAAATTAACTGAAGGAAAACTCTCGCAGGAATTACAGGATCAGGAAGAGCGCAAACATAAACTTATATTTGAGCTCAACACCTCAGGAAAATACTTTGCCTTCAAGGAACAGCTTAAGGTAAAAATTGATTGTGTATCTAACTTTAAGTATTAGAATGTGACATTGCTGAAAATTGAGCTTTGGCAGCTATATTTAGGACATACTCCATTCATCCAGATATGTATTTATAATGGTATGCATCATCTGATGGATTTTCTCCTGATTAACACCTTAAAGGGACTGGTTGACAAGAATGCTGATACGTTCCTGGAGTCGGGCATTGCCAGTGTGACAGATGGGGAGTTAAAAATTGAAGAGCTACTTTTCCCATTGATTATTTGTATTAGGCGAGATAGGAGGTTAAAAAATATATATATTTTTGTTCTTCAGCCACAGCCTCTAGTCATGCTATTCCTTAAGAGATGCTGTAGCCATTTAGCTACAAGTAAATTATGAATAGGTATAGTTGCAATGATGCAATCCAAGGTCTTGCTGTATTTTGGCCAATCTGCTTTACGGAAGTTCCATCACATCACCTTTACATTGTTGATGACTGGAAGGCGAAGGCCAATGCAAATGAGTGACGGCCTGTGTTGTTGATTATGTGGGATGTCATCCAGGAATAGGCACTGTGCTGGTTGGGGTGACTATTAAAGGAACTGACCCAGCACAGGTCAGGTGAGTAATTCCAGCCACATTTGGCTGAATAGAACATTCCTCATTGCTTGGGGTCATTTATCAGGCTGAGGTCATTTACGGAGGCCCACTTTAGGGCTGTTCACCATCACTGTCTGGTACTGAGTAACCCCAGTCAGTGTGGTGGCTGTTGAAGTCTCCCACGTAGGTAGCTAGATGGGACAGTATTGGCAGAACTTGCTGTTCCCAGCGGGGACTTGGAGGCTTTGCAATATGTAGACTGCTGACCCAAATTGTATCACAGAACATGATTGATAGCAGGGCGGTTGCATCGGCAATGTTGGATCGGACATAGGTGGTACAACCGTATTTAGAGGGGAGTAGCACAGTACGTCAAAGCCTTTGATGTAATAATAACCTGCTTCTTCAGTTCCAAAATGGGTCTCTTGTAGGCAAATGATCTCAATGGAGTGTTGGGTAGCAATACATCCAATGAAGTTTCGCTTGGCAGCTGATAGTCCCTCAACATAGATTCGGAGAGCATGCCATATTACCATAAAGCCAGAGGGCTGCTCAGTGTTGAGACTGGCGGCTCTGGGGACCTGGGTTTCCGCATGGGGGTTCTTTCGGAGTCCTTTAATTTTCTCTTGGAATTCAGTCTGCTGGTAGGATCATTAGCTTCCCCAGGAGTACCTGGGTACTGACGGGGGTGGGGTCTAGGGGGCGCGATGTGAATGCTGATCCATTGTCCCCCTACGCTTGCAGTAAGACAGCTTCATTTTTATACTCCAATCCCTTTTGTAATAAAGGTGAATATACCATTTATTTCCTAATTGCTTGTTGTACCTGCATGTTACAGTGATAATCTTATGTTCTTAAGTTAACTGTCTGTGACTTGTGTGCAAAGACAACCAGGTCCCTCTGAATACTAACATTTCCTAGCCTCTCAGCATTTAAAGAATGCTGTCTGCTTTTTTAGAATTCCTTATACAGTGGATAACTTTACAATTCCCCACATTATATTCCATCTGCCATGTTCTTGCCCACTCATTTAATCTGTCTTTATCCCTTTGCAATCTCTTGGCATCCTGCTCACAACTTACTTACCTAACTTTACACTGTCAGCAAAAATGGATACATTAGTCAATTCCCTCTTCTAAGTCCATACAGATTGAAAATAGCTGAGTCTCAAGCACTGATCCTTCCGATGCCCTGCAACTTACAGCCTGCCTACGTAAAAATGACATGTTTATTCCTCATCTCTGTTTTCTGTCCATTAATCAATCCCTGCTAATATATTACCCTCCCAAATCCCATGAGCCCTACATCTTGGTAACAACCTCCTGTTTGTTGTTGTTGAGTCTGAATGTTGTTGAAATTTGGGTCAAAATGTAAATGATTCCAGTTCCCCAGTCACCACCACTACCATCTCTGAGGCCAATGGCGCAGGTCATGCCCAATCAAATAAGGCTGCTTCATTTTCATAATATTTTGCTCCAGGCGTATCTCATACTTCACTGGGAATGCCAGGGCCATTTTGTCGAGTGTTAGCAGCCAGTGAATGCTGGCTACCCATTGTGCACTATGTACTTTGCTGGCCTGGAGAGAGGGCTAAGTGGCATTGGGCAGTGGGACAACAGGCAAGGAGGACATTGATGCCAGAGTGCTTTGAGTAGTAGCGGGTGGCAATTTGTAAGACAATAGGTGGAATTGTCCCTGAATTGCTCTAAGTGCAGTAGCAGGCGTGGAAATCAGTGCTTTTCCCGCTGGCTGCAATGGCAGGTTTTCACGCCATATCGTCCAGGTCCCGCCTCATAAATTATGTATCCATATGAAACCCGCATGATCGCTGGTGGGCAGCCTCTGGTTCGCCCACCCTGATGTGACCTCACCGCTTCTTCACTCCAGGCACCATATCCAAATGGCCACAGTGCGCACTGTTCTCAATGCTTGCAGACCAGGGCAGCTCCGTTGCACAGATGACCCCAAATCCTAAGAAGAGCGCTGCTCCCAGTTTAGTGATGCCTCAGTTGAGCACCTGCTGGATGCCACGATGTCCCCAGCCCTGCTTTGGGGCAGCAGCATCACCAATCCTGGCAGTGGTGGTCAGTGCAAACGCTGCCCAGAAAAGGTTGGGCATCCATTGCAGAAAGAGGTTGAATGACCTCATCCATTTCGCCAGAGTAAGTCAACCTTCTAATCGCTCTCAACTCACACACTCACAAGACCATCACACATCCACAGGGATCTCAATCACTGCCAGCTCAATGAACATCACCATGTGGGGAGGCGATGGTATAATGGTATTATCACTGACTAGTATTCCAGAGACCCAGGGCAATGCTCTGGGTACCGGGTTCGGATACCACTATGGCAGATGGTGAAATTAGAATCCAAAACAAAAGTCTGATGACGACCATGAAACCATTGCCGATTGTTGTAAAAACCCATTTGGTTCACTAATGTTCTTTACCTGGTCTGGCCTTCCTGTGACTCCAGACCCACAGCAATGTGGTTGACTCTTAAAAATGCCCTCTGAACAAGGGCAATTAGGGATGGCCAATAACTGCTGGCTTAGCCAGCTAATAAAAAAAAAACTCATTCTCATGTACCCTCACATTTCCATATGGCCTCATTCTCTCTGCTGATCTCGTCCTCATTCCGTCCATGGCTCCACAAACTACCCACAAACACCAACCATCCATATCATCTACCCCGCCATGTGTGTTGCTCACACCCTCTCCATTGGTCTTTATGCAGGACAGGATCGGCCATTGGGCACTAGGCACCAATGGGTGCACCAATAAAAGGGAGAGGTCCCAGACCAGGGATGGTATAATAGAACTCAAGGTCCTCAGCGACTTCGAAAACAGAGCCATCGCGCTGGCCGGGGACTATGTTGACTATTCCTGTGGCAACGGTGAGGATGTCGGTAAGCACCCACATGAGGATCCTGCACCAGATCATCCCTCTGTCAACACCTCTGTGAATGCACTGCTCTGTATGTTACTTGGCTGCCTGAACTAATAATCTCCGCTTTCTCTCCTAGGCGCATCTGCCACACGCCCGACACCCTTGGGCAACCAGGACACCGCCTCCAGCCCCAAGACCACCTTGGATGAGGACCCTGAGGTTGGCACCTTAGAAGCCCCATCACAGCACTCACCTACACTGTCTATCAGCGCAGAGACACACACCTAGGTCGTACCGAGATCTAGAGCAGGCTTGGGATCACAATCTGATCCACAGCAGGCAAAGGTAGGGACATCAGAAGTCGACGACACTCGGAGGACTGCTGGAGGCCACAGTTCTGCTGAGTCCGAGTCAGATGATGAGTCTCCAGACTCGGTCCTCAATCAGTTGATGGAGCTGCAGCGACAAGCACGGGAATATCAGGAAGGGATGTCAGCTCACTCCTCAGATTGCAAGAGATGATGAAGGAGCCCATTCGCCTTCAGTCCGAGGTGATTGCATTGTCATGCCAATGCACCAATGTCAACCTTGGCAGGATGGCAACCGCCAAAGAGACCTTGGTCATGGGCATCAGTCCTGCACTGCTGCGTGGGATGAACTCCATCGCTGAAGCCATGGCTGGCCTCCAGCAGTGTCAATGCGAGAGGGGTGCGAGGCAGCTTGATTTCACTCCAGCTTCCCCTTCTCCTCAAAGAGTCAGCCACAGTCCCTTGGGGCACCCATAGAGAGGAGGACCAGCAGCTGAATATCCCGGGGCCATCCACCCAGTTGACTCCAGGAGTGTCCCGCCAATCCAACTCCCCACTTCCTGTGACAGTATCAGCTCCAGCTCCATGGGCCTGCCCCACAGCAGGACACCTGAAACAGGCCGGGGCCCTCCAGGTCTTGGCCTTCCAGAGGATGCCCGCCAAGGTCATCACAGAGAACAGGACTTTGCAGTTAGTGTGGTCACAAATGTTAATTCCAAGTGGGCATATGTGGTGAACCATGGATCCATTGAGCATGATAAGGAACCACCAGTCGTACCTTCAGACAATGTTGATGGGAGAAATAGGGTATGAGCGACAGAGTACTGAAGCTTAATTGTGCTCGATATTGGAAACTACGCATGACCCTGAGGGCTTCATGGTGTCAGAGATTTTTCAATTCACCAGGGCTAGCGATGCCCATGAGGGCACAATGTCTGTGTTAAAGGGGAGGCATGTTAATGCCTGGCATGTGATTGTTTGAATGTCGTCATCCTCAGGTGGTCCACATCCATAGTAGGGTGAGAAAAAAAATATAGGTCACCATCCCTGATTGAGAGTGCCAGATATCAGTGGGATTGAGAAGGAGGTGACATGGAGGATTGACTCTTCTGTACATGGGCCAACACCTGCTGAACCTCCACAGCTGCCTTGGCACAAGTCCCACCCATCAGTTGCACCATTGATGTTACTCAATGCATAATCGCGTTGCTGAAATGGATTGCCTCAAGGAGCGTAGTCTAAATGAACTACCTACGAGCTCACTCATAATAGTGGTTCAGCTCCTGCATCATCTAGGCTGCCGTTGTGACTGAGATGCTGCAGAGATACTTGAAGAGTCAGCACCTTTGGACCTTTGATGGCACCACACCCTCCCTCCAGACAGTGCCTCATCTCGCGAGGAAGCATGCTCCCAAGGCTTCATCAACCTTCAAAGGATCACACTAAGAAGAGCCTGAAGTGAAACTATTGACTCTCACTTTGAAGTGCATAGTTGAAAAGATAGGAGTTGCAAGGCTCCTGTTCATGTTGGCCTCTTATGTAGGCCACTTGTCCAAGAGGATGCTCACTCCATCTCGTCATACTCCTCCTGGAATCTTGTGGCTATGAGGCCCTCTTGCACATGCCTGCCTTGTCTGCCTGTGCTATGGCTTCTTCATTTGCAGCATTGGCTTCCTCGAACTCATTGCTGTCATCCCCTTTTGAGGTCCTCCTCATTGGAGGAGATGTGCAGCTCCTCCAAGTCATCCCTCTTTGCGGTGTCAGGTTGTGTAGCGTGCAGCAAACCACGATGATCTGCGACACCCTCTGGGTAGTGTACCGGAGTGCTCCACCAGGTCTGTCCAGGCACCAGAATCGCATCTTTAGTATCCTTATGGTGTGCTCAACTAATGTCCACGTAGCAGAGTGAGCCTTATTGTACCTTCTCTCTGCAGGAGCCTGAGGCTGCCACACAGGCAACATCAACCATGTCCTTTGCGGGTACCCTTTGTCCCCGAGGAACTAGCCCTGGATCCTGTGTGGTGCCTCTAAGATCTCCGAGATCTGCAATCTAATCAAGATTTGAGTCGGGGCTCTTCCTGGATATCTGGTGTAAACCTGCAGGATTTGTTTGTTATGGTCGCACATCAGCTGTACATTGAGTGAGTGGAAGCCTTTCATGTTTAATTATTGTAGTGCCTTCTGCCAGGCAGCTTTGATAGCCACATGAGTGCAGTCGATGATACCCTGCATCTGTGGGAACCTGGAAATCTCTGCAAAGGCCAGTGCTCTGGCGTCCTGCATGCTTGAGCTCTGTTGAAGTTGATGTAATTGTGGGCGTGGCTAAAAAGGCATCTGTGACCTCATGTATGCATTTGCGTGTAGATGCCTGAGAGATCCCACAGAGGTTCCTCGTCAAGCCTTGGAAGGAGCCACTGGCTTAGGAGTTGAGTCCAGCTGTTACTTTTACAGCCACTGGCAATGGGTGTCCTCCGAGCCCACATGGTGCCAATTCGTTGAGAATGTGGCAAATGAGTTATCAGATCCTTGGACATGCAGAGCTGTCGGTGACACTGGTTCTCGGTCATCTTCAGATAAGACAGGCGATGTCTATATACCCAGGCTCTAGCGAGGTGCCTACGCACTGCGTTTCTGCTCTCCACATCCTCTGCGTCCAAAGGGGGCCCTGCTTGGTCTTGAGGGTTTTGCTCCTCCCTTTGGCGAGCCAGCCTCTTCTGTCGCAATCTCCTCCTTCTCTCATGCCTGTTTGCAATTATGCAGGCAGCAGTGAATCCAGCCTTCACATTCCTGGTGGCCTCCTCTCTGCAGTATCCCTGAGGAACAGACGAGAGTCAGGACTCATCTGCAATACTGATCTTTCTGTCAATGACTTGTGAGCAATTGTGGGTTCATGGCCCAACTACTCGCCACAGAAACGATCTACAATGCAGGGTGTGTATCAAAGTGCTCCCCCTCACTAATCATGAGCAACTGCTATGAGATTGCTTTGGTCATGTGCCTGGATGTGCTGCTTTCAGCCCAGGCACTGGCATCCTCATACAGGCCACGTACCCGCTTTGCCAAATAAGCTCTCGCCCTGCAGCCATTGAAAAGACATCCCTGCCTCACTGCTGCTCTGGTGGTTTGAGACTTTCGTGTTAGTCCCCCTGAAACCGATGTGGTGCTGCCAGCAAAGCCTGGCACAGGATACCATGAGCGTTGCCCGGAACAAGGTAGGCGATTGGTCCTCGAATTGAGGAGTGAAGTGCAGGTTGCCAGGTGCAATTCGCTTATGTACCGTTGTGAAACACATTGGCATGATTGCACGCTAATGTGGTGACATGATCAAGCATGGGGGTATGATTCCAGCGAGCAGGGGTTATAAATACATGCAGAAAATGACATTCCCCATGTTCAGCAGCGGAGACCACGACTCGCCATTGGCAGTAGAAGTAGACGATTGCAAACTGGTTTTACAATGACGTAAAACCGATTTTTGCGAGATTTTCCATTCCTGCCCACCATGACGGAATATCTTTTTTTTTGTGGAATACCCTGGCCGATGTGTTTTTCTGTTATTTATTCATTCATGGGTTTAGGCGTCGCTGGCTGGGCCAGCATTTATTTCCCATCCCTAATTGCCCTCGAGAAGGTAGCAGTGAGCTGCCTTCTTGAAGTGTTGCAGTCCATGTCATAGTCATAGAGGTGACAGTCATAGAGGTCTACAGCACAGAAAAAGGCCCTTCGGCCCATCGAGTCTGTGCCAGTCAAACAAGTACCTAACTATTCTAATCCCATTTTCCATCACTAGGCCCATAGCCTTGTACACCATGGCATCGCAAGTGCACATCCAAATACTAGTCAAATGTTATGAGGGTTTCTGCCTCTACCACCCTTTCAGGCAGTGAGTTCCAGATTTCCACCACCCTCTGGGTGAAAAAATTCTTCCTCATATCCCCTCTAAACCTCCTGCCCCTTAGCTTAAATCTATGCCCCCTGGTTATTGATCCCTCCATCAAGGGGAAAAGTTCCTTCCTGTCTACCCTATCTATGCTCCTCATAATTTTATACACCTCAATCATGTTACCCCTCAATCTCCTCTGCTCCAGTGAAAATAACCCCAGTCTATCCAATCTCTCCTCATAACTAAAACTCCAGCCCAGGCAACATCCTGGTAAATCTCCTCTGCACTCTCTCTAATGCAATCACATCCTTCCTATAATGCAGATTCCAGAACTGCATGCAATACTCTAGTTATGGCCTAACCAGCGTTTTATACAGTTCCAGCATAACCTCCCTGCTCTTATATTCTATGCCTCGACTAATAAAGGCAAGTATCCCATATGCCTTCTTAACCACCTTATCTACCTGTCCCGCTACCTTAAGGGGCCGGTGGACATGCACACCAAGGTCCCTCTGATCCTTGGTACTTCCCAGGGTCCTGCCATTCATCGTGTATTCCTGTGCCTTGTTTGTCCTGCGCAAGTGCATCACCTCACACTTATCCAGATTAAATGCGCTGCCTGGGAGGGTGGTGGAGGCGGGTTGCCTCACATCCTTTAAAAAGTACCTGGATGAGCACTTGGCATGTCATAACATTCAAGGCTATGGGCCAAGTGCTGGCAAATGGGATTAGGTAGGTAGGTTAGGTGTTTCTCACGTGTCGGTGCAGACTCGATGGTCCGAAGGGCCTCTTCTGCACTGTGATTCTGTGAAATTCCATTTGCCGCTGATCAGCCCATCTGACCAGCCCGTCTATATCTTCCTCACTATTTACCATCCCACCAATTTTCGTGCCATCCGCGAACTTACTGATCAACCCTCCTACATTCAAGTCTAAATCATTTATATATACCACAAACAGCAAGGGACCCAACACTGATCCCTGTGGAACCCCACTGGACTCAGGCATCCAGTCACAAAGTCACCCCTCGATCATCACCTCCTGCCTCCTGCCACTCAGCCAATTCTGGATCCAATTTGCCAAATTGCCTCGGATCCCATGGGGTCTAACCTTCGTTATCAGTCTCCCATGCGGGACCTTATCAAAAGCCTTGCTAAAGTCCAAGTAGACTACGTCAAATGTACTGCCCTCATCTATGTACCTGGTCACCTCTTCGAAAAATTCAATCAAATTGGTCAGACATGACCTCCCCTTAACAAAACCATGCTGACTGTCCTTGATTAATCCCTGTCTCTCCATGGGTAGATTAATTCTGTCCCTCAGAATTGCTCCTAATAGTTTCCCCACCACTGAGGTTAGACCGACTGGCCTGTAGTTCCCTGGTTTATCCCTTCCTCCCTCCTTGAATAACGGTGCCACGTTGGCTGTCCTCCAGTCCTGTGGCACCTCTCCTGTGGCCAGAGAGGTATTGAATATTATTGCCAGAGCCCCTGCTATCTCCTCCCTTGCCTCACTCAATGGCCTGCGATACATTTCATCCAGGCCTGGAGATTTATTTACTTTTAAGCCTGCCAGACCATGACGCCGGTACACCCGCAGTAATGTTAGGAAGGGAGTTCCAGGATTTTGACTGAATGACAGTGAAGGAATGGTAATATTGTTCCAAGTCAGGATGGTGTGTGACGAGGAGGGGAATTTGCAGGTGATGGTGTTCCCATGCATCTGCTGCCCTTGTCCTTCTAGGTTGTAGGAGTCGCTTGTTTGGAAGGTGCTGTCGAAGGTGCCTTGGTTAGTTGCTGCAGTGCATCTTGTAGATGGTACACACAGTGTTGTTGGAGCTGCATCCATCCATACAAATGAAAATTGCTCCATCACACTCTTGACTTGTGTCTTGTAGATGGTGGACAGGCTTTTAGGAGTCAGAAAGTCAGTTACTTGCTGCAGAATTCCCAGCCTCTGACCTGCTCTTGGAGCCACTGTATTTATATAGCGGGTCTAGTTCAGTTTCTGGTCAAAGCTAACCCCCAGGATGTTGATAGTGGGAGATTCAGTGATGGTAATGCCATTGAATGTCAAAAGGAGATGGTTGGATTCATTCTTATTGGAGATGGTCATTGCCTAGCACTTGTGTGATGTGAATGTTACTTGCCACTTGTCAGCCCAAGCCTGAACATTGCCGAGCTCATTTGGGCATGGACTACTTCAGTATCCGAGGAGTCATGAATGGTGCTGAACTTTGTGCAATCATCAGCGAGCATCCCCACTTCTGACCTTAAGAGGGATGGGAGGTCAATGATAAAGCAGCTGAAGATTGTTGGGCCCAGGACACTATCCTGCGGTGATGTCCTGGAACTGAGATGATTAACCTCTAACAATCACAACTATTTTCCTTTGCTAGGTATGACTCCAACCAGTGGAGAGTTTTCCCCCTTATTCCCATTGACACCAGTTTTGCTAGGGCTCCTTGATGCCATGCTCAGTCAAATGCTACCTTGATGTCAAGGGCAGGGTTGGATTTGTCCTGCTTTTTTTTGGGCAGGATATACCTGGGCAATTTAGCCAGCAATGTCGGGTGGCTGTACTGGGACAGCATGGTTAGGGGTGCAGCTAGTTCTGTGGCACAAATCATCAGTACTGTTGCCAGATTTGTTGTCAGGGGCCATAGCTTTGCAGTATCCAGTGCCTTCAGCCTCTTTTTGGTATCACGTGGAGTGAATCAAATTGGCAGAAGACTGGCAACTGTAATGCTGGGGACCTCAGGAGGAGTCTGAGATGGATCATCCATTCGGCACTTCTGGCTGAAGATGGTTGCAAAAAATGCTTCGGCCTTATACTTTGCACTGATAAGATGCATCATTGAGGATGGGGATATTTGTGGAGCCTCCTCCTCCAGTGAGTTGTTTAATTGTTTACCACCATTCACTGCTGAATATGGCAGGACTGTAGAGCTTGGATCTGATCTGTTGGTCGTGGGATCGCTTGGCTCTATCTAGCGCATGCTCCTTCTACTGTTTGGCATGCAAGTAACCCTGTGTTGTAGCTTCACCAGGTCGACACCTCATTTTTAGTTATGCCTGTTGCTGCACCTGTCGTGCCATCCTGCACTCTTCGTTGAACGTGACCTCATGCATTGCTGCTTAGGTGCATAAGGCACATTATGAGGTTGCTGCCTCATTGATATTAAAGTCAAGGACCTAAATAATCTATGTCACAGCTTCCTGCCCCATTTACACTCAAATCCCATATTGGGGTATCTTGGGCATTTTGTGGGCTCAGCCATTTGTACCCAGTTTTATGAACAGCAACATCTTGGGGGTTACCATTGACCAGAAACTGAACTGGAGCCGCCGTATATACACTGTGGCTACAGAGCAAGTCAGAGGCTGGGAATTCTGCGGCAAGTAACTCATCTCCTGACCCCCCAAAGCCTGACCACCATCTAAAAGGCACAAGTCAGGAGTGTAATGGAATACTCACCACTTGTATGGATGAATACAGCTCCAACAACACTCAAGAAGCTCAACACCATCCAAGACAAATCAGCTCGTTTGATCGGCACCCCATCCACTATCTTAAACGTTGACTCCCTCCAGCACCGATACACAGTGGTAGCAGTGTGCACCATCTACAAAATACACTGTAGCCAATCACAAAGGCTCCTTCGACAGCACCTTACAAATCCACAATATTTACCACCTAGCAAAATAAAGGCAACAGGCACATGGGAAAACCAGGATCTGCAAGTTCGCCTCCAAGTCACTCACTATCCTGACTTGGAACTATATTGCCATTCCTTCACTGTTGCTGACTGAAAATCCTAGAACTCTCTCTGTAACACTTCTATCTATACCACATGGACTGCAGCAGCTCAAGAAGGTGACTCATTACCACCTCCTCAAGGGGAATTAGGGATTGGTAATAAATACTGCCCATTCTAGCGATGCTTACATCCCATGAAAAAAATTAAGAGCCTACCATTTTATTCTTAGTCCCATTAGGTTGGGCATAGTGTGCACAAACCTGAGCCAAAGTTAAACTTTAGCATTGGTATAACTTTGATTGAAAGCTTATGAAAAATCTTTAAAATGATCATACATTTTGCAGTATTGGAATTCCAATGCACTTTACTAATACAAACTGTTCTGTCACTATTCAGTCTTTCATGAAAGATTGCATACAGATTGTAATAGGATAGTAACTAGATGCAAGTGCAGTGAATTTTTGTTAGGACCTAAATTTAAATCCCTGACGACTGAAAATAGGACTTCAGTTAAAACTAAAAATTGATTTTTGCAATTCTCACCCAGCTTTCTTTTATAAGAGGGGGAATCTGATAGCAAACGGACCGATCTCAGAGCATTCAAAAGTGCCTCTTGAAGTCACTTCAGTGAAACGGAGCATTCCATCTTCTAGCCAAAGGCACATAGTGGAAAATAATGGTAACAATTATATTTTCCCAAATCGTTTGCAGTCTGACAGTTGAAAATTAGAATTATTTTGTCATTTTGCTGTCAGTGGCAAAGTGGTGGCACTTAATGCGACCTTGAAGAAAGCTGCTCACAAAGATCTAGTGATCTCTGGCAAGAATTTCATTTTTTCTGATGTATATTTGATTCTGGTGCAACTGGAGGGGATCTCTAGCATCCAGCAACAATCCCATTGAAGGATTCTTACAGACAGTAAAGCAGGAAGAAAATGCATTGGTTATCCTTCACCTTTTAATCATTTTACCGAGAGCGAAATGAAGATTGGACATGGAATTAAGATAGAAAACTAAAACAAAAACTAAAGACATGGAATTTTTAGCAATGGAGAAGTTTGACATTCTACAAACATATAACTAGCTTTTCAGGGTCAGAGGGATTATTGAATAGCAATTAAGACTCAGTAAGGCATTTAAAACCTGGTTACATCGCATTCAAAGATGTGTTAATTTTTAGCGAGTTTAAAAAGTGAAAGATCACTTCTAAAGTCTTCTAAATTTCTAAAGATTTTAATTGCGGGGACTTCAAAAGCATTACTTGTGGAGGAGCAGGGTATCATTGACAGCCAACTTTGGCTTTCTGTGTTTACTGTGCATGTATGGACATCATAAGCTGCTGTCAGCTTCATTGCTGTAATGAGGGTGAATGCTGACAGTTTACCATCATTACGACTGCAAAATCCTAACCTATGTATTAATTAAGCATTTTTATGGAGATAATGTCTTGTAAAATCCTAACTTTTAATTTCCTACTCCAGCATGCGGTTGTGAAAATTGTGCGAGAGAAGTACTTGCAGACGGTGGCCTTTGAGAATAGAGAACAGCTTCAGACATTCCTTAATGAATTATATATTTACTTGGTGGATCAGATGCACTGTTGCCTGCACAAGGTAAAGAACAGCTGAAGTGGGAAAAGCTATGTACCTGTTATTTTTATTTTACCCTTTAACACATTTGATGAGCTCACTAAACTTAACCATATATCAGTAAGTAGTCCAGTCTAACCTCAAAGCACTGTTTGAAGAAATAACGGTGGTGATGACTCAAAGTCAATCAAAAACCTGTGGCAGTCCACTCTTTTAGCAAGAATTTGCAAACTAACTCCACAGAGACAGCCTGCATGCATGTATGAAGTAAAAGTTGCCAGTGCAATGATCCTGTCTCTTCACTTAACACTGCAAAGACATAAGTTGAGTGGACAAGCTTTTGTGTTTTTCACAACCTTGATAGCAACAATCAGTACAGCTGACAACTGTTGAGAGATTGGCAAGCAGAAGGGCTGGCGAATGGAAGGGTTGGTGAGCGGGAGATAAATAGAAAGAGTTAGTATGTTATTAAGAGTTAGAAAGTTATTAAACATATTAATAACTGTACACTTGGTGTACTGTGTACAGTTACTAATGTTTTATAATCCTGTTTTGTGTTTTATATGCAAAAATACCTCTTTGAAGAAATAAATTGCAATTAATCTAGATGTATTTCTAAAATTTTACTTGCAGCCAGAATAAAATTTTCCAATATCCCAATTGACCCTCATTATTTTTCTAGTGAATACTACGAAGTTAGAGTAAAGAAAAACAAACAAATGCTGTTAGAGCGTATTGTCTGACAGGTAATCTGGTGTAGTTTAGGAAAAAACCATTACCATCTGCTCCTGCAGTTTAAATAGATTCCATTGTTGACATTTCCCAAAGGCTGAGCCCATTATGAATGCCTGACTGAATTTCAAAAGCTCCAAACCAATTATCTCAGCAGAGGGACTGAGTTCATATTTTGAATGACAGTTTTAAGAGGCTATTGAAGGATTAGCTGTATTTGGTGTGGTTACCAAATAGGAGTTTGTTTGTTTTTATAACAGATTGATCACTTGAGGGGATTTAAAATCTTCGAATGAGTTTCATGAATGAGAATTTTTTCATTTTCAAGTGTGTGTGGGTGAGCTGCCTTAGATTGTTAAAAGCTTAGTTTATTTTCATTTCCACATGGCACCTGAGGTCTGTCCATAGTGGATACTGGCTGAGTGGCTATGGAGATGGCATGAGAGTATGAGGTGGCGTGGGTGTGAGGGGTGAGGGCTAGGGGGCATCCAGAGATGGCAGGCCCAGCTCGACCACAGCCAGGCCTTGCCCACACCCCACCCCCCATGTTCCCAGAGCGAAAATCATGCATGCAGGGTTTGTTTCCATGGAGGCGGGTGTGCTGAATTCTTGCCTCCATAGCAAAAATCTGGCTAGCAAACTCTGTTTCTCTCTCCAGAGATGCTGCCTGATTGGCTGAGAATTTCCAACATTTTTGTTTTCATTTCAGATTTGCAGCAACCACAGTATTTTGCTTGACTAATCTCTTTAGTCTACCTGCTCCCTCAGGATCAAGTTTATTCACCATCCAGTTGTCTATGACATATATGATGACATCAACTTTTATTCTGTCTTTTCTGGGCTTACTGAACACTCTATACCCTGAATATTAAATTATTTTCCATCCTCTGGTTTATGTGTTCACTCTAATGGCTCACATTAACATGAACTACACTGAGGGACTGGATGACTGCAAAAATTTCTGCTAAGAATGAATGGTTGTTGGTTATAAGGAAATGTTTATGATGAACAGTCAGGAACATTAACTAAAACCTGCACTAAAACCTGTGAATGGCAAGCATGGCACTTTAAAAATTGTCAGAGAGAAGAAGAGTGCAGTGAAATGCACAAATATTGCTCTTCTCAGTGAAGGTGAGTTGAGAAGTGAGGTGACAACAACTTCAAGGGTGAGAAGGGACTAGTTCAAAGTAAGCATAGCGGAGCTGTCACAAAACAGTAGTTGAACCCCACAGTACTTAATTAATTACATGACATAACCCTCATTGTCACTTATTGCTGCAATACCAATGGAATTTTACAGCCACTCATCATTTTTTATTGTATTATATCTGTGCATGATAAGATTTGGTTCTAATTGGATGCCAGTTCAACATATTATTTTATTTCTCAAAGTTCTATGCAAACCTAAATAGACCAATTCTAATACAAGCTGTATTTAAGCAGTTGACACTTGGGGACACTTGGATGTTGTCTCTTGTTGACAGATAGCAAGACAATTTTCCCCTCTTTATAGTCATTTTGTTGCCCTATTATGGTCACAATTGTGACTTTTACAGTTTACTTACCTCATCAAATTTTGGCTTGTGACCCTCGGGTCACTGAGCTGTATTTCGTTGGTCACTTTATGACCCTTAACCCATTGAACAGATTGCTGAACATGTGCAACCATAGGGGCCTCATTCTTATCAGGACTTATTCCGCTGTCTAAAATTAGCATCCTTTTAGACAGTCACAACTATCCTTCATTACATATGCCTCTGCAGAAATACATTACCACACAGCTGGGTAACGTAAGCTATTTAAAATGTGATATTTCTGCTTCCTGAATGGTTTGCTTTAGAAGTTTATCCTGATTTTAGGGGCTTCGGAAATGCTATGTGTAGAAGTATACACTTTTTTGGGTGAATTAACTTTGCCCATCTTGCTTCACTTTACCTTACCCATAATTAATGCATTAGTCATTCTGCCTTAGTTTCAGTAAAAAATTGCAGAAGCGAATATATAGTTGCTAACAGTGCATGTACAATTCAGAAAACACGCAGCCATTTAATTCTTGGCATGTGAGATTGGTGGAAGCTGTGATCTTTAAATTCTCATCACCATTTTACCTACACTTTGAGTAGAATTTTGAATATTTTCTGATTCGGGTCTAAATTATTGTCCTTTTCTTCACCTAGATGTTGCATGTGGACCCTCCAGATCCTATTCCAGAATCAGTTCTTGGCTCTGCACAGTTAAAACACTTTGCTAAAGAAGCTGAAATGAACAAGGACTTTGAACTAGCAAATAAATACCACCAAGAGGTGAGAGATTGTGCAGAAAAGCTGATAATCCAGGGAATCTATAGGGTGAATATCCTTCCATGTTGCTTGAGAACCGTTTTGTTATGATCACATCCTCAGCGGCCAGTTCTCCTGTTGAGCCTAATTTTCATTCTGCAGGCCCGTACTAGGTGCATATGAGGGCACTACGGGGTATGGGAAAGCAACCAAGAGGACATCCTGGTGCTGCCAAGACCGTAAAGCCAGCAGCAACTATAAAGCAGTAGGTAAAATTAAAATACCCAGTAGGTCTTCTGAATTATAAAGGTAATGGGAGCAGAAATTTCCTGTGGACTGCTTCCTGCCTGCTCGAACCTGTGATTTGTATGTCAGTGGCCTTCACGTTTATTTATAGGTGGTGTCCACTGTGGATGAGTCTGTGTTGCTGTGCTTTGGCTGTAATAGCTGCAGCATCCTAAGCAAAAGTCTGGAAATCCCCTGTGGTCTGTATTGGAGAAAATTGGTAAAAGAGCAATATGGCTGTGACACACAGTAGAAAGAATAATAGGAAAAATAAATGTGAGTCTGAAGAATGATGGTGTAGGAACAGGAGGAAGGTGCTGGCTTGACTTTAATATAAAGCTTATCTTTATATTCAAATTTGGGATTGAAACTCTTTCGAGTTACCAACAGTCACAGATTGCATCTCTTTCGAGTACAATCACAGTTCTTGGTTTCCGGGAGTGGAACATGAACCCACAACCCTCTGATTCAAAGGCGAGGGTGCTATGAACTGAGCCACAGCTGACACCTCAAATTTGGGATTGAATGATGTTATGACCACAGCCAGTGTTAATTGCTACGTAAGCCAAATCCCAGAGGGAAACTTGGCTTACAGGCCACAACCTTTTTTTTTGTATTCTGACAACGAGAAGAAGATGTAGCAATCTCAGCAGTAAGAGGTCCAATACCACTTTTGGGTTTTTAAAAATTATAAATAAAAGTTTTATTAAACGTAAGCACACAAGAATACAATTACACAATTAAGGTTAGTCTTACAAAATGTTCCTCCAAAAATATTCTACTTTGTCAAACCTACAAGTAAGTACTTTCCAGGCAACACTCCCTTATGGATGTTTAAATATGAAAAGTTCAGTAATATTATACAAGGCAAACTGCTGTAGCTTCAATAAAGGTGTACCACATGACCTTTATCCTCTTCCATTCTGCTGTGGAATCCACTTCAGAATAAAACTGCTTACTGTAGTCCAAGACTTTTCAATAGCTCAAACAGTTCCAGCTATCTCCAGCTTAACAACTATCCAGCTCAACAGCTCAATAGCTAAAAACCAGCTATGCACAGTAACTCCAATATACCTTTTTACTCTTTCATCTCAATCCCATTGTTCTCACACCCCTTTGAAGCTCAAACCCTTCCAAATATAAGATCTTTCATGTTTCCATCTTGTCTTTGCTTTTGGGTCAATAAAAGTATAATATCCCCACTACTATTTACCTATGGATTCCTGCAAGATGCAAACATTTTCCTTTCTACCTCTGACTCCCCTTTGGAATTCAAACAACTTTTCAGCTTATTTAAAAATGCAAATGTTAGATCTAACATGCTTACTTGTACCTCAAACTAAACACCTTTATCCTTTTCATGTTTCCAAACCCCCAGACAACCTGACTCCAATCAAACCCTTGCCCAGCTTAATTAAATCTCACGCACACGCACCGCCACACACACACCCCAGCCCCCCCACCGCCTTTTTTACAGAATACCACAATATTCCCCAAAATATTTTTTAAACATCCATTCTCACAACGGTTGTGTGGTCAGGTAGGGTATGTTTTTGCTCTGTGACAGAGAAAGAATTGTTATTGGCTTGTGGGGAGATGGTCTGGTAAATAACTTCAGTAGATATCAAACAGACTTTTTACTTAGTTCTGCTTATTTGTCTCCAAATAAGCCATATTGTGAAAAGGTGGGTGATGCCTCCGCCACTGACAATTTTGAAGCAGCAAGACCATTTTTATTCAAAAAGTCAAAAATAAAGACCTTTCTTCTCATCATTGACCTGTGTCCTTAGACAGAGATCACCTAAATAGGTGCTCTGGAAGCAGTCATTCTAGGTTTTTATGGGGGCAGTCTGCCTCTGATCTGCTCCCAGTGCAATTAGAGGAATAAGTGAAGACCTAACTTTTTGTTTTCAATTTTACAAAAGGTTCATAAAACAGGCATTAGGCTCCTTATTAGCAAATTCAAGGTACCTAATGTCTGTTATAGGTGGACATCAGAGCATCTGAATCAAAATAGCACTGGATGTGTTTCCGATGCTGGTTGGGCATGGGAGGTTGCCCCTGAAATTGGACCCCTGCTCCATTTTCCGCTTGGAAAACAGGCACAAGGTTCATTTCCCTTCATTGTCTTCAGGAGTAGGATGCTGAAGATGATCAACTATTTCACACTGGGAATGGGTCACGGACTTAACTCACAATTATCAAAATACGTTTTCTTTTACAGAGATTAGCACGTGATAGGAGCAATGCTGAACACTGGTTTGACTATGGTACTTTCCACCTCCTGTTAAATGACCAAGCCAAAGCAGAGGAGTGCTTCCGTGAGGCTGTTGCTGTAAACCAGGAGCATATATACAGGTCAGAATCACACATGTTAACCATGCCATGCTTACTAACAGTTTTTTAGACAGCCTAATTAGTATAGCTATGCTAAAAATGTAGCTTCACTTTTGACTTTGGGCCTTGATTTTGGTTTGGAGCATACATAAGTTAGGTGGTGGGTAGAGCGATTGCACAGCCTGCTCAACGATGTCATTGGGAGGTCTGAACCATTTTAATTGCTGAAGCTCACTTCAATTAGACAGGTGTACCTCCAGTGCAATTATTGCTGCTGCTTCTGACTATTTAAGCTCTGCATTTGTGCAGATGTGGTTGGTGGGAAGGGTTGGGGGACTCACTCTCCCAAAGATGCTATGTCAGTCACTCAAACCATTCTAAGCACCAGTACAGAGATCTGCATATCAGATGAGTGTACACTGTCACTTGACTTGATGGTAGCCTTGATTCAAAACATGCACAGAATGTGCTTAGTAAAGTTGATACTATGTTTGAATAGACTACACAGCATTTATTATGATTTCTTTGTTTGACTGAATCTGGTGATTTTTTTCTAGCCTTATTCTCTGTGGTATTCTGGCATGCATAAATGAACACTATGAAGATGCTGACAATTTCTTTGAGAGTGCCAGGAGCTTTGAACCAAGTAGTGTGTTAGCTTGGACGATCCAGGGTAAGACTCAATTCACATTCCAATTCACTATCATGTCTCTTAAAGTAGTAACATGCAAAACCTAGCATGAGAAACCATTTGATTCCGAGCATTATTACAACCCATTCAGGAGAATGCGTGTCAGGATTTACCCTTCTGTGGACAAGAGGGAAGTACCTTGATAGTCCCTTCTTGAAGACAGTTATAATCGTCGCAGTCCTGAAGTCAGGAATCCCCTCAAATCCACAGGATAGTGCATGGAGCGTAAGTCCACCAGCTCTGAAGACCTCAGCTGGAAGACCATCGGGCCCACAAACTTTGTTGTTTTCATCCATTTGATTGCTTTTTGTAGCTTTCTCATCAATGGTGATTCACCCATGGATTCTACTGGAGAGTGCCATCTGCCACTTTTTTTTCTTTGTTCTTTCATTGGATGTGGCCATCGCTGGCAAGGCCAGCATTTGTTGCCCATCCCTAATTGCCCTTGAACTGCGGGGGGTTAAGAGTCAACCACATTGTTGTAGGTCTTGAGTCACATGTAGGCCAGACTAGGTAAGGATGGCACTTAAGGACATTAGTGAACTAGATGGGTCTTTACAACAATCAATGATAGCTGTCATGGCCACCATCACTGAGACTAGTTTTATATTCCAGATTTATTAATTGAATTCACATTCCACCAGCTGCCTTGGTGGGATTTGAACCCATGTCCCCAGACCATTAGCCTTGATTACCAGTCAGTATTTTAAGGTTGGACGGGCAGGTTCATTAACTAGCTAAATTACTTTTTAATGGTATCACTTGGCCGTTGACAGGTCGGCGAGTGCACAGCTGATTCGGCTGCACCCCCGCCGACCTGAAAATTGAAATGAGGCAGGATGACATAGGGAGTTCCCCCCGACGTCATCCCGCGTCATTTTATGCGTCGGCAAGCAGGCCCCGCCCCCCATTCGCCGACCTCAATATCCTGGCCAATGTGGCTTTAGACCTTCTAGAGGAATCTCTGACATGGTCAAATACAAGAAAAATGTCAAGAACGACAACAGGAACTCTTCATTACATTCATAAACCGGACCAAAGCATTTGACTCAATAAATCATGAGGCTCTGTGGATTATGCTCCAAAGATTTGGATGCCAGGAAACTTTATCACAATCCTGCACTGCTTCACGATGATACACTGCAATTGTCTTGAGTGGGAGATCTGAAACAGATGCCTTCAAAATCTGGACTGGGGTCAAGTAAGGCTGTGTAATAGCCCCCATACTATTTACAATCTACCTGACTGTCTATTCACTTCATCAAAGATCAATTACCCTCTGGTGTGAGTATTAAATACCACTTAGATGGAAAACTCTTTAACCTCAGTCGCCTCCATGCCAAAACTAAACTGACCACCATGGACATACATGATCTACAGTTTGCAGATGACTGCAGTGTCATTGACCACTCTGCAACAGATTTGCAAGCCACTCTTGATCATTTCAATTCTTCATACAAGAGACTTGGTCTGTCCTTGAATGTTGCCAAAACAAAACTCCTACATCAATCCACAGCTGGTCAGCTATTCCCCTCCCATTTATGTTGAAGTAGAGACTCTGAAATATATTGAGCACTTCCCATACTTTGGCATCCACTTCTCTCAAAAGGCTAGCTTTGACGAGGCGATCCAACACCAGATCAGCTGCACCAGCTCAGCCTTCCTCAAACTACAGAAGTGAGTGTTTGATAACAAAGACCTCCACAAGTCAACAAAAGTCCGAATGTACAGAGCAATTGTTGTCACCGCATTCCTGTACTGCAGTAAGACCTGGCCTGTGTATCAGTGACACATATAACAGCGCTAGAGTAGTTCCATCAGTAATGGGTGTGGGGAGATGGGAGATGGCATTGTGGTACATCAGAATCCAGAGGCACAAGCTAACACTCTGGGGACATGGGTTCAAAGGTGGAATTTAAAATTCAATTAGTAAAACTGGAATATAAAGTTAGTCTCAATAATGGCGACAATAAAACTATCAGATTGTTGTAAAAACCCATCTGGTTCAGTAATGCTCTTTAGGGAAGGAAGTTTGCCATCCTTACCCGTTCTGGCCTACATGTGACTCCAGATCCACAGCAGTGTGGTTGATTCTTGATTTCCCTCTGAAATGGCCTAGCAAGCCACTGAGTTCAAAAGGCAATGCGGGCTGAAGAACAAATGTTGGCATTGCCAGTGACGTCCATGTCCCATGAAAAAATAAAGAGAAAAATACCTCTGCTGCAGCCTCTGCATTCAATGGGAGGAACATTGAACAATTCCTAGTGGCCTTCTTGAAAAAGCCAGCTCCACAAGCATTCAGGCAAAATTCCTGCAAAATCAGCTTCGCTGAACTGGATGGCCAAAAAGCCTCATTCCCCATCAGGCCCTGTTTTCTCAACTCTCAAATGGCCAGCTTTCCAGGGGAGGACAAAGAAAATGCTTCAAAGGAACTCTGAAGCTCTCCTCGAAGCATGGCAGCATTGACATTACTGACTGGGAGGAGCTGTAACCAATTGTTCAAAATGATGACAACTTGTCCATCGTGCTACATCGCACTTTGAGTCCAAACACCTTAACGATGAGGTAGAGCGACGGCAGAGAACGAAAGAAAAGGAAGCAAATCCTGCACTCCAGATCCCACTACCTCTTGGGACGTCCTGCTCAATGTGCCCAAAGAACTTGGGTCAAGAATCGACCTGTTCAGTCACGTGAAGACCCGTGGCAGAAACTTGCTACCCTGAGTAGACATCATCCTCAAAATGAGGAATAGCTGAAAATGACAACCCCATCTTTTTCCATATGATTTCTTATTAGGGACCAAATGGCCTACTCCTGCTACTATTTCCTATGTACTGATGTGATTTAGTTTGCATAGCAAAAAGATTCTTCCTTGTGTAATTACACTACAGTTAATACTGAATTTTAAATAAAGGATGTCTGGTCAATTTCTTGCTACATCTCCCCGTGCTTTCAATGTACTGCAAGAAAATAGTTATATTTAGAACACTTATCCTTTTTTATGTGCTTCATAAGATAGTTTGTGACTAACCAGTCTGTTAGCTTACCCCTCTTTCAGTATGTGCCGCACAGAATTGCTGAAGCTAGATATAATTCAGTTTGTTCGTAAGGTGCTCAATTAAATATCACATTCACTCATATGCACACAATGGTACACAACTCATACATACTCATTCGTCATGTGTGTACGCAACAAACATGAATTTTGAAAAACTGTTCAAATTGGGATGTCAACTAATACGATTAGTTTGAGCATTGTTCTCAATTGCACATATTTACATATATGTATTTAATTATGTAAGTAGCATTTAACATCCTCTTATGCCGAATTACACTGCCATAGTATTCACAAAGTTGCCTTTGAGAGGTACATGAGCTTAAATTTGTGTGTGCAACATGTGATTTGTCTATTTCCCCTACGTTGGTGTCTCAGTTAGGCCTCCCCTTGTAATACTTCTATACCTTCAAATTACAGGTGGGTGGTGGCAAGTGCAGAGGTAAAGTGTCCTTCTTAAGCAAGATCTGCACCATTTCAGTCATTGTATGTCTTTTAATTGTAAGCCCTGCCAGTCTCACCATGTACTCTCTGAGAGCGCAGTTTGTGAAAATGCTGGGCTTCACCAGTCCTGCTAAGGATATGCAAAATCAATCAATGAGGCAGCTAGGCTTACAAAGCAGCCCCTTTGCCAGCCTAGCTAAAAGGTGCCTGCCAATGCACATTCAATGGGAACAAGTAGATTTGAATGGGAGGTACTGCCTGGAAATACTTGAGCTAGTGACTTAACTTGAAGTATGTGTTTAAAAGCAGTTATTCACCTAAATATTTTCTTTCAATTAATATTGCAGGCGGAAGAGGGAAACTTCAGAATCTAATTCTGATGGGAATTTGATCAGATCTAGATATCACCTGCATGTTTTTACTTTTTAATAACATGTAACTTAATCTGCCTCTAGTTTTTAATGGAATAATTGTGTTCAGGGCTGTTCTATGAAAGTCAAGATCATGCAATTCTGTCCGAAATGGCCTTCGCCGAGGCAAGAAAGCTTCAAACGGCAGCTGAGACTCTGAAAAAGTCTCTGGATGAAGTGATCATTGACCAGGCGAAGGTAACCGAGGTTCCAGAAGCTGAACCTGAGAACGATAAAAAAGGTGAAAAGGCATCTATATTTCACTTTTTCATGAAATTTATTATATCCTCCAAGTGTCTGTGGGCAGCCCTTCCCCTTTGGCCATTTAGGACTTTTTTTATGCTGCTGAAAAGAGAGATGTTACCATAGCTTTTCGTCTTTTTTTAATATTGATTCACGGGATGTGTGCATTATCAGTAATTTATTCAGCAGGTCTGGCAGCATCGGTGGAGAAGAAATCAGTTAACGTTTCGAGTCTTCATGACCCTTCGGCAGAACTGAGTATAGTTAGGAGAAAGGTGAAATATAAGCTGGTCTAAGGTGGGGGGGCGGGGGGAGAGAGAAGTTGAGGGTGTGGTGATTGTGGAGATAAGCAAGCAGTGATAGGAGCAGATAATCAAAAGATGTCACAGACAAAAGGATCAAAGAGGTGTTGAAGGTGGTGATATTGTCTAAGAAAAGTGCTAATTAAGAATGGAAGACGGGATACTCAAGGTACAGCTCTAGTGGGGGTGGGGTGGAAAGACTAACAAAGTTTTAATTTTAGATTTAAAAATAATGGAAATAGGTGGGAAAAGAAGAATCTATATAAATTATTGAAAAAAAAGGGAGGGGGGAGAAACGGGGTGGGGATGGGGGGAGGGGGAGTTTAAGATCTAAAGTTGTTGAATTCAATATTCAGCCCGGAAGGCTGTAAAGTGCCTAGTCGGAAGATGAGGTCCTGTTCCTCCAGTTTGCGTTGGGCTTCACTGGAACAATGCAGCAAGCCAAGGACAGACATGTGGGCAAGAGAACAGGGTGGAGTGTTAAAATGGCAAGCGACAGGGAGGTTTGGGTCTTTCTTGCGGACAGACCGCAGGTGTTCCGCAAAACGGTCGCCCAGTTTGCGCTTGGTCTCTCCAATGTAGAGGAGACCGCATTGGGAGCAACGAATGCAGTAGACTAAGTTAGGGGAAATGCAAGTGAAATGCTGCTTCACTTGAAAGGACTGTTTGGGCCCTTGGACGGTGAGGAGAGAGGAAGTGAAGGGGCAGGTGTTGCATCTTCTGCGTGGGCATGGGGAGGTGCCATAGGTGGGGGTTGAGGAGTAGGGAATGATGGAGGAGTGGACCAGGGTGTCCCGGAGGGAACGATCCCTACGGAATGCCGCCAGTGGGGGTGAAGGGAAGATGTGTTTGGTGGTGGCATCATGCTGGAGTTGGCGGAAATGGCAGAGGATGATCCTTTGAATGCGGAGGCTGGTGGGGTGATAAGTGAGGACAAGGGGGACCCTATCATGTTTCTGGGAAGGAGGAGAAGGCGTGAGGGCGGATGCGCGGGATATGGGCCGAACACGGTTGATGGCCCTGTCAACGACCGTGGGTGGAAAACCTCGGTTAAGGAAGAAGGAGGACATGTCAGAGGAGCTGTTTTTGAAGGTAGCGTCATCAGAACAGATGCGACGGAGGCGAAGGAACTGAGAGAATGGGATGGAGTCCTTACAGGAAGCGGTGTGTGAGGAGCTGTAGTCGAGGTAGCTGTGGGAGTCGGTAGGCTTGTAATGGATATTGGTGGACAGTCTATCATCAGAAAATGAGACCGAGAGGTCAAGGAAGGGAAGAGAAGTGTCAGAGATGGACCATGTGAAAATGATGGAGGGGTGGAGATTGGAAGCAAAATTAATAAATTTTTCCAGGTCCCGACGAGAGCATGAAGCAGCACCGAAGTAATCATCGATGTACCGGAGAAAGAGTTGTTGGAGGGGGCCGGAGTAGGACTGGAACAAGGAATGTTCCACATACCCCATAAAGAGACAGGCGTAGCTGGGGCCCATGCGGGTACCCATAGCCACACCTTTTATTTGGAGGAAGTGAGAGGAGTTAAAGGAGAAATTGTTCAGTGTGAGAACAAGTTCAGCCAGACGGAGGAGAGTAGTGGTGGATGGGGATTGTTGGGGCCTCTGTTCAAGGAAGAAGCTAAGGGCCCTCAGACCATCCTGGTGGGGGATGGAGGTGTAGAGGGATTGGACATCCATGGTGAAGAGGAAGCGGTTGGGGCCAGGCAACTGGAAATTGTTGATGTGACGTAAGGTGTCAGAGGAATCACGGATGTAGGTGGGAAGGGACTGGACAAGGGGAGAGAGAAGGGAGTCAAGATAACGAGAAATGAGTTCCGTGGGGCAAGAACAGGCTGACACGATCGGTCTGCCAGGACAGTTCTGTTTATGGATTTTGGGTAGGAGGTAGAAGCGGGCCATCCGAGGTTGGGCGACTATCAAGTTGGAAGCTGTGGGAGGAAGATTTCCAGAGGAGATGAGGTCAGTGACAGTCCTGGAAACAATGGCTTGATGTTCTGCGGTGGGGTCATGGTCCAGGGAGAGGTAGGAGGAAGTGTCTGCGAGTTGGAGTTAACACTCCACCCTGTTGCCTCGACTACAGCTCCTCACACCCCGCTTCCTGTAAGGACTCCATCCCATTCTCTCAGTTCCTTCGCCTCCGTCGCATCTGTTCTGATGATGCTACCTTCAAAAATAGCTCCTCTGACATGTCCTCCTTCTTCCTTAACCGAGGTTTTCCACCCACGGTCGTTGACAGGGCCCTCAACCGTGTCCGGCCCATATCCCGCGCATCCTCCCTCACGCCTTCTCCTCCTTCCCAGAAACATGATAGGGTCCCCCTTGTCCTCACTTATCACCCCACCAGCCTCCGCATTCAAAGGATCATCCTCCGCCATTTCCGCCAACTCCAGCATGATGCCACCACCAAACACATCTTCCCTTCACCCCCCCTGATGGCATTCTGTAGGGATCGTTCCCTCCGGGACACCCTGGTCCACTCCTCCATCATCCCCTACTCCTCAACCCCCACCTATGGCACCTCCCCATGCCCACGCAGAAGATGCAACACCTGCCCCTTCACTTCCTCTCTCCTCACCGTCCAAGGGCCCAAACAGTCCTTTCAAGTGAAGCAGCATTTCACTTGCATTTCCCCTAACTTAGTCTACTGCATTCGTTGCTCCCAATGCGGTCTCCTCTACATTGGAGAGACCAAACGCAAACTGGGCGACTGCTTTGCAGAACACCTGCGGTCTGTCCGCAAGAAAGACCCAAACCTCCCTGTCGCTTGCCATTTTAACACTCCACCCTGTTCTCTTGCCCACATGTCTGTCCTTGGCTTGCTGCATTGTTCCAGTGAAGCCCAACGCCAACTGGAGGAACAGGACCTCATCTTCCGACTAGGCACTTTACAGCCTTCCGGGCTGAATATTGAATTCAACAACTTTAGATCTTAAACTCCCCCTCCCCCCATCCCCACCCCGTTTCTCCCCCCTCCCTTTTTTTTCAATAATTTATATAGATTCTTCTTTTCCCACCTATTTCTATTATTTTTAAATCTAAAATTAAAACTTTGTTAGTCTTTCCACCCCACCCCCACTAGAGCTGTATCTTGAGTGTCCTGTCTTCCATTCTTAATTAGCACTTTTCTTAGACAATATCACCACCTTCAACACCTCTTTGATCCTTTTGTCTGTGACATCTTTTGATTATCTGCTCCTATCACTGCTTGCTTATCTCCACAATCACCACACCCTCAACTTCTCTCTCCCCCCGCCCCCCCACCTTAGACCAGCTTATATTTCACCTTTCTCCTAACTATACTCAGTTCTGCCGAAGGGTCATGAAGACTCGAAACGTTAACTGATTTCTTCTCCACCGATGCTGCCAGACCTGCTGAGTTTTTCCAGGTAATTCTGTTTTTGTTTTGGATTTCCAGCATCCGCAGTAGCTTTTAGCTTTTTGTTTTTATCAGTAATTTATTGCCCATCCCGAATTTCCCTTGAGAACTGAGTGGTTTGCCCAATTCAAAGGGCAGTTAAGTGTCACCCATATTGTTGTGGGTCTGGAATTGCATATAAGCCAGACCAGTAAGAATGGCAGATTTCCTTCCCCAAGATATAAGCAAAACACTGCGAATGCTGGAAATCTGAAACAAAAACAGGAAATGCGGGAAAAACTCAGCAGGCCTAACAGGATCTGTGGGGAGTTAGAGCGACTCTGAAGAAGAGTCATACGGACTCTGTTTTTCTCTCCACAGATGCTGTTAGACCTGCTGAGTTTTCCCAGCATTTTCTGTTTTTGTTTCAGATTTCCTTCCCCAATGGGCATTAGTGAAACTAGATGTTTTTTTATGACAATCCAGTAGTTTCGTGGTTACCAATACTGATAGCTTTTTATTCCAGATTTTATTTCATTCATTGAATTTAAAGCCCCCAGCTGCTGTGATGGGATTTGAACTCGTTTCTCCGGATCATTAGTCCAGGTCTTTAGATTACGAGGGTGAGATGAGGAGAAATTACTTTATTCGGAGGGTCGTGAATCTTTGGAATTCTCTATCCCCTCGAAGCTGTGGAAGATCAGTCATTGCGTATATTCAGGATTGAGATTAATAGATTTTGGGGCACTAAGGGAATCAAGGGATAAGGGATAGGTAGGAAAGTGGATTATATGGTGGAGCAGGCTCAAGGGGATGAATGGCCTACTGCTGCTCCTATTTCTTATGTTCTTATTATGCAGTTTATGAACATAATCTTGTTCACTTCTCTTTAAGATCAGACAGCTGCAACAGATGAAACTGAACCTACGGTCCAAGAAACCCCTAGCTCACAGTCTGTTCCAAGCCCAAGTGGAACGTCTACGGATGTGATTCCGAAAGTCACAACTACATTCATCAATAAAAAAAGGATACCTTCTATTAAAGGTCAGTTAACATTTTATTTCTCTCGTCAACCTCCTTGCCTTTTCACAATAATGTTTGTCATCTTTTATGTCTTGCCTTTTTAGGGAGAGGAACTGTAGTCTTTTCAAAGCTTATTTTAACACTCATTAAGTTACTGGATTGTTGTTAAAACCCGATCTGGTTCACTAATGTCCTTAGGGAAGGAAATCTGCTTCCCTTACCTGGTCTGGCCTAAATGTGACTCCAGACCCCGAGCAATGCGGTTGACTTTTAGCTGCACTTTGAAATAGCCTCAACAAGTCACTCAGTTGTATAAAATTGCAAGAAAAATTGTAATAAGAAAATCAGATGGACCACTCAATTCGACCTCCATACTGGACATGAAAAAAGCACGCCTAGCCCAGTCTATTCTGCAAAGTCCTCCTCGCTGACATCAAGGTACTTGTGCCAAAATTGGGAGAGCTGTGCCACAGACTAGTCAAACAACAGCCTGACTTCAACATACTCATTGAACCAAATTTATCATTAGGTATGTGCTGCCCCACTGTCAGGATCAATCAGTGGCATGGAGCTGGGAGTGAATGATCATGGGGTCCTCTACATTGATTCTGAACCCCAAGAAATCTCATGGCATCAGGACAAACATGAGCAAGGAACCCTTCTGACGATTACCACCTGTCTTCCTCCCTCAGCTGATGAATCAATACCTCTCCATATTGAACATTACTTGGAAGAGATGCTGAGGGTGGCAAGTCCATCTCCAACTTTTTCCTTCCTTGCTTGTCTCCATTTCTGGTGATAAGCTATCAACTAATATTCATTATGAGCTCAATGACTCCCACAGCTGCCTCTATTATACTTCCTCCTAGCCTATACCCTGTAAGGATTCCATTCCATTATCCCAGTTCCTCCGTCTACGTCGCATCATCGTTCTGATGATGCAACCTTCCACAACAGCATTTCTCATGTCTTCTTTTTTACCTTAACCAAGGAATCCCCCTGCCCCCAACCGTGGTCGACAGGGCCCTTGACCATGTCCACTCTTCAGTCACCTCCAACGGCCTGTCCTCTTCCCAAAGCTCCTTTCCATGCAAACGCAGGAGATGTAACACCTACCCTTTTACCTCCTCTCTCCTCACCGACCAAAGCCCCAAACACTCCTTACGGTGCAGCAGTGATTTATATGCACTTCCTTCAATCTAGTCTACTGTATTCATTGCTCAAAATGCAGTTTCCTCTTTCTGGAGATGGTGGTGTAGTGGTAATGTCACTGAACTAGCAATCCAGAGATCCCAGGCTAATGCTCTCTCTCCATGCCAGCTGGTGGAATTTGAAATCCGTTAATAAATCTGGAATATAAAGCTAGTCTCAGTAATAGTGACCATGAAACTATCAACAATTGTTGTAAAAACCCATCTGGTTCACTAATCTCCTTTAGGGAGGGAAATCTGCCATCCTTAGATGTTCTGGCCTACATCTGACTCCAGATCCACAGCAATGTGGTTGACTCTTAAATGCCCTCTGGAATGGCCTCGCACACTACTCATTTCAAGGGCAAATAGCAATGAGCAACAAATGCTGATCTTGCCATTTCCCAAGAAAGAATACATTTTCTGCACTGGCGAGACCAAACGCAGATTGGGTGACCGCTTTGCAGAACGCCTCCATTCAGTCCACAAGCACCACCCTGAACTTCCAGTGACTTGTTATTTTAATTCTCCACCTCACTCTCGCACTGGTATCTCTGTCCTTGGCCCACTACTGTTCCAGTGAAGCTCAACATAGCTTGAGGAACTGCATTTCATCTTTTGATTAGGCACTTTGCAGCCTTCCAAACTCAACATCGATTTCAGACCATAATCTGTGCTCCATTTTCTTTCCTCTTCTTTGCTTGTTTTGGTTTTTTTGCTTTCAGTCAACAGCACATCTGCTCTAGGAACATCTTTTGTTTCTCTTCTTGCCACATCACCATTCCCTTTGGCTCTGGAAGACTAACTCTTCTGTCATTTAATCCCTCCTGTCTTTCACCCTATTACAGACCTTCTTTTGTCCTTGTCCCGCCCACCCCAATTGCTCAAAATCTATTACATCTCTAATTTTTCCCAGTTCTGATGAAAGGTCACAGACCTGAATCATTACCTCTGTTTCTCTCTCCACAGATGCTGCCATAACCTGCTGAGTATTTCCAGCATTTTCTGTTTTTATTTCAGTATATGGGTGATGGTCTGACTTGGATGGCCACAATCATAATTCGAGCTGTTCCTCGAGTTTAACTTGTGGAGCAAGTGGCCACATCTTCCTTGGTCTGTCCTCAAAATGATTAAGAGTTTTCCAGATTTTCCATGGACTCATGTCAGTTACCAGGTTGTGGTTGGTGATGTTTGCAGTCAACCGGGAGGTGCGCCATCGAGAGGTGGGGTTGTCGTCAGTTTGTAGGGTGTGGAGTGTGTTCAAGGAGGGACCGTGGGATTTCAAACAAGTGCATGGGTATTTTTGAGGTCCTCTGTCAATGGGAGTGCCTTGTTTGCTGTCACCCAGTGGTCTTTTTCGAGGAGGATGTTTTCCCTGTGGACATCAGGAGGGAATCAGCAATCTTCATGTGGTCCTCCTGTTAAAGTACATTTTAGCACCTGAAAACCTGCGAATTAATGCTATCAAGAAGACAACCAAACCCCGGCCACCAGGCTCCTGGCCTGAGCAGTAAAACGCCGTGGAAAATAGTTTTTGTGCTGTGTCTGCCTAACTCCAGACACAGGCACAACCTCAGTGATGCGAGTTTAGGCTTTCCCTGAAAATCAAAGGCCAATGTAGTAGAGTTAGAAATCTGATGTAACAGATTATTGCCCACCTTTCCTCTGAGTAAACACCGCAGCCTGGATTTGTATAGGATAGGTCATGCAGCATGGATTTGTAAGGGGGAGATCATGCCTGTAGAACCTGATCGAACTTTTGGAAGATGTGGCTGAAGTGGTGGAGAAGCAAATATCTGTTAAATGGATCCAAGCCAGATGGTGAAGTATGAAACAAGAAACTGATCTATTCATTGAGTGCTGGTTTATTCACAGGATGCAGAATTACAGATCCCTACCTCCTAACTACCCACCCAGCTGACTCTCTTTATACTCTTTTGAGCACTACAATGGGCAATTTAACAAATCAAATTAAAGTGATAGCCCCTTAAAGAGGCACTGTAATAGAACCAAAACTCCAAAGAAGACTTAGTTAACTAAATCAAAATGCAATTTTGGGGCTAATGAAGTACTCCAGCCCCCATGGTGCCCACCCATTGCAGAAGGCATGTCCCTCTTTATACTCTTGAATACCAGTGAAACAAATTTAACAAATTAACGGATTGAAAAAAACAGTTAAACTAATTGATAGCCCCTAAGGGCCCTATATATGCTCTCAGTTATTAATCAAACAATGCCTATCACCGGTGTATCTTTCACAACATAATCAACCATTAACAATGTCTATGAATGTTATTTTTTGGACTTCCAGAAGAGATTTGATAAAGTCCCTCATAAGAGACCGTTAGCTAAAATTGGAGTCCATGGAATTGACAACAAGTAATTGATCTGATTAGGAAATTGGCTTAGCGGCAGCAAACAGAGTAGGGATGATGGACATGTACTCAAGGATGCAACTAGTGGTGACCCTGTTCCTATATTTCTACTCAGTTGCTAAACTCATGCACACTGTTCACTAGCGTGAGTTAGTACCTGCATGAGAGAAGAAGAGAAAATTGTTGGGGGGGGGCGACAATGATACCAGGAGAATTGTGGAAACCAGCTTTCCATTCCAACAGAGGTAGGTATAAGCAAATGAATGGGCTGATCTGAATTCCCTGAATTTAATTGTGTGGTTGGAATCAGTCTTTACAAAAGCAAAGCCATTGACTGAACTGATGTTTTGTGAAATTTAACTCATGATGAAATTAACTGATTTTGCTTTACATTGAAATCAAAAATGCCAAGCTGTAGAGTATCAGACTATTGAAAAGTTCTGCCTTTTGCCGCTTTTGTAGACCCATCAAAGATCACTGATGTCCTTGAGACTGTCGTAACAACTACGCAACAGGATGAGCCAGCACCTGTTGTACCCCTTCCTGTTAATGAACCCCCACCAAGAGAGACCATTCCTGTATGTACAAAAAGTATCTACATGGAAGCAGCAAAGTTTCTATTGGAGGTTAATGCTCTACAGGTTAGTTATAGTTCTTACTTAAAAAAAGAAAGATTTGTAAAATCTCATCACATCTTGGAAACAGAAGCAGTTTAATTTCCCACTCTCATGAAAAGGAAATTTTATGTGGTATGGAAACAGCCAAAACAACAAAAAAATTGAGAGCAACCTCTGTGCAACATTCCATGACTTTTTTTTTAACAGTACTTATTTTCATTCATACAGATACATTACATGTGTTACCTCTCTGTTACTGATTGAAATTCCAGTTTTGTATTCTTAATTTCCAGAACACTGGCTGGTCCCAGTGAGGTGCCACATCATTGTCAGTATCAAGACTCAAAGAAACTCCTTAGTGTTTTAATAAGCAGAAACAAACCAACATTTAATAATTATGTGAAGCTTAAATGACCACATAGTTGCTTAAGTAAGAATGAGGCAATCGTGAGAAGTGGCAGGCTCTTGTACCAGATTATGAACAATTTCTATTCTCCTAAGTAAAAAGTTCAATTTTATTTAGGCTCTGTACTAATTGTTGGGTATATATTCTGTACATATGTATATCATATACAAGATACTGGAATGATTACTTAGTGGTATTCACCTTTAAAATTGGATAATTGTTTGGCACCACTGAACATGAAGAACAACCCAGGCATTGAAAGTTGTGATATGTCTTGACAATTCTTTGATCCTGAAAATTTGGGGTAGAAATTCCATGAATTATCCACAATAACACTTGTCACTGGCATCTTGCCAGATCAACAGTGAGCCCTGTAGAAATTCATTGTGGTGTATTCTTTCTTTATTCATCCATTTGCCTGTCTCATTTTTCAACTATTGCACTTTTTTTTCAGCTTTTATCCATTTTCCACCCAAATTTGGTCACAGTCTATCCTCTGTGGCAACAAATAATCTATTTTCTGGCCTCTTCCAATACTTCCTCTTAACTGAAGGCTGAAAAATCCATGAGAAAGGTTTGAGCAGATCCAAACTTCAATCACCCTCCATTTTCCTCTCTCTCTGTAGGAAATCCTGATTTTTTTTTGTAGGGCAATGTGACTTGCAAGCCTATGATCTATGACTCAGCACAACATTCGAGTGAATTAACAAAGCTATTTGCACAGCCTGTGAATTTCAACAATATGACATTTACAGCATTTTTTCTATTAATTTATTTAAATCTTTCTCACTCTCTGTTTCTCTCTTTCTATAACAATCCGGCCAAATTATAGTATGTCACCACACTTTTGGCCATCGTTAACTCAGTAAAACTTTTTTTCTATTCTCTTGCAATTAGTTTGCAACAAGAGCCATGGCACATGAGATGCTTTCCACTGAAAATGGTCTAAGCTGTGAGTATCATGTGGTTCTGGCTCAACTTTACATACTTCAGGAGGAGTTTGGAAAAGCAGAGGAATCTCTTGCGGAAGCAGGACGAATTGACCATCAAGTAAGTGAAAAGACAGTCTATATTAGTTAGCAAGTTAAAGAGAATGTAGCCCAGATCAGTTGTTAGGTAAGTTATTTCTGGGCCTGGAATTTCCTCAATCCCATTTAAACCAAACGTATACTGAAATTTATGCAGGTTTCTGTGCCAATCTTGCTTAAGCTTAGACTCAAATTTCCTGCAGAAATTGTGACAAATATAATAACCTTTGTCAAGTGTCACCAATAGGGTTAATAGCAAATGGACTGACGTCTTCTGTCATGACAACTGTCTCTCAAAGCATATTGTCTCTTCTGCTCCTCTTCCTCATGTGTTACTGTGATGACCAGTGATATATCTGGGAGGGAATTGCCCTGGGAGTCCTCAACATTGACTCCAGACCCCATGAAGTTTCGTGGCATCAGTTCAAACATGGGCAAGGAAACTTCCTGCTGATTACCACCTACCAACTGCCTCAGCTGATGAATCACCAATTGGAAGAAGCACTGAGAGTGGCAAGGGCACAGAGTGTACTTTGAGTAGGGGACTTCAATGTCCTTCACCCAGAATGACTCGGTAGCACTGTTACTGACCAAGCTGGCTGAGACCTAAAGGACATGGCTGCTAGACTGGGTCTGCGGCAGTTGGTGATTGAACAACAAGAGGGAAAAACTTACTTGACCTTGTCCTCCCCAATCTAATTGTTGTAGCTGCATCTATCCATGACTGGAGGAGGAGGCTCCATGAGTATCTCCATCCTCAATGATGGGGTAGGCCAGTACATCAGTGCAAAAGGTAAGGCTGAAGCATTTGCAACAATCTTCAGCCAGAGGTGCTGAGTGGATGATCCACCAAGATATTAAGAAACGGCTGAAGGCACTGGGTAATGCAAAGGCTATGGGCCCTGACAATATCCCAGCAATAGTATTGAAGACTTGTGCGAAGGGAAGGGTAAAACTCCAAGAAGTATGACTAATGAGAAACAAAGCAGCAGGTTAGCGTGTCGGGGGGTGGATTCAACTTCATGGAAAATTTATGAAAAAACTGAAAAGGAAGGAGAGCCCAGAAGGGGCTATTAAAGTCTCCAGAACACAAAATAGGACCGAGTGTTTGGAAAGGGCTATGAGTATAACTTCAAGCACATCAGATAAAGGGACGACAATGAGAAAGGGGACGGGAAATACAGGACTGAAGGTGTTGTATCTGAATGCACGCAGTATACGAAATAAGGTAAATGAGCTTGTGGCACAGATTGAAATTGGCAGGTATGATATGGTGGGCATCACGGAGACATGGCTGCAAGGGGATCAGGACTGGGAGCTAAATATCCAAGGATATACATCCTATCGAAAAGATAGGCAGGTTGGCAGAGGGGATGGGGTTGCTTTGTTAGTAAGAAATGAAATTAAATCGATAGCAAGAAATGACGTAGGGTCAGATGATGTAGAATCTGTGTGGGTGGAGTTGAGGAACCGCAAAGGTAAAAAAACCATAATGGGAGTTATGTACAGGCCTCCGAACAGTAGTCAGGATGTGGGGCACAAGATACACCAGGAGATAGAAAAGGCGTGTAGGTAAGAAAGGCAAAGTTACAGTGATCATGGGGGATTTCAATATGCAGGTAGACTGGGAAAATCAGGTTGGTAGTGGATCCCAAGAAAAGGAATTTGTGGAATGTCTACGAGATGGCTTTTTGGAGCAGCTTGTGGTGGAGCCCACTAGGGAACAGGCAATTCCAGATTTAGTGATGTGTAATGAGGCAGATTTGATAAGGGAGCTTAAGGTGAAGGAACCCTTAGGAGGAAGTGACCATAATATGATAGAATTTACCCTGCAATTTGAGAGGAAAAAGCTGGAATCAGATGTAACGGTATTACAGTTGAAAAAGGCAACTACAGAGGCATGAGGGAGGAGCTGGCCAGAATTGACTGGAAGATGAGCCTAGCAGGAAAGACAGTGGAACAGCAATGGCAGGAGTTTCTGGGAGTAATTTGGGAGACACAGCAAAAATTCATCCCTAGGAAGAAGAAGCATACTAAAGGGAGGACGAGGCAACCATGGCTGACAAGGCAAGTCAGGGACAGCATAAAAGCTAAAGAGAAAGCATACAATGCGGCGAAGAGCAGTGGGAAACCAGGGGATTGGGCAGCCTACAAAGACCAACAGAGGACAACTAAAAAAGAAATAAGGAAGGAGAAGATTAAATATGAGGGTAAACTAGCCAGTAATATAAAAGAAGATTGCAAGAGTTTTTTAAGATATATAAAGAGTAAGAGAGAGGTAAAAGTGGACATTGGGCCACTGGAAAATGACGCTGGAGAAGTAGTAATGGGGAACAAAGAAATGGCGGAGGAACTGAATAAGTATTTTGCGTCAGTCTTCACGGTGGAAGACACGAGTAACATCCCCAAAGTTCAAGAGAGTCGGGGGGCAGAAGTGAGTATGGTGGCCATTACCAAGGAGAAGGTGCTAGGAAAACTGAAAGGTCTGAAGGTGGATAAATCACCTGGCCCAGATGAATTACACCCCAGAGTTCTGAAGGAGATAACTGAAGTGTTAGTGGAGGCGTTAGTAGTGATCTTTCAGGAATCACTGGAGTCAGGGAGGGTCCCAGAGGACTGGAAAATCGCTAATGTAACCCCCCTGTTTAAGAAGGGAGTGAGGCAAAAGACGGGAAATTACAGGCCGATTAGTGTGACCTCAGTCGTTGGTAAGATTTTAGAGTCCATTATTAAGGATGAGATTTCAGAATATTTGGAAGTGCATGGTAAAATAGGGCAAAGTCAGCATGGTTTCATCAAGGGGAGGTCATTCCTGACAAATCTGTTAGAATTCTTTGAGGAGGTAACGAGTAGGTTAGACAAAGGAGAGCCAATGGATGTTATCTACTTGGACTTCCAGAAGACCTTTGACAAGGTGCTGCACAGGAGGCTGCTCATTAAGATAAGAGCCCATGGTGTTAGAGGCAAGGTACTAGCATGGATAGAAGATTGGCTGTCTGGCAGGAGGCAGAGATTGGGGATAAGGGGGTCCTTCTCAGGATGGCGGCCGGTGACTAGTGGAGTTCCGCAGGGGTCAGTGTTGGGACCACAACTTTTCACTTTATACATTAATGATCTAGATGAAGGAGCTGAGGACATCTTGGCTAAGTTTACAGATGATACAAAGATAGGTGGAGGGACAAGTAGTATTGAGGAGGCGGGGAGGCTGCAGAAGGATTTGGACAGGTTAGGAGAATGGGCAAAGAAGTGGCAGATGGAATATAACGTGGGCAAGTGTGAGGTCATGCACTTTGGTAGGAAGAATAAAGGCATAGACTATTTTCTAAATGGGGAGAGAATTCAGAAATCTGGAGTGCAAAGGGACTTGGGAGTCCTAGTTCAGGATTCTCTTAAGGTTAACTTGCAGGTTGAGTTGGTAGTTAGGAAGGCAAATGCAATGTTGGCATTTATTTCGAGAGGACTAGAACATAAAAGCAGGGATGTGCTGCTGAGGCTTTATAAGGCTCTGGTCAGACCACATTTAGAATATTGTGAGCAATTTTGGGCCCTGTATCTCAGGAAGGATGTTCTGGCCCTGGAGAGGGTCCAGAGGAGGTTCACGAGAACGATCCCAGGAATGAAAGGCTTAACATATGAGGAACGTTTGAGGACTCTGGGTCTATACTCGATGGAGTTTAGAAGGATGAGGGGAGATCTGATTGAAACTTACAGAATACTGAAAGGCCTGGATAGAGTGGGCGTGGGGAAGATATTTCCATTAATAAGAGAGACTAGGACCCGAGGGCACAGCCTCAGAGTAAAGGGAAGACCTTTTAGAACAGAGATGAGGAGAAACTTCTTTAGCCAGAGAGTGGTGAATCTATGGAATTCATTGCCACAGAAGGCTGTGGAGGCCAGGTCATTGAGACCGAGATAGATAGGTTCTTGATTGGTAAGGGGATCAAAGGTTACGGGGAGAAAGCGGGAAAATGAGGTTGAGAAACTTATCAGCCATGATTGAATGGCGGAGCAGACTCGATGGGCCAAATGGCCTAATTTCTGCTCCTATGTCTTATGGTCTCCTGAACCTGCCGCGCCGCTAGCCAAGCTGTTCCAATACAGCTAAAAAAACTGGCATGTACCCAGCAACGTGGAAAATTGCCCAGGTATGTCCCATCCAGAAAAAGAAAGACAAGTCCAAAATGGTCAATTACCGTCCCATCAGTCTACTTTCGATCATCAATAAAGTGATGGAAGGGGTCATCAACAATGCTATCGAATGGCACTTGCAAAGAAATAACCTGCTCACTGACGATCACTTTGGGTTCCACCAGGATCACTCGGCTCCTGACCTCATTATAGCCTTAGTTCAAACATGGACAAAAGAGCTGAACTCCAGAGGTGAGGTGAGAGTGACTGCCCTTGACATTAAGACAGCATTTGACTAAGTGTGGCATCAAGGAGCCATAGCAACACTGGAATCAATGGGAATAGGGGAAACTCTCCGCTGCTTTGTGTCATACCTAGTACAAAGGAAGATGGTTGTGTTTGTTGGAGGTCAATCATCTCAGTTCCAGGACATCATGCAGAAGTTCCTCAGGGTAGTGTCCTTGGCCCAATCATCTTCAGCTGCTTCAGCAATGACCTTCCTTCCTTCATAAGGTCAGAAGTGGGGATGTTCGCTGATGATTGTGCAATGTTCGGCACCAATCGCAACTCTTCAGATACCGAAGCAGTCCATGTCTGAATGCAGCAAGACCTGTACAATATTCAGGCTTGGGCTGACAAATGGCAAGTTACAATCACATCACAAGTGCCAGGCAATGACCATTTCCAACAAGATAGAATATAGCCATCACTCCTTGACATTCAACGACATTACAATCGCTGAATCCCTTTCTACCAACATCCTGGGGGTTACCATTGACCAGAAACTGAACTGGAATAACCATATAAATACTGTGGCTACAAGAGCAGGTCAGAGGCTATGAATCCTGTGGCGGGTAACTCACCGTCTGACTCCCCAAAGCCTGTCCACCATCAACCAGACACAAGTCAGGAGTGTGATGGAATACTCTCTACTTGCCTGGATGAGTGCAGCTCCAACAACACTCAAGAAGCTTGACAGCATCCAGGACAAAGCAACCCACTTGATTGGCACCGCATCCTCAAACATTTACTCCCTCCACCACCAACGCACAGTGGCAGCAGTGTGTACCATCTAGAAGATGCACTGCAGGAACTCATCAAGGCTCTTTGAACAGCACCTTCCAAACCACAACCGTTACCATCTAGAAGGACAAGGGCAGCAGATGCATGGGAACACCACCACCTGGAAGTTCTCCTCCAAGCCACACGCTATCCTGACTTGGAAATACATTGCCATTCCTTCACAGTCGCTGGTTCGAAATCCTGGAACTCCCTCCCTAACAGCACTGTGGGTGTCTTCACACCACATGGACTGCAGAGATTCAACAAGGTAGCTCACCATGTTCTCAAGGGCAATTAAAGATGGGCAATAAATGCTGGCCTAATCAGCGACGCACACGTCCCATGAATGAATAAGAAAAAATATTGATAGGAGTGACCACCACACAATCCTTGTGGAAACAAAGTTCTGCCTTTACATTGATGATACCCTCTATTGTATTGTGTGACATTACCACCATGCTAATCAAACAGATCTAGCAATTCAAAATGGGTTATTCATGAGGCAGTGTGGGCCATCATCAGCAGCAGGATTGTATTCAACCACAATCAGTAACCTCATGGTCCAGTGTATCCCCGGTTCTACCATTACTTTCAAGCCAGGGGATCAACCGTGGTTCAATGAAGAGTGCAGGGGTGCATGGCAGGAGCAGCACCAGGTGAGGTGTCAACCTGATGAAGCTACAACACAGGACTACTTGCATGCCAAACAGCTGAAGCAGCATTCAATAGATAGAGCTAAGCGATCCCACAACCAAAGGATCAGATCTAAGCTCTGCAGTCCTGCCACATCAAGTTGTGAATGGTGGTGGACAATTAAACAACTCGCTGGAGGAAGAGTCTCCACAAATATCCCCATCCTCAATGATGGGAGTGCCCAGCACATTAGTGCAAAAGATAAAACTGAAGCATTTGTAACCGTTTTCATCCAGAAGTGCCAGGCAGATGATTCATCTTGGCCTCCCCAGAGATTCCCAGCATCACAGATGCCAGTCTTCCGCCAGTTTGATTCACTCCACGTAATATCAAGAAATGGCTGAAGGCGCTGCATACTGCAAAGGCTATGGGCCCTGGCAATATTCCGACAATGGTACTGAAGCCTTCTGCTCCAGAACCAGCATGCCCCTAGCCAAGCTGTTCCAGTACAGCTACGGCACTGGCATCTAACTGGCAGTGTAGAAAATTGCCCAGGTATGTCCTGTCCACACACAGCAGGACAAATCCAACTGGCCAATTACTGCCCCATCAGTCCACTCTTGATATTAGCAAAGCGATGGAAGGTATTGTTGATAGTGCTATCAAACGGCACTTACTCAGTAATAACCTATTCACTGATGCTGAGTTCGGATTCTGCCAATGAACCACTCAGCTCCTGACCACCTTACAGGCTTGGTCCAAGCACGGACAAAAGAGCTGAGCTTGAGTTGAGGTGGGTGACTGCACCTAACATCAAGGCAGCATTCGGCTGTGTGGCATCAAGGAACCCTAGCAAAACTGAAGTCAATGGGAATCAGGGGAAAAACTCTCTACTGGTTGGAGTCATACCTAGCACAAACGAAGATGGTTGTGGTTGTTGGAGGTCATCTTAGTCCCAGGACATTGCTGCAGTAGCTCCTTAGGGTAGTATCCTAGGCCCAAAGATCTTCAGCTGCTTCATCAATGATCTTCCTTCCATCATAAGGTTAGAAATGGGGATGTTCACTGATGATTGCACAAAGTTCAGCACCATTTGTGACTTCTTAGATACTGAAACAATCCGTGTCCATAGGCAGCAAGACCTGGGCAATATTCAGGCTTGGGCTGACATGTGGCAAATAACATTTGTGCCACACAAGTGCCAGGCAATGACCATCTCCAACAAGAGAGAATCTAACCGTTGCCTCTTGAGATTCAATGGCATTACTATTGCTGAATGCCCCAGTATCAATATCCTGGAAGGGTTACCATTGACCAGAAACTGAATTGGACCAGCCATATAAATAATGTGGCTACATGAGCAGGTCAGAGGCTGGGAATTCTGCACAGAGTAACTCATGTCTTGATTCCTAAGCCTGTCCACCATCTACAAGGTACAGGTTATGAATATGTTGGAATACTCTCCACTTGCCTGGATGAGTACAGCTCCAACAGTGCTCAAGAAGCTTGACACTTTCCAGGTTGCTTGATTGGCATCCCATTCACCACCTTAAATATTCACTCCCTTCACCACCGACGCATAGCACTACAAGGTGCACTGCAGGAATTCACCAAGGCTCCTTCAACAGCACCTTCCAAACTGGCAACTACTACTATCTAGAAGGACAAGGGCAGCAGATACATGGGATGGCATGTAACCTGCATGTTACCATCCAAGTTGCACACCATTGTGATTTGGAACTATATTGCTGTTCCTTCACTGTCACTGAGTCAAAACCCTGAAACTCATCCCATACAGAACTATGGGCGTTGCTATAACACATGGACTGCAGCGCTTCAAGAAGACGGCTCACCACCACCTTCTCAAAGGCAATTAAAGATCAGCAAAAATGCTGGACCAGCCAGCGATGCTCACAGCCCATGAAGGAATAAATTTTAAAAATGCTTTCTCAGAGGCTATTTGAACTCTCTCCTGAATGCAGGGAAAAGGTAGGATCCATAAAAATTTGTGTACACTGAGACTGACAGCACTTTCAGTACACTGTCGGATTCCAGAAGAAATGGTTTTGTAAATTGCAACAAAAATTGTTATCAAATTTAAATCTCAGGTATGCTGATATCGGGTGGGTTTGGGACAATATGCAGAATTTTTTCAGCATTAATGTGTGCCAGGCATTACTGGTGTAAATACAGGGAACTTGGGTGTGCTGATCTTTATCACAAAGCTATGTAGATGAGTGGCAGATCTCAGCATACGCATCAAACCCTTTAAGCTGAATTTGCACTTCTAATTCACTTGTTTTATTTCCGATGCTACTTGCATTAGCGTATATAACTTTTAATAGGGCAATAGACTTTGGCCTCCCTTTATGCCTTGATATTGTTTTTCATGCATATTGGAACTTAACATACTCCTCGGGTCACATTTTTAAATGGCAACCAAGTGGAAAAGGAGGTGGACATGCCTGCAATTTTCCGGCAACGCTGGTGTGCTGCTTTGCTGGCATGTTCCCGCATCTGGGACATTTTAGAAGTGGATGTTTGGGTTGGGGGTGCAGTGGGGCGGGGGATGGTGATGGCTATCAGCCTGCAAGCAGCATGGAACCAATTAAGGCCTTTTAAAGGGCCTATAGGGACACTAATGCTGACACTGCCATTTTGCAGTTAACTACTGAGCCAACCTCTCCCCCGCTGAGGCCAAAACATGATCCAGTGATGGAGGTGGGCTTCTGGTGGCGGACCTGGGTTCCAGCACTACATCTAACATTTCTGACCCCCAAACCACACCCCCCAACCCCCCCCAAAAACTGTGGGCGCAATCATGGGATGGCCAAAGCTGCAACAGCAGACCACCCTTTCGCAGGGTTGGGGAGGGGTGAAGGGGTTCCCCTCCCCAGTCTGCAGTCTGGCAGCTGTGGCCAGCTTTATGCAAATAAGAGTAGTAAAAAAATTAAAGGCTCTTATATCTGAAACCAAGGCCCAGATTTTGCAGTCAGGAGCAAAGCAGTGGTACTTGCTGCTGGCATCGAAGAAAGCTGCCCACAAATATGTAGCAATCTCTGTGGTGAAAATCTCTCTTTTCCCATCATTAGTTTCAATTTGGTGTCAAGTCAAAGAGATCTCCAGGCAGCCAGCAACAGCAATGCCATCAAGCATAATATGCAGCCAGTCACACAGAAATATTCTCACAACAAACCAGGAAGTTAAAAGCACTGATTATCCCTCACTTTTTAATATATCATTTTACACAGAGTGAAATAAAGATTGGGACATGGGATTAAGGTAGAAGTCAAAAGATATTATAAACTTGTAAAAACAATTATTTTAAATGGGATTTTTTTCATAATGAAGAAATTTGTCATTCCACAAATATGTAATTAGCTCTTCCGGGCCATTTATTCTATTCACCAGTAATTATGAACTTAGTACACCAATAAAAACCCAGTTACACTTCATTCAACAAGGTGTAACATTTCTGAGGGTTTTTGCAATGAGGCTAATAGCGTACAGGGCAAGTGATTTCCTCTTGCATGCATTCTTGGGGGACTTCAACACCACAACCTATGAAGAAGCTAAAATCACAGTCAGCAACATGTGGATTTCTGTGGTAAATTGCAAAAGTGTGAACCCCAGAAGTTGCTGTCAGTTTCAGAGGAGTAATGGTAAACACTGACAGTTTCATCGTCATTACTACTGCAAAATCCAGGCCTATGATACTTGTAAATAACTTCCAAATCTATATTTCTTAATATTAATAGTCTACTTTATAGAAAACCAACCATTTTTTTGCATGAATTATCTTTTTATTCTCTTGCATTGGAAGCTGAAGATTGAATTTCCTGACAACTTTGGTTTTTCAGAATCCAGATCTATGGGCTATGCTGGGACATCTAAGCTACATGAAAGAAAATTACACCAAGGCTAAGGAATATTACGAACGTGCTTTGAGTTATGTAAATGATGCACTTGATATGCACACCATCTGCTTGAGACTAGGCTCCATCTATCTGCATGAAGAAAAGCTTCAATCAGTAAGGACAATTAAGTAATTAGTTCAGTTTCAGCTTGCTGTAACGTGCTAGAAGGTAAACAACAATGTATCTAATACATATTAACATTAAAGGAGGAGTTGCAACATTACAATTCAAATTGCATTGAAAACACCTGCAATAGGCGATACCTTTGGGGAAATTCCATTTTAAAAATATCCACAAGTACTTGTGTCACAAAATAATTCCAAAGATGAGTACTGAGACAGTATTCAGGCTTTTTGCAGCAGTTTACATTTGATGGTTGGGCCCCACAATTCTTCTTTACGCCCACGTGGCTATATCATTAATGTTCAGGATTTTTCATAAGCCATGTAAAAGTAACAACAAGTGTCTACTTGGAAGTAAATAAAGTATTCCAATTTTGAATTTCGAATTCAGAAGCGTCGTCTAGCTGAAAAGGTAATGTACGCACTGTTCACTTCCAACCCTCCAATTGGTGGCCCACCAAAGAATTTTGACCAACAGTTAATAAAAAAAATATTGTATTGAATCCAATTCAGCACCTGACAATGCACGTACATTTTCCTGAGTGCGACTGAATACCCTTCAACATTCACATTGAATGTTCCCCTATGCCTGTGTATGAAGATTTAGACAGCATTACCACTAATGTTCCCAAACGGTAACCAGTTATATCGCCACCTTGGAGCCTAAGGGCAGAATCGCCCCTGAATTGCACTAAGTGCGGTAGCAAGCTTGAAAAAAGAAGTTTTACTCGCCAGCCGCAATGGCGGGTTTTTGCACCGCATCGTCCGCTTCCTGGTGCATTCTGCCTCATTAGTAATGCTTTCACGGGAAACACGCCAGACTGCTGGTGGGCAGGCTTGGATTTGCCCACCATGTTGTGACCTCGGCGCTTCCTTGCTCCAGGCGTCATATTTAAAGTGGACCAGGACTGCTCCAGGAGGCGACAGATGGCCCTAAAGCAAAGTTGACGACAGTCCCCAAATTTAATGACATCTCTCTGTGGCGCCTGCTGGACACAGTGGAAGGTTGCCATTGATGTTCTCCAACCCCGCTCAGTCCGCAGGAGATCCACTAGAGTCACCAATCCGGCCTGGGAAGCAGTGGCAGTGGCAGTCAGTGGCGATGGGGCACAGAGGAGGTCAGCCATCCAGTGCATAAAGAGGATGAATGATCTCATCCGTTCCGTCAGGGTAAGCCAACCACTGCAACATCTCAACACACACTCCCAAACCCATCACACATCCACAGGGATCTCTCACCTCAAGGGACATCACCACTAACTCTCACACACACCCTCACATCTCCATCAGGCTCATATCCTCTGAAGCTCACATCCTCATCCCGTCCATGGCTCCGCTCACCACACACATTCCACGCATCCTCATCATCTGCTGTGACATGCATCCTGCTCACACTCTTTCCATCTGTTTTCCTGCAGGAGAAGCTGGCTCACAACAGGAGGGAGAAGTCCCAGATCAGCGGTGGAGTGGCTGACATTAGGCCCCACACTCACTTTGAGAAGCGTGCCATTGTGCTGACAGGCGAGGACCTGGACCGTGCCTGCGGCAATGATGAGGTCAGCGATGAACACGCATGTGAGGATCCTGCACCAGATCATCCCTCTCTTAACACAACTGTGAGTGCTCTCTCCTGTTTTTGACTCCATGCACTAATTATCTCTACTTTGGTTCACAGAATGCTCTGCCAAGTGACCGACGCTCTCAGCCAGCCAGTCCCTCAGCTCCATCCAGGTCCTCACCTGCATGCCAAGATTACAACTCCTCCATGGAAGAGCTGGAAATAAGCAGTCTGGAAGACCTGTCACAGCGCTTACCCACACCCCCCACCAACACAGAGAGACACACTTCCATGGCACCTAGATCTAGAGCAGGCTCGGGTTCATAATCTGGTGGTCACCACACGGACACGTGTCTGCAGTAGAAGGAGGCAGTTTCAGCTGAGCTACCTAGCACTTGAAGGATTGCTGGGGAAGAGGCATCTGTCAGGCCGAGTCAGATGGTGAACCTCTGGACTCGGCCTTCCAACTCATCAAGGAGAGTTGATGGAAGGCGGGGGATCATCACACAGAGCTGATGGAAGCCCTCAGCTGAGTGGCATGCGAGTCGGACGAATGCGTTCGCCTGCTCTCTGAAGTTGCGCCCACATGTGCAGGTATGGAGGTCTCCGTGGGAAGGATGGCAGACGCCATGGAGGCCCTGGTCCAGCAGAACACGGAGATGCGTGCAGACCTGCAGTCCATCGCGGTAGCCATGGGTGAGTTCCCGCAGTGGCAACATGAGAGGGAGACGGGCACCTTGATGTACCTCCTGGTGCTCCTTCCCAGGATGGAGCCTTCGGGCACCCAAAGGGAGGAAGAGCAGCAGCTGGACACCCCTGGGTCATCCACTGAGGTACCTGAGGCTGTCTGCTCTCTCTGACTCCCCTTTGCCTGTGACCACCTAAGCCTTGTCCTCTGTCACCGCAGAGGGAGCAGCTGGCTCACAGGAGGACAGCCAAAGCAAGCCGGGGCCCAAGGATGCACACCAAAGTTATCAGAAGCAACAGGGCCAATAATTGCACAAGCTGTCTCCACCCCTGCTGTGGATGTCAGGGCAGCACCTTGAAGAAGTGAAAAGCAAAATACTGCAGATGCTGGAAATCTGAAATAAAAACAGAAAATGCTGGGAAAAACGCAGCAGGTCTTTCAGCATCTGTGAAGAGAGAAATGGAGTTAATGTTTAGAGTCTGTATGACTCTACTTCAAAGCTAAAGAGAAGGAGAAATGTGATGGATTTTATACTGTTTAAGAGGGGGTGGAGTAAAATAGAATGTCAGGGATAGGAGAGATTGACAAAGATATGATGGACACAAATCAAAGGGAGTGTTAATGGTAGTGTTAAAGACTAAATAAGGTGCTAATAGTGGCACAGTTAATGGTCATGTTAAAGACTAAAGAAGGCGCTGATAGTGGAATAGTTAATGGCATATGGCACTATCAGCACCTTCTTTAGTCTTTAACCCTACCATTAACACACCCTGTCTTGCGTCCATGATATTTTTGTCAATCTCTCCTGTGCCCCCCAACCTATCCCTGACCTTTTATTTTGCTTTACTTGCTCCAACCCCTCTTAAACAGTTTAAAACCCATGATATTTCTACTTCTCTAGTTCTGAAGAAGTCATACGGACATGAAACGTTAACTCTGTTTCTCTCTCCACAGATGCTGCCAGGCCTGCTGAGCTTTTCCAGCACTCTCTTTTTATTCCTAGAAGTGGTAGACCTAGAAAATTAAGAAATTCTGATCAAAGTGGTTGCATGGGTGAAAACATTTTGTCAGTTAATAATCTGAAAATATATTCAATCTCACTGAATGATGTGTAATGTTGTCTTTCAGCTTCATTTACAGGCTTTGTGAGTGTTCCCCCTGCCTTACTGGCAATTCAGCCGCATGCAACTGGACCACAAGTGATTCTGGAAGGAGAAGTGTATGTAACAGGGCCTTTTGGAGCCTTGTGGAAGCACTCTCCCATGCATGTGGAGCCTTCATCCATCACACTCATTTCACTGTCCCGAGCATTTTCAGTGCTGCCTGCTGGGGCTCCCTTTCAGTTGTCAAGCTGAGCTGACCTGCATCTCTGCCCGCCCATTGATTTGCACTCCCATGCAGAACCTGTGCCCATCCAAGATGAGGCTTTGCTCACTTTCGATTTCGAAAAGATGGTAGTGGTCAAATTCCTCATGAGCTCCCCCAACATTTTCCCTCCCCTAGTCATCCATGTCCTTTTCCCCCATAACCATAGACCCCCTGGCATAACCTCTGATCTCCCCACTGTTACCTGCCAGCCTGAACCCTTGTCATTCCAGGATGTCCAGGTGAACGTGCACATTTTCTACCTTCCTTAAAATCCCCACCCCATCCAGGTTGACCGTCCTGACCTCCTCCTTCCCACCCCTCATGTCTGTGTTTACCTCCATGTTCCCACCAACCACCCTCGCTGCCCCTTCTACCAAAACTGTTGCACCCTCACCATACCACCCTACTGGTTCCCTCTGCCCCCTATGACTCTAACCATCTCATCCTACCACACCCACCCTGGGTTCACTCCCCAAGAGACGGTCATTGACTCTACACACCTCTTCTTTGCTCGTTCGCCTGAATATTTCACCTCACCCCCTCCCCCCTTTGCCGATCACCTGTACCAGTCCATGTGAAGCCCATGAAGTTCCGAAGCCTCAGCGAAGTCGAAGCTGCTGAGACCTAGAGACCTCCCACCTTCCGAAAGCTGCTTTGCGATGGAGCCAAGTGCATGAGGATCCACCCACCATGCGTTGCATGTGTTCCTCCAGGGTCCGGTAGCTGTAGGCCTCCATCATCTTCTCCTCAGATGTCCGCAATCTGAGCAAAGCCCTAAAGGAAAGTCCTGACTTCTGCACGTCACGCTTGTCTCTGTGTTCTGGGCCAGCGTGTTTTCCCGCCGGCATAATGGTAAATTGGGCGATGGAGGCTGTTGGGCCTTACTTTGCATCCCATTAGCGGGATGTAAATTGGATTTATGCCGGCGTCCAGCCGGATTGGCGATCCGCCATGGCAAACAGCAGGGGTGGGAAGGAGGAGGTCGAGACGATCAATGTGGATGGGGTGGAGATTTTAAGGAAAGTAGGCAAGGTGCACGTTCTTGCTGTGATTTCACGCTGGCTTGAAACCGATTTCTGCCCCTCTCACCGAATTCTCCACCCCCCCCCGCCCCCCATGACACCTGCTGCAAACGGGAGCGGATGATTCTGCCCTTAGTTTTTGTGCCTTCTACTTTCGATATGCACTGTTAGTTTTCGCCTGCCCTTCACTTAGTGGTTGCACACCCAGACACTGAATTCAGTATGAAAACCGATTGCGCTTAACAGCATCACGCAACTTTCCCTTTGCCCTTGATCCAACCTCTTACTCATAAATCTCAAACCAGTTGTTAAATTGAAGTTTGTTAAGAATTAAGAGGTTTTTCACCTCTTAAGGATGTGTAACCTTTGAATCTACCTTCTTAGTGTCTAACCACTCAAGTACTGTTACCCCTTCCAAAATGTGAGGTTTGGGACCATATTAAATATTTGCACTGCATGAGGATCCCCATGCATTTTATATATTCAGTGGTCGACACAAAAAACCTTAATGACACCAGATGTGGAAAACCAGTCACAACCAATGTTGCAGAGCAGCTTTATTTACTTCTATAGTTTATTTATATTTATAAACGATCTGATTGTTATTTCTAATGTGTTTTTCAGAATAAATCAGCCAAATCTACCTACCTGTTTGCCTCCCAGAGAACTCCATCCAGCTTGTCCTGGCTAGGAGTTGGCATTGCCTGCTATAGGGTGAGTAGACAAGAAATACTGGAAATATTCAGCAGGTCAGGCAGTATCGAGGGAAAGAAGAACAGATTTAGCGGGCAGGAATTTTAGACCCTGATGGGGGCAAGTGTGAAAATTAGCACTGCCAGCTGGTTTTACATTGCTGTTCCTGTTACTAGCAACTTTCCTCAGGACAGGGGCAGGCAGACCCAGGATTTGGAATTAGGCCAATTAGTCCTGTTAAAGAGCTCATTGTCATCTCATTCAGAACCAGTTTGAAATTTTGGTGGGGATGCACAGGTTACAGCAGGATCAGGGACAGATTAAGTGCATAGAGGTGGCGACACAGCGGGGAATTGGTCATGGCGACATCATATTATTAGGTAAGCCCATATAAGGGAGCAAGGCTGAGCGGGACCCTTGGCTGTTGACACACATGTACCATTGAGTGTATAGTGGTTGTGGGGAGAGTGGTTTGTATGCTCTCGGGCAGTGTAGGGGGTTCAGACTCTCCTGGTATCGCTGGGATGTAAGAGGAGGGGGCTAGGGTTCCAGACATTATTGAGAGTGCAAATAAGGCAACAGCTGGCGGTGAGGAAGGGCACCTTCCTCTCCCTCCCAGAACCATGATAGGGTCCCCTTTGTCCTCACTTTTCACCCCACCAGCCTCTGCATTCAAAGGATCATCGTCTGCCCTTTCCGCCAACTCCAGCATGATGCCACTGCCAATCGCATCTTCCCTTCACCCTCCTGTCGGCATTCCGTAGGGACCGTTCCCCCCGGGACACCCTGGTCCACACCTCCATCATCCCCAACATCTCAACCCCCTTCCACGGCACCTTCCCATGTAATCGCAGAAGGTGCAACACCTGCCCCTTTACTTCCCCTCCTCCTCACCATCCAAGGGCCCAAACACTCATTTCAAGTGAAGCAGCACTTCCATCAATTTGGTCTACTGCATTCACTGCTCCCAATGCAGTCTCCTCTACATTGGAGAGACCAAACACAGATTGGGTGACCGCTTTGCCGAACACCTTCAGTCTGTCCACAAACATGATCGAGACCTTCCTGTCGCTTGCCATTTCAACACTCCACCCTGCTCTCATGCCCACATGTCCGTCCTTGGCCTGCTGCAATGTTCCAGTGAAGCTCAACGCAAACTGGAGGAACAGCACCTCATCTTCCAATTAGGCACTTGACAGCCTTCTGGACTTAACATTGAGTTCAACGACTTCAGATCATGAACTCTCTCCTCCATCCTCACCCTTTTTTGATCCCCTTTTTTCAAATATTTATCTTTTAATTTTTATATATATATTTTTCCCCACCTATTTCTATTATTATTTTTTAAAATTTATTTCCATTCACTATTTTGTCCCCACCTTTTAGCCTATTTTGATCTTTTCTCCCACACAATCCTCTCCCCCCACCCCACCCCCACTAGGGCCATCTGTCACTTGCTCATCCTGCTTTCTACTCTTAAAGCACCTCCTTTAGCCAGTATCACCATCATCAGCACCCCTTCGACCTTTTGTTTATGACGTCTTTTGCAATCTCTGTACTACCTCCACCTATCACTGGCCCTCTATCCAGCTTCACCAGTCCCACCCACCTCCCCTCCCCCACCGCCCCCACCTAACAATATATATTTCACCACATTTTTACTTCTCTTTAGTTCTGAAGAAGAGTCATACGGACTCGAAACGTTAACTCTGTCTTTCTCTCCACAGATGCTGTCAGACCTGCTGAGTTTGGAAATATATTGCCTTTCTTTCATTGCTACTGGGTCAAAATCATGGAACTCCCATCCTAACAGCATTATTGTTGTACCAACACCACATGAACAGCAACAGTTCAAGCAGGCAGCTCACCGCCACCTTCCCAGTGGCCATTAGGAATGGGCAATAAGCCCTGGCCTTGCTAAGAATTTAAAAATAATTTTAAACTAAATATCCATCAAACCGTTAGGTTGCAGTAACAACAACTTGAATTTATCTAGTGCCTTGAACATAGAAGAACATCTCAGAGGCCTAATAAGACCAAACTGGACACTGAGCCAAAGAAGATATAGGGAGGGGTGACCAAACACGTGGCCAGAGTGACAGCTTTTAAGGAGGGGCCTTAAAGGAGGCAAGGAGGGCAGAAGAGATTAAGGAGCAAATTCCAAAGTGTGAAGCCTAAATAGCAATTTCTTAGAACTTGTGTGCAAATGAATTGCTCCATTTATGTACAAAACAACGGTAATTAAAAAAAGGAACGGCATTGCATTAAATTGTGTTTTAAGTTCCCCAAAGAGAGATGCATTGTGCATGAGAGATGTAAATATTGGAAGGAAAATTAATTAAAAAAAGGAAAATAACTTTTTAAAAGAATTGCGTAAGTACTGAGCATCTCTAAATACATGTTTCAAGAGATGCTAAGCATAGTTGAGGCTAATTATCTTTGATCTTTGGTGCTTTTGTAATGCCTTGTTCAAAAACAACTGATTAATTCTCTGTTTCTTTCCTGTACCTACACAGCTTAACGAACTGACAAATGCTGAAGATGCACTCTGTGAAGCAAATATTCTGTGTAACATGAATGCAGAGGTCTGGGGCTACCTCTCACTGGTGTGCTTAAAGGTACTGAAAATCTTTTTGAATGGAAATAATTTCATATTGTGACAGATATAATTAGTTATGGTCACCTTGCTCATTAACTGCTAATCCGCTCAAATTTACAAAACTCATTCCCTCTTAAAAAATTTATAGATAATGACAGTGGCTGGTGTACTCTGGACAGAAAAGGTCCAAGCTCAACCTTGAGTCTGTGCTGAGTTAGCATATTTAACCTGGGGAGGCAGGAGGTTGTTACCATTTAGTGTCAGTCTGGGTAAGAGGGTGGATTTGAGCCCCTACTTCAGAAATTAACATGTATTTTAGGCTGACACCTGAGTACAGTATTGGGATTGTGCTGCATTTTTATGGTGCTTTCTTTCAGATGCCTTATTCAACAAAGATATTCTCAGTTCAGTTCAGTTTGGTACCATTCTAAACAGAGTAGCCAGTTCTTCCAGGGCCTGAGCCAGTATTTTGCCCTTAGCTTATGCCACCAAAACAGATCAACTGGTCATTTTGTTGATTTGCTGTTTCTTGGACCTTGCATTGTGCAAATTTACTGCTGTGCCAGCCAGCATGGACCATCTAAGGACCTGAAGATGTAAAAGTTGCTATACAAATAGATCTTATTTGGCCTGAGCACCCCTGAGCTAGGGAAGGAAAATATTTCTATTCCTCATTGCCTTTTTTGTGGTCCCTTGTCAGAATCACAGAACTGTTACAACAAAGGAGGAGGCCATTGTGAACATTGGGTGAAGATAGGATTTAGTTGGCTTGTGCTTCCTATAATATAATAGCCTGCCAACTAAAAGACACATAAGTCAAACATGAAAATGATCAATTAACATCAGGTACCTGCCTCATCCAACATTCCTGCTGCAATTTCTAACCATATATCAGCATCTTCAGGAGAGGAAGGGAGAAAATAGGAAAATAATTTTTTTAAATTTCTCATATCTCACTCAACATTTATACAGCAAGTAAGATTTTTTATTCTTTCATGGAATGTGGCCGTTGCTGGCAAGGCCAGCATTTGTTGACTACTCCTAATTGCTGTGAACTGAGTGGCTTGCTGGGCCATTTCAGAGGCAGTTAAGTCAACCACATTGCTGTGGGTCTGGAATCACGTGTAGACCTGAACAGGTAAGGATGGCAGATTCCTTTCCCTAAAGGACATTAGTGAACCGGATGGGTTTTTACAGCAATTGTTGATAGTTTCATAGCCTGAGAGAAACTTTCAAAGCTTTCAATTCCTGATTTATTTTACTAATTGGATTAAATTCCACCAACTGCCGTGGTGGGATTTGCACCCAGATCTGAAACTGTTAAAAAATTAAAACGTGCATTGGTTTGATGCCTTTCTCTAATATTTTCTAAAGTTCAAGAAACATACTGTTCAGAAAGAAACATTCTCATATAGTCTGTTTCCTTACATTCTGCTTTCACAATGTTAAATAGTTTGGCTGGGATTTTCCAGTCCCGCTACCCACAAAGTCGATGGACTTTTTGCAGGTTTGCCAAATTTTCCATCCCGCCTGGCCAGAAATGGGACTGGAAAATCCCGGCCTTCATTTCTAGCACAGAGGATTTCTCAGAAATTCACTGAAGATTGCTTCTGATAATCTTGAAAAATTTTTGTCACAAATGTAATCTTTCAATCAAATTAATAGAAATGATAACAGGCAAGTTCTGTAATGAGCAGTAGACTACGTGAGCTGTTAAGGTGAAAATGATCCCCATTACACCATATATCTTTGGAGTCTTACACCTTTAACAGGAATAATTCTAGTCTTGAGAGCTTTTCAGCAGAACAATGAATCAAGCTTGCTCTTTAAAAAAGGGCAAGTGGGTATATGGCTTAGTGTAAGCGTATTTTACTGATCATCTTCAATCCACTCTTGTAGCATTTTATATATGACTAAAGACAGGACATGATTATAATTTTTTTATTTAGAAAAATTATTTTGTATTTTATCAGATGTTCCAATGTTTGTTTTTTGGAAGCATTGCAATGCAGCTGCAGTCCTAATTGCCTCTTGCTGTATCTGTCCTGAGTTCGATTACACTAATTTGATTTATTTCTCATTGTTTCAGACGGGGAGAAAACTAGAAGCGGAGCAAACCTATAAATATGCAGTAAAGGTTTGTTTCAAGACTGACTTGGTTTTGTTTACCTCCTGCTCTAATAGCTTATTATGGAGGTTGCAACAGAAAGCAACAAAGGAGTAGGCCATGCAACCCCTTAAGCCTGTTCCGCTATTCAGTGAGATCATTACTGATCTGCTCCATTCATACACCTTGGCCCCATATCCCTCAATACACTTGGTGAGCTAAAATCTGTGGATCTCAAATTTAAAATGATTAATTGAGCTTGCATCGACAGCTTTTTGTGGGAAAGAGCTTCACCCTTCTACCTCCTTTTGTGTGAAGAAGTGGTTTCTAACTTTACTTCTTATTTTGAGTCTTAGACTCTCTCACCAGTGGAAAAAGTGTCTTTCTAACCCGTCAATTTATTTCAAAGTCCTCAATCAAATTACTCCTAGAGCTTCAATAATGCAGGGAATACAAACCTTGTTTATGTAATTTCTCCTCATAATTTAGCCCTCGGGACCCTGGTAACATTCCAGTAAATCTGCATTGCACTCCATCCAAAGCTATTTTATCTTTTCAACAGTGCAGTGCCCAGAACAGAACACAGTTATGATTGAACTAGGGAAAGCTTTGCAGGTTCTAACAACAGCCTTGTGATTGGGCAGTTTGTTTTCACTGGTAGTTTCAATCAAAGAAAAGTAATTGTGACTGCATGTAAATGGTAATGTAACTTGAACACGGTGCTTCCAGTATATATGCATGTATAGCTGTGATGTAAATCTAGCTTGGGTGACTTCTTTTACAGACCACAAGCAGAGTGAGTTAATTTACAATCAGGCTGAGCCTCAGATTTATATGACACATTTTCTGCCCAAGTTCCATTTCTTAGCATTTGTGAGGAGTCACCAAATTTAGACAAGGCAACATTCAGTGAGGAAAATTTTTGACTCAACTCAGCATCTTTTTGTTCAAAGCCTTCAGAGGCCCAAGGTTACTTGGTTGCCCAGCCCCAAACATTCTGTGCCAGAGAATGTTACATGGTTTGGAAGGAAAACAATAAAACCGAGTGTGCTAGGGAGGAGGAGGGGATGTGATGGTATGGGAGTAGTCGGCATGAGCAGAGGGAGGACCATTTGCTGAAGAGCTTTCGAGTTACAACGCAAAATGCTTGTTGCTTTCTGTAAACTTAGTTTTCAATTATTAAAAATGTTGGCTAAGGATCAAACTATGCAAAGAATCCAAAAATGCCATTAGAAATAGGAATCGTGGCAGATTCTTCTTCTAATGAGAAACATACTTTTAGGATTATTGCACATTCAACTGAGGGATAAGTGTAAATCAATAAATGAAATTCAAGCAGACAATGGTGGACTGTCAACTGGAGAAACATATTAGTGTTAATGCTAATTTGCAGTATGTTTTGTTTTCCATAGTTAAACCTTCAAAATAAACAGCTTCTTGATGAGATTCATCAGCTGCAGAAAACACTTGGCTTTGGAAACCCTTCACTTTGAACCCATTGTAATCCATCAGTTCTTACATAAGCTCTGTGCTTCCTTAGACAGTCTATGTTTTTTTTCATCTTGATTACTTTATCATTACAGCTGTAAAAGGTGTGATTTTTGGCTAATATAAAACCTGCCTTATATACAAATGCTAAAGTGTACCCCAAGATGTGAACGATTCCATGATGTTGCAAAAACAATAAAATGTATTTTGAAAACATTGTGTTTTCTGGTGTTTGTGATGGTGTTGTAGATCCCATTCTCTTCTCCCCTTTCTTCTGCCATTTTTAAAGTTCAATTAAGGTACATACAGTATATATACTCTTAACTGAAATAAAACTGTTACATACGTATCTGTTAGGCTTCTGTCTCATCAGCAACATTACAGTATTGGAATACTAGGGCAGAATAGCAATACACCATAGTGATAAGTTAATGGACCAGCTTTTCTTCTTTCAGTGACTTTTTGTAAATATAATTTCACCACTGACAAAAAGACATATTCATGCATGTGACTTATTCATTTTTCTCTCATATATTTTGAAAATAGTAGCAGAATGTGCAGTGCAGTGCATTGAAGCACTGACATTTGACACCAGGGGCCAGATTTTTGCTACTGAGACAGGTACATAGCTCGAGTCGGGAAATTTCCTGACTTGGCAGACCTGACTTGGTTTAAAGGGCCCTGTTACACCCACTTATCATTCCAGGGAGGCAGAAGTGGGATACATTTGGACCCGCCGACCATGGAAACTGATCATAGGTGGCCATGGGGGCAGACGAGTGCCAAGGTTTGAATTAATTCCAGTTGAATACAATACAGTTCCATGGGCAAATCTACATCTCGATTTTGAGATTGTCATTCGCATATTCAAACCCCTCCCTAACCCTGTAATCTCTGCCGGCCCTACTTTTGAGATAACAATGAGTACTACAAATGGCTACTATAAAAAACATGATGTGTGGTAAGCAGGATGCTAATAGAAAATGTTTTGTAATGATAATATATAGTACTGGCAACATGATGATATGCCCCTCGTAATGGCCAGCATAGTAATAGCATACAGGTTACTGTTTAACATGTGATAGTAAAAAATACATAGTTCATGGACCATGAAGATTTCAGTTTGATGTTTGTTCTCTGTTCAGTTAGTGAATCTCTTTTCACTGGTGATAGGGGTGCTGAAATCTGCCATTACACTAAACCCTATAGATCGTGTCGGAGGGAGGGGGGGTTGAATGAATAAACTTTGAAATCGTCTATTAGAAGCGCTGAAGTTTTGTTTAAAAGTTGTACTGTACGTAAAACATTGCAGCCGAACCCAGCTATTAACAGAACATGTGCTGTGGAAAATTAATGCCATTGGGATAATTGAGAAGCAGATACTTTGTTAGTGAAATTTTGTAAACACTGTTCCTTCCATGTCTAGCACATGGTTAAATTCAAGTTGGAACAAACCCCTGGTCCACTTTAAAATTTCTTATTGTCATTTCATGGGATTTGTGTGTCATTGACAGGGCCAGCATTTGTCGCTCAACCATAATTACCCTTGAAAAGGTGGTGGTGAGCTACCTTTTTGAAAGTTTCAGTCCGTCTGGTGTAAGTATACCTACAGTTAAGAAGAGAGTTCCACGATTTTGATCCAGTGACAGTGAAGGAATGATGATATAGTTCCTTCTGAGACCCCCAGATGCCAGTCTTCAGCCAATGGTCAAAATATTGACAGTAAAAAATATGGTAATACAATTTGTATGCAAAATGGAATTTTGCTATAAATACATCTATATATCTATTACTGATAAGACTGTAAGAAATAAAAGCTGGAATAGGTCATTTGGCCCATCGGGTCTAATCTTTAGCTGACATTAAATAAGATCATGGCTGATCTGATTGTGGCTTTAAATCCACATTCCTGCCAGTTTCCCATAAACCTTGACTCCCTTGTCAATCAAAAATCTAACTCGGCTTTGAATATATTCAAGACCCTACCTCCACTGCTCTCTGTGGAAGAGAATTCCAAACACATACATCTAACGACCCTCAGAGAGAAGAAATTCCTCCTCACCTCTGTTTTAAATGGGAGATGCCTTATTTTGAAACTGCCCCCTAGTTCTAGATTACCGCACAAGAAGAAACATCCTCTCAGCATCTTCCCTGTCAAGCCCCCTCAGAATCTGCTCTCCCCTCCCCAGCTCTCTCCCCTTCCCCCAGCTCCCTCCCTGTCAGGAAGAAATATGAATTATCATAATGTTATTGGAATTTATTGTAAAATAGTGGTATCTGTGTCTATATGTGTCTGTGTGTGTGTATGTGTGTGTGAGAGACTTAATTGGATTAAAGGCAGCTGATCTGAAAGTTTTGATGTAAACATGGTAAACATGGTGGAAGTTTGGAATGTAATGCGTAAAAGGACATTCACATTTTTAAATAAACCAGACTAGAATGTTTTCAAAAGAGGGAGTGAAATGTTCACCTAGTCAGGTGAAGTTTAGAAACAGTTCATTTTTCCCAAAGATTACTGGTAAAATTTAGTATTATGAGAGATTTTTATTATCAGAAAGGTAAAGTCCAAAGACATAGTGAAACAATGGGAACTTGCATTCAAAGAGTAAAATATGTATAAAGGAGCAAAGGCTGTGTGTAAGGATAGGCACTTTAAAGACCTTACAAGTGTGAAAAGCCTTCAGCATCTATGCCTCAAGCTGCTGTCTTCAAAGAACTGAATTTAAGAAAACTCACTTTGAATTCGACTGGTTCAGGGTATCGTGTTTCTTTGCCTGGGTCTTTTGAAATCTATGGATCTTACTGTTGCCTTAACAAAAGTCTAACAGGGAGTCAGATTAATTAGGGGATTTAGAAGTTATTATAGTAGTAATTTGTAGACATGTGTGTGCTTAAAAATCATTTTTCTTGTTAATAAATGTTTAATCTAGTTTTGTAAAAATCTGCAAGACTTGGCGGTCTTATTACTACTGAATTTGTATAAATTTCAAGGTGCATCTCGAAATTTATACAAATTGCAAAACAAGTTGTGGCAGTTGTTTCAAGTTTCTCTTTGGGATTTGAACAACTCAGCATTTACCATCGGCTGTGCCACAACATCCCCCCCAGCTCTCTCTCTACCACCCCCTCCCCCCCAGCTCTCTCTCTCCCCCCTCCCCCCCAGCTCTCTCTCTACCACCCGCTCCCCCCCAGCTCTCTCTCTCCCCCCTCCCCCCCAGCTCACTCTCTCTCCCCCCTCCCCCCCAGCTCTCTCTCTCTCCCCCCTCCCCCCCAGCTCTCTCTCCCCCCTCCCCCCCAGCTCTCTCTCTCCCCCCTCCCCCCAGCTCTCTCTCCCCCCAGCCCCTCCCCCCCAGCTCTTTCCTTCCCCCCCGCTCTCTCTCTCCCCCCTCCTCCCCCCCCGCTCTTCCCCATCCCCGCTCTTCCCCCCCCCCACCCTTCCCCCCGCTCTTCCCCCCCACCCCCGCTCTTCCCCCCCACCCCCGCTCTTCCCCCCCCCACCCCCGCTCTTCCCCCCCCCACCCCCGCTCTTCCCCCCCCACCCCCGCTCTTCCCCCCCACCACCCCCGCTCTTTCCCCCCCCCACCCCCGCTCTTTTCCCCCCCCCACCCCCGCTCTTTCCCCCCCCCACCCCCGCTCTTTTCCCCCCCCCACCCCCGCTCTTTTCCCCCCCCCACCCCCGCTCTTTTCCCCCCCCACCCCCGCTCTTTTCCCCCCCCACCCCCGCTCTTTTCCCCCCCCACCCCCGCTCTTTTCCCCCCCCACCCCCGCTCTTTTCCCCCCCACCCCCGCTCTTTCCCCCCCCACCCCCGCTCTTTCCCCCCCCCACCCCCGCTCTTCCCCCCCCCCACCCCCGCTCTTCCCCCCCCCCACCCCCGCTCTTCCCC